>NC_081410.1:422036510-422411510 GCF_030272615.1 Cryptomeria japonica | reverse complement strand
GAAATGATAATGTGATGTGTATCTCATTAGTTTTCTCATTTTAAACACATTCAAACCTTGCGATTATGCAAAAGAGTATATTTGCCAACAAAATTTATTAAAAATTGTATAAACAATAATTATCCATTTGAGATAATTCTCCCTCTCGATAACTACTAGATGTTCTATTCAAATATTGTTAAGTAGATCTTATATTATATTGTCCAATGAGTCAATTTCAATATTTTACCTTTTCTATTACATGAAATCCACAATATATCCACCTACATTAACATGAATAATTTAAAATTTGATATGACATTCATTAGCATCTTCTTCATTACTTACCAATTTACTCTTGTACAACCATCAACTTATTCGAGTAATTTGTGTCACTTTAGGTGTTCTTACTATTCCTAAGTTGAGCACTAGGAACTTTAGAAAAATACATAAAACACTTTCAAGTCGTACAAAGACCATTTATGCGTAGTCTCTAATCCCATACAAAGTACCATACAAAATTGTGGCAATTTTTTCTAGTCATATACCATGATAAGGTAATCACAACAATTAATACTTGTTAATCTTTTAACTAGTCATTATAAACTATACATTCAACTATGTTGTAACTTCTCTAGATCATGGAAAAATATTTACAATAAGGATGATCTACTACTTTTTTGTGACATCAATATCAATGAATGAATACAACATTAATTCAAACATGTTAGAAACATTCTTCAATAATAATATTATATATTTCTTTTCTTATTGCTCCCTCTTTCTTTGGGAGCTTCTTCTTGTTCCTTACTTTGGTCAAAAGAATTTATTGTAGGTTTAATTGGTTTTTGTCTCACCTCTCACAAGTCTTGTTTTGTTTGTCATTTAGGCTATTTTATTTTGGATTTTTCCTCTAGTTGATATGTGTAATGGGTTCAAACCCTTCCTACTTTACCTAATCAAAACAACATACTTTTCATATTCAACAAGAATAGCCTCTTACGAAGATCACTTATTCACCACTTGTTTGGTTAGATATTGACAAAAATAAATATCGAATATTTAAAAAGAACATATATATTGAAGTGATCACAATAATATTTATCTTTTATGTATCATTTCAAACACAAAATAAACTTTGGCATAACTAATGCAAACTCATATCATGTATCATATACAAACTAGGGAAACATGTAAACCATCATATCAATAATTCTATATCATTTTATTTCATTTCTAAAGTATTTGCACAAACAATCTTATAAAGAGAAGAAATATGTCAGATATTAAATATTAAACATATTTAAAAATTGACTAATATATTTTGAAAAAAAACTAATAAAATAAGAGATTGTATACTGAAAATTACTTTAGTCCCATTTGCAGTATTTTGTTTATATAAAATAGAAAAATTATACTATTAGAATATTTCAAAGGAAGATAATAACCACTACATGACACTTGTTGTAATAGTGTTATCATGTGAAAATGATATAAAGATGATATTATGTAAAATCAATACAATTATTTTATTGTTTGAAAATTATGTAATGGTTTTATTATTTGAAATCGTATTAAGTGTTCTTATATGAGAATGATGCTTAATTTTTATTTTTTATGAAAAAAATATCTATATTTCTTATATAAAAGGAGTATATCACACATATTCATAGAAAAAAGATGGAATAAGTCACACTAAAGGTTCAAACATGATCATGCCCAAACTAATAAACCAAATAGGCAAAAAAAAAGTTGGTAAGTGGTGATCTAGTTATACCATTAGGGATGGAGGGGGTCATGATCATCAAGTTTCTTTCATACATTAGTGAGGTCTAAACCATAAAAAACAAACTCCAATCAATAACCACACCCTCTTTATTTTTATTCTTTGTAAGTGGTTGAGCATTAAAAGCAGGATACATGGCCAATGCAAGGTTAGGGAAGATGCTAGATCTCAACATCTAGAATCCCTTCATTCATGAGGATAAGAAGAGTTTGAAGGTGAGTGGAAGAGACAAAACCATTTACAAGAAAACTAGTCCCCTAACTCTTTGTGAAGGGACTATGAGTGACTGAGAGACATGAATTTCTTGAGCACCACGACTATGTCTAAATCCATGTCCATTAGGATGAGAGTGGATCTTGTTAGAAACTAGAGATTATGGAACTTTGGTAACCATACATGGGGAACTACCCTAGTATCTAAAGGTGCCTATAGACGCACCACCTCAAGTGCAACTTTATTTTCTTTTACTTGAATCTGCATAAGAATATTGGAACAATGCCTTTATAGAAAGTGAGAAGTGAATTCCAACACAACAACCAATGAATATAATAGAATGTTTCTCTTTTAAAATGCTACAAATAAATTTTCACATAAAATATTGCCAAATATGGGTAAATTTAGTATGAATTCTAGGTCAATATCCTAACAAAATCATATGCCATGAGAAAGGCTTTGATAACAAAGGATTAAAAAGAACATGAATTTAATTTCAAGCTTCTTGATATTTAAGATAAAACTAATAAAGGTGCTAGAGATTGTCCTATTTTCCTTGGAATGGACAAAGAGGTTTCTCAACTCCCAAAAATGTTGTTTGGTACCAATGGGAACACCTTGATGAAGAATGCACTAGACAATATAGGAAAAATTTAGGAAAAATTTAATTCATGAATATTTTATGAAATAGACTGAGATATGCATTGATAAGAAACCATAGAAGACTAAAGAAAATGCTTAGGGCCCAATTTAGATAAAATGTGATGACGTGAAGAAAGTCATGAATAACCATTGTAGGGTCTGTAATTGTAAGATGACATGTCTAACAAGTAGAATTTCCATTCTTTGCACCAAGGTTTGAAACTTTCAATTCCAATTTATGAATCAGATCGGGGGGAATTTCCTCAAAAAATTTCTAGTATGCCTCAAATCCTTAATTGAAAAGCATGTATTTCTGCAACTTGGCATCAAACCAAGAGATAATATTTGTAGTAGTCTTAAAAAAAGAGATTAAACAAAGTCTTGATTCCCATGTTGTAAAATTTTAAAGCATGAACTCATGACACCTTAGCAAATAAATGGTCTTGATAAAAAATAATAAGGTACCACCATGTAAATTATTCATTCATATACAATTCATTATAAATGTCAAAATTCTATTCCATAAGTCATAATTTAATGGATTCCCAAGCTTTCCATATTTTTTGAATAACAAAATTGTGTTGTATTTGAATAGTTTCCTTCATAATAAGAAGAGTACAAAAACCAAGACCTTGCTAAACTTGATGTCCATTAAGCACCCTAGTAGACATTCAATATTAAATCAAGACCTTTCAAGCTTAATTGCCTTCAAGGGCTCTAATAATCCATTTGGTACTTTCATAAATTTAATCTTTAACATTGGATTAAAATCAAACCTAGGTTTCCAAAATCATGAAGGAGCCAACAAAAATCTCAAACTACATGTTACAATATTTTAATATTAGAAGAAGCCTATAAACCACCTCTTGAAAAGTTTCAACCTTCAAGTAGGAATCTTTGGAAGGAATACAACTAGAAGAATAATAGACATGTGTAGCAACCAAAATTTTGAAACATGACTAGAATTTCTATGTCAAAGAAAGAAGCTTAGTAATCTAATAGGCTATTTTTTTTCTCAAATGTAAAAATAACTTACCACAAGGAAGAAGGAGAGGCTTGAAAAATAAAAGGAATGAGAAGGAATATAAAAAATTATCCATGATCAAATCATTTGCAACCATAAGAATTAACCAACAAGGCTTACTTGATAAATATTATATATATCATTCATTTTGTCTACTAAATAATCATCCTTGAAACCTCATAGAAAACATTCAAGAATTACAAGGCCTTACTAATATTATGTTCTTCTTACAAATTCCTAAAAAAAAGCAATTTCTTTTTAAATGGTAATTAACCAGTTATTTTGTAGAATTCGGTAAATAAATATTTTTAACCAAGTTATAATTTGATACAAAATTAACCAAGAAATAGCCAAATCCTTTTGTAACAAGAACATAGACAATACGAGGTAAAGGGCAAAGCTTAAATAGATGGAAGTTATAAAATACCAAGAGAATTAAATTGATACCCATCAATGGTAAATAAATAGAAGCATAAAAAAACAAAAAATTCAAGTTAGTGCGTAAATTGAGGTTCAAATCACCCACTCAATTAAGTCATAAGATTTTGCAAACTTAATCTTAATAAAATTGTCTTATAGTTTCAAGTCTTATAGTTTCAAGGGTGTTTGGTCCATTCCATTTCTTTCAAATAGTCATAATATTATCAAGAATATAACTCAATTTTATGATTTTGTTTTTCTTAGGATGAACAATTTGAAGAAGAAGATGATACACATTCAAAGCAAGAACCTTGACAATAAATTTTAATGAGATTCTGAGAAAGATGATCAATCTATAATTGTATATTTCCTTCATATCTCTAAACATATATATTAATTATATATTTTATTTATTTATAAATTTCTCAAAGAATTAGAATGAATATCTTAATGATAAATTATTATGAAAATATTCACCAATTAATTCTCAAAGAGCTTTATAGAATTCATAGGGAAATCCATCACTACTTGGGGCCTTGTTATTAGGCATGAAGAAGATACCTCCATAGAGGTCCTCTTTGGTGAGAGGTTGGTTATAAAATACTTGTTGTGATTGTGATTCTTGGAAATGACAAAAACTAGAGAATTGTCAAAGAGAAATATCATGTTCAAGAGTATCCTTGTAAGCTTTTAAAAACTTCTCATAATGAAGAGTAAAATATCAAATAATATTTAAAAACTTCTCATAATGAAGAATAAAATATCAAATAATATCAAGTAGTTTAGTTTAAAGATGTTGGCCTTCTTTTAAGTTTTTATGGTTTGAGAAGTATGGTTGACATGCAAGGCCTAGAATAATTACTTACAAAATTTTCCAATCTTAAAAGTTAGTGAAGATAGAATTTACTTTGAGCTCCTCTAGCAATATGGTCATCGACAACTTTCTTTTGGTGGACCACTTGAAAAATCTTAATTAAAAGGGAGGAGAAAATGAATGATCCTATAAGAAAGTTATATGGCTTGTTAAAACTATAAGGTTATTGCATCATGCGAGTGGTGGTAGAAACTAGTTAGTTGGTGGCCATAAATTTCAAGGAAGTGGGAGGTGCATTTGAGATCACTATTACCCCAACCAATATGGCATGTTTTTTTGAGTGGGATATGAATCAAAGTCCTAAATAGACGTCAAATGTGAAACATGTTTTGATGTGTTAGTAAGGATGTGTTTAAAAAAAATAAGTATTTTAAACCTTATGTGTAACAAACTACAATTAAACACAAAACAACATGGAAAAGTGACTAGAAAGGAAAAAAAATGGTAGAAGCCCCAATAAAAAGAGGAAATAGTTTACAATTGAAAATAAATATTATATGTCAAATTTTTAATAAACTATAGCAAATGCATCCTAAGAATGCTCCACATATACCACAATATATGATCATGATGGTAACAAAAAACCCTACATTATTAAATATGTAGTAGCATATCTTCATTTCACCAATTTCCCATCTCATAAAGTACCACATTTATCACATGTCATTTCAACCATATTAAATTCTATGCACAACACTTAAGTAGAGAATAAGTTATGTAGAAAATGAACCTATGTATTAATTTTTTCGTGCTTATTGTAGCAAGAATATTTTCCTACATTATGAGTTAGAGCACAAAGTCAACTTTTAGAATGATCCTAGGTAGATGAAAGGAAAAAAAACCATCACATGGAACCTTAAACACTTACTAGATTCCTCCATTAAAAACTACCTTGAATCCAAGTCAAGAATAGACATCAATATGTTTGATGGTAGAAACATAATTTTATGGTTAAGTCTCATCAAAAAAATATTTTAAACTTCATACTATGCTAGATAGTGCATGTAGCCTCACTACATTTAGAATCAAAACTTTATCAATGGTACCAATAGGGGATGGGGGACAAGCAAGGTAAAATACTTAGTTGGAAATAAATAATAATGAATCAGCAACCTTCTATGAGAAACCATACAATAATCTATTTTACCCAACTAGCAAATTTAAAATAATTAAGCTCTATACTCAAATATAATATTAATCACATGATATTAATAATTTGAGCTCATGAGGTAACACCTTATCGATGCTACAAGTATACATTAATGGAATTAAATACTAAATTAAGAATTATGTCCATTTAATAGAGCCTTGTACAATTAAGAAAGATATGCAAAAAAAATTGCATATTGAGAAACAAAATTCCAACACCAAAAATTTCATTCAAGGTCAAACCGTAGGATTAAATGACAAAAATGCAACTGATAACATTAACAAAAGTTGGGACAACTTTAGCCTAAGAAAAAATAGTAAGCTTTGTCCTTAACAAGAAACAAGAAAGAGAAAATTCTACGTTGGAACTATAAGCTTTGTCCTTAACAAGAAACACAAAAGATAAAATTCTACATTGGAACTATGATATAAAATGTTCAAGAGGTCATAAGTGTTCTAGTAGTGAGAATATAATAACAATTATTAAGAACGAGGTTGAAGAGGGAGAAGTACCTACCAAAGAACCAAATGTAGAACGTAAGCATGAGAATTCCAAGGAAAGAGTAAGAAATAATATCTCTTTACATGTTTTAATTGGAATGAAAGAACCAAAAACACTCAAAGTAATTGGTTATATATCAAAATAAAAATATGAAAGTGTTGGTTGATTTAGATAGTACACACAATATTATTGATAGAAGATTAGCAACATGAGCTTTATCAATTTGTGTACATCCAATCATTGATTTTCAAGTCATGATAGCTAATGAGAAACAACTCATTTGTGGTGGTAAATTCCATCATATTAAATTCTGAATAGAAAATTATAATCTAGATTTAAAAATGTATGCTATCTCAATTGGTTGAGTAGATATAGTTTTGGGCATACAAAGGCTTAAATAATGTTTTTTTATTTTCAATGTTTGTCCATTGTTTTTAGTGTACACATGAGAAAAGTATAAAATTTTGGGAACACAATAACCACCAAGTGAATAATTAGCTCCTCTATGATATGAGTTTTTAAAGAAAGGTTCTTATAGCATATGGAAAATTACTTTTTATAGAAGTGTGAGATATAAAAAATAAAGATCAACCAAATCTTCAAGAGATTATTCAACACATCAATAGATGATTCAAGAACCCAAGGTTCTATTACTATTTAGAGATCATAATAATGATATTGAATTATTATTAAGAAGTATTATCCATCTTAACAAAAGTGTTTATTTATCCCCAATAATTATGCTTAATGAGAAGTGCATGAGCACATTATTAGAAGCTCAACAAGATCACTCTTAAAAATCATCATATAAATACAATAATTCAATCTAGTTAGAATTGTCTTTAAGTTAGATGAATAAGGAAAGTTTACTTTAGGACCTACGACAATAATTGAGAAACAAGTGAAATAATTACAAAATAGACCCATCTCAAAATTTCTAGAATCAAGTGGAAGAATTTTTCAATTGAAGATGAAACATGGGCTAATGAACAATTCATAATTAAAATATTCTAGAATTACTAAGAATTGAGTGCAACACTCTTCTGAAGGGAACGAGAAGTTTTTAATCCTAATATTCTATATTCCTAAGTATAATAAGGATAAGGATTTGTGGCATGCTTAACCTTAACATCAATTTAGTTATGTACCTTAACCCCTCTTAACTAGGATGAAGGGATGTGTCCCTCTACAATTCTCCCTATAAATAAGGAAGAAGACTCTCTCCCATATCATCAAAACTTCAAATAGTGTATTCATATAATATTTTGTAACTATTGAAGGTCACCCCCTTAAAGTGCCCTACTATTTTATGTTTTTGGTATTTATTTCAAAAAATATTATAACAAGAGAGGATCATTTCCTATGTTATTAAAAAAGTGTTATTTATACTACGAGCATAAAGGATATTCATAATCCATGTTGGATCATAAGGGACGATGGTGTTTTCCCCATGATGGTAGAGATCCTTTATTTTTATTTTCTTTAAGATGTTAATAGAACTTAGTTCATCAATATCCATGTTTAATATGATTCAAACTTACTCTAACTTGAGCACCTTTAATTTTATAAACTTCTATTTGCTAGAGTTTTTATTTTGAATGGACAATAATTTTTTGAAGATAGACATTAGTGGGAGAATCAACCGTCTTTTTTTGTGATCCAATTGACCTCTAAGAGACTTTTATATCTTTTTACACGCTTACAATAAATCATTCATCCATAATCCTATAACAAATCAAGACAACAATAATTTAACATTAGAATCAAGCTATCCAACAAAACATCTTAGGTTTAGTTTCAACATTTCAAGTAGAAATGCACATCAAGGAAATCCTTATGGTGAAGCTTAATTATGTCAAGCTTAAAATGGAGAGTATTGGAATTAGGTAGTGGGTCTAAAATACTATTGATAGTGAATGTATGGGAGGAGATTAGAGAGGGGTTTGATAAGATCAAGGTGAAAAGGGTGGGAAAAGGGAAAGGGAAGAATATGAAAGTTAAAACATATGAAATCACTCTATTCTACTTAATTTCCTTATGTTTCTAGCTCTAGAATTTCTCTAGGTGAACCAATGAAAGATCTATCTATATGTTTTACCATGTATAGGACCAAAGATGTCAACAATGTTCCTAGATAAGGTCTAGGAACCAAAATAAACTTGGAGAAGCTTGGAGTTGTCCAGTTTCTATCTAAAAGATGTTATACCTTATTCAAATCCCCCTTGACC
This sequence comes from Cryptomeria japonica, assembly GCF_030272615.1. Classification (NCBI taxonomy): domain Eukaryota; kingdom Viridiplantae; phylum Streptophyta; class Pinopsida; order Cupressales; family Cupressaceae; genus Cryptomeria; species Cryptomeria japonica. The sequence continues at coordinate 422,402,693 of NC_081410.1, read as the reverse complement.
ACCTAATAAATCATGATAAATTTGAATTTCATCTAGGTCCATAAGTATATTCTCTTTCTTATAATTTTGGGTTCAAAGACAATACAAAACCTTAGTAAGTGGCTATTGATTAGTAATGAATATTGTGCACATAATTGTTTGAGAGGCAAATCCCAAAGGAGACTAACTTTTTCTAGCTACCATGGAGCTAATCTTAGAAGAAGCCTTCCACTATAATCTTGATTGAAGTGGATAATGGGCCTCTTTCCATAGGTAATATGAAGTCACGTCAAGTATAATATCACTAATCTTAAAATTTGCATAAGGGAGACAACAATATTATATAAACTCATATTTTTCATGACTTGGAACTTCTTTGTAGGGATGTACATAAATACTATATGTCATACACTTTATTTTGATACATGGATGGCCAGATTATAATTGGAGAAAAGTGCAAGATCTAGATTATTTGAATCTAGGAATTGAGAATCCATTGGAGAGTCAAAAAAGAGGATGGTCATCGAGAGGGGACCTAGTCCTATTTATAGCTTGAGTAATAAACTACACATAATTTGTTAACAAGAGATATTGAAGGTTGATGGAACTAGAGAGTAGAAAGCTCCTTTCAATATTTGATCATCCACAAATCATCATAAAAAATTTAATCTTACAGGACTTGTTGTGCAAGTAAGAGTGTTTGGATAGAACAATGGCAAAATGGTTGGAAGGATGAGTAGGGATAGAGAGTGTCAACATGGGTGGAGATATTCAGGACTAGGCTCAAATATTAGCTAGGGCTAGAGGAGTGACTGGGTGGGAAAGTGACAAGGGTAGTTTCAAAAGTATTAGAAAAGTAAGTAAGTTTAGGCTTAAATCCATTAAAGGATTAAGAGTGAAGACATGATTTTTGAACAAGACAATCCAAATAATTCCTAGTGAAAATAGAAATAGGAATGGATCTTGGTCAAGTAGTTAATTAGCTAAGACAATTCATAAATAATGTCAAATAATTTGATTGAGTCAAAGAGGGGTTGAGTTGAGTCAAATTCCACACATTCCTTGTTGAACTCAAAGATTGATAAAATTATCAATATTATTTAGGCACCAAATAAGTTTACAAAATTAGTTACCTATGTTACAAAGGAAAGGGAAAAATACCAATTTAAGTAGATGAATTTAATCCACATTTGATCCTTGGGTTTAGAAGAATTTTTAGAAAACCAATTCCCAAGCCTATAATAGTTATTTTCCCCACAAATTAGCTACTATCATGGGACCACTTGGGTGTGCTCAAGTGAGTGGAACACACAATATTTTTACCCTCTCGCAAACATTTAAATGGCTTTAATGAATTATCCTTTACTTTCCTAGTTAGCCTTATCCTATTTGGAACTATTGTTCTAACAATACTCCCCTTGGAAAAATTATGTTATTTTTCTTCCTTTGTAATAAAAAATTACATCCATAATATCGTGAAGGGGTGCTAATTCAATTAGTTTTCCTCTTAGAGTGCCCTCTAATCAATGTGTTTTTGGAAAGATGGAGAGTGACTTAATTGGATCCATTCAATTGTGAGTCCTCGATAGTCATGGAGCTAGAGTTTGCACACATGAAAATGGGATTTGGAGTGTAGATGTGTGTTAGGGTTTACATTGTTTGAATATCGATGTACATAAACTAAGGTCTCACTGGGGACATTAAGTGTAGGAAAATAGTAAATGGTAGTGGTAGGCATGAGCTAGGAGGATCAACTCATAATAGTGTGTGTTCCACTTTTTGGCTAAAGTAGGACATTGAAATCAACATTTTTTGCCTAATTTTTACTTTTTAACACCTATAGGAACTAAATTTGTAAATATTTGCAGATGACGTTAACTAGTGATTTTTAGATTTATCTATAGATTCTATATATATATATATATATATATATATTAAAATTTAGAGATAATTTGTGAATTGTTTAGGTAACTTTTAATAATAATAAAATTTAAAGTTAACGATATTTTTAAAAAATGACATTACTACAATATAGCATAACTTTATTTGTACAAATGATACAATTATAAGTTTTTAAACATAGATTTCTAACATTAATATCTAGGGCACAAATATTTTTCCATAATTTTCTATTGCATAGTTTAATTTTTTATAATTTTTTTAAGTGAGATTACCTATAATTTAGACCTATGTTATTGCGTAATTTTTTTGGTATTCATCGACTTAACATTTTTTGTGTTCAAATAAGAACATCAATAAATAGATGTCAGTTATTTTTTTAAACAAAATGTCCGTTTCTTATTTTTTCATGTGTGGAACAATGATGTTTATGTTTGGTGACAAACTTGCATTCACAAGAAACGAAAAAATAAATAGAATAATCAAATTAAATATTTGGAAAACTTGAGAATGGGCTTGTAAAATAATATATCATATAAGATTTAGTTAAGAAAGCATTGAAAAGTATATTTTTTTTTTAAGTCACCTAGGGTATCCCCGCGACTCAGCCCAGCGACACTGGTTCCTGGAGATGAGATAAGCAGCCCGTCAGCCAAGCCCATCAGTTGAATCCAAGCCTCAGAGTCGAATCCGAGACCAATGGGGAGCAAACCCACGGTCCAAGCCAACTCTGATACCGGGCTAGCATTGAAAAGTATATTAAGAATGTTATAAGATTTAATTAAAAAATATTAGAAGGTACCTCAAGGCACTATAACTTTGACAAAACTTAATTAAAAAGTACATAAAAAGTATTTCAAAAGCTATTCATAAAATATATTTTTTCAATATTGAATTAAGTCTCATACACTATTTAGAAAAATGCATTATAAAATACTTACAACAATCCAGAAATATGTCAGATACAACTGGTCATAATAAAATACTTACAATATACCAGAAACACATTAAACACAGTTAGTCATAATAGCATTCTTACAATAATCCAGAAAATACAGTAAAAACAGCTTTATAATAACATTCTTACAACAGCTCAAAAATACATCAAACACAGTTCGTCATAATAACGTACTTACAACAGTCCATAAATACATCAGACACATAATAATATGTCTACAACAATAAAAACAAACCATAAACACAGCTGTTTATAATAGCATGCTTACAACAGTCCAAAAACACACCATAAACACAGCTGTTCATAATAGCATGCTTACAACAGTCCAGAGATACATCAAAACTACAGAGATACATAGTCATAGAAAGCCAAAAAACAAAAAAAAAAAACAATACAAAGTAAGAGAGGTCCAGTGATCTGGACACTGTACAGTTACTTTAGCTTCCGTAGAGAAAAAATGTCCCACCTTTTGGGCACAAAGATCTCGCTAATAATGCACACACTACTCTCAACCTTGTATTTCAAATCTTCAAAGAAGAATTAATGAAAGCACCATTTTCTCCAAATGATTTGACCTCGGTGAACTCAACCACTCAAAAGCTTTGAGTATTGTCCACCATGCCTGGATTCTGGAATAGAAAAAGACATGTCATCTTAATAAGACACAGCATAAAGAAAATGAAATATCTTGGTATGAATGAATATGCTTTGGCATGATTCTGAACAAGAGCAGAACAAAGAAAGACATTGACGTATTCCTTGAGTTCAACGAAGGCAATGAATCTTTGAGTTGTAAAGATCTAAGAATGTGCTCCTTCAGTTCTTGTTTTGTTCTAGGTTTGTATTTTGGGTTGTCTTAGTTGGTGTCATTTATGAGATTGATAGAATGCATCGGCTTCATAGTGTATTTATAAGTGTTGGACTTATAAATACACTATGGGGTTGATAGAATGCATCGATCTCATAGTGTATTTATGGCTGGTGCATTCTATTGGCCTCATAGCCAAAACTATCATAGTTCTTGTAGCTTTTTAATCATTTTTGGTTTAAAGTTGTTCAATATGAAAAATATGTGATTTTGATGTAAGTGATAATATATAAACTTACATACAAAGTATATATTCTATCAACAACATGAGTAAACATTATAGGATGTCATAGTACTCTCGTGCAAAAAGTACATGAATTGAATGTTTATATCAAACGAGGTTAGAGACGGATTGCTATCATTATTCTTCGTATTTCTTGTTGTTAATAGAAATGTATTTTATATCTTAGAATATCATTCAAATGAGAACGATTTCTTGTTGTTAATGGAAGTGTATTTTATGTCTTAGAATATTGCTAAAATGAGAATGCCCCTCTAGACACCACCAATATCTATTATATTCATTTATAATGTTAACTAGTTCCTATAATACAACTTGACTGCCTCGATATCACTAATATCTATTATGGTCATTTCTAATGTTAAAGAACACATGACTTGTGTACGATTTCACCCTTTCTGCATCACCAATATCTACTATGGTAATTTCTAATGTTAGTTACTGTGACTTGTGTATTGTTTGATCCCATATCATTCTGATGGGGATTTGTGTATGATTGCCTCTTGTAATAGGTGGAACATGGACACATATTGGATTATTCATGTTCCATAGTAGACCCACATAATTATCAAATTACATGATCATGTATGATGGCAACTAAGGTAGTTTAGTACCTTAACAATATATTATTCTTTACAATACCAAGTTCCACACTAACCAAATCCACCCAAAAATTGCACACCAATATTATGTGTTGGCTAACACATAAAAGCACCTCTTTCTTGAGATGATTTTCATCAACATCATGTGAATCTGTATGTCTAATACATATGTAGAAACATTGTGTGCAACTAGTATGATCAATAAGTTTAACTTCCTCTTATTATGAAACATGACCATATTACTTGTTGCATATAAATGTATGGATTCGTTAAATATTGCATGGTCCTCAATATTAACAAATATGTCTACTCAACCCATGAGGATTTGTTAGTCCTTGAATGTTCCATATACATTCCTGATGTTTGGTAGAACATTTCTATGAATCTAACTTGTTTTAGATTTTATCCATATTGATGATAAATTATATCTAGGATTATTAAATTCTAGAATTTAGTCCACAAATCTTTGCCAAAAGTGCTATCTCCAAACATGTAGAGTATAAACACTACATATAAAAAATTATATCTAGTCACATCACATACTATTTTACTATTTTTATGAAGCATAATAATGAAATGGTAGATATTTGCATATAATGTTGTACATCCATCAAGAGGTAATTGTGTCAGATTGTTAACAATACTTATTGAACACCCACCAAAATCAATGGTGGTTGAGAGGACTATGAATAGTGGTTTCTATTATAATTTAATTATAATTTTGTGTAATATCAGCTTGGACAACCACCTTCAAATCCCATATATTCTTATCATTAGTCAAACCTAATGTAACTCTCATCAGGGTTATCCCACAATAATGGTTCCCACTTTTGCCAACAAAGGAAATTGGCGGAGGTGGGGAAATTTTTTTTGGGGGGTGTTCGAGCGAAACTCCCCCGTAGGGTTCAATCGAACCCGCCATCGGACACGAGTTCGATCGAACCCATTTAAATATTTATTTTTAATGGGTTCGATTGAACCCGTTTAAATTTTATTTTTTTAAAAATGGCTATAAAAATCGAAAATATTGTCATTTTCAAGTTTGGAGTTTCTCTATGTCTAGAGGGGGTTAGAGCGAACCCTACGTCAGCGTGCCCTGTCAGCAGTAGCCAGCGCTTCTCACCTTTCAACTTTTGACCTACATTATTTCAGGTACACAAAATAACCATGTTTTTTGTTTAATAATGTTTTTATTTATTTATTTATTTATTAAATTTATTTAAAAATTAATAAATAATTTGTTTGTTAATTTATTATTTTAATTAAATAATTATATATTTATTGTTTTTTAGCATTTTAGAAAAAACGTTATCAAAAACTTAGAAAATATATCTATACTAAAAATTTAAAACTTAGAAAAACGTTTGAATTTTTTTAGAAAAACAATAGCAAAATTAAAACTTAGAAAAATGTTAGAAAACTTAATTTAATGTTTTGATTTAACGTCAATTTATTTTTTAAATTAAATAACTATATATGTATTTTTTTTTCAACTTATATAATATAATATATGTATATGTTACAAAACTAAATATAATAAATTAAAATGTTAAAAAAATTAAATAATAAATTTAAATTAATTTTTTTTTTTTATAAAACTTAGATAACAAATTTAAACAAACTAGACAAAATAAAACCTCTATGACCCATTTTCACATCCTATCACACACACAAAATGACCCCTTAAGACCACATATGCCCCTGACGACACTATATGTCCCCTTAAGACCATAGAAGATCACATAGTGGACCCTAAGGGGTCATGCATGTGTTCTAACACATGCGTGGCCTCTTAGGACAACATATGACCCCTTATAAAATCCTAGTGTGTACGACATACCCCTTAGTCCATCACATAATGTCCTAAGGGGTCATATGTGGTCCTAAGGGGTCACACATGTTAACAAATGTGTGACCCCTTAGGACCACATATGACCCTTTATAACATCCTAGTGTGTACGACATACCCCTTAGGATCACATAGTGTCCTAAGGGGTAACCCATGTGTTCTAACACATACGTGACCCCTTAGAACTACATATGACCCCTTATAAAATCCTAGTGTGAATGACATACCCCTTAGTCCATCACATAGTGTCCTAAGGGGTCATATTGTTGGTATTTTGGTATGGTTTTTTCATTGATGTCAACACCTACTAACACTTATCAACTCTGACACTTCGGAGAATCAACAACATTCACCAGCAAGCAAATGACTTATGCACATTCACCGGTATCTGGTACACTGGCAGGATATAATGATCACTGACACTTGGAAGGGCATGGAAAACACTTGGTTATGTCGAAGACATCATGTGGACACCTTGTCTTAGAGATTTATTTATTGGTATATTCGTATTTGCATATTTGCTATTATCGGCAAATAGGTCTAGGTTATACACCGACAGGTTTATCTTTTCCAAATCAACATGGCACACTAGATGGAGATGACTTATTATTGTTGTAAATGCATTAAGCCGACATGTTGAATCAGTTATTGCATCGGGCATTAATTTATTTGTAAATTGATTTTATTGTAATATCTTTTAATAGCCGACCTACTAAAATTGGTCCTAGGTTATGATATAAATGTAAGATCTTATTTGTAAGATCGGTAGAGTAATGCGAAGAAGAATTGTGTGAAGGTATATGCAAGATTAAGCAGAGCTATACACGCAGACATCATTTGAAGGTGAAGCAAGGTTTTTGTGAAAGCATATCAGAACTACATCGGTACTGAATCCAGCATATGAAGATGCTATTTTGAGCAGTACACCCTTATTGGATTTAACCATCCAATTGTAGTAAGTGTGACTCCTATTTTGTGTTTGAGCAGTGAGATCTAGACACTTGGCCTTTCTGCATGTGCAGACCCCATTTGTATACACTTACTATCTGCAGTAGTATCATCTAATTCTGGGTAAGGTTTCCCACCATGGTTTTTCCCCTTACAGGGTTTCCATGTACAAATATTGGTGTTATGTGTTGTGGATGACTTTGTCTTTTTGTTTCATGCATTAATCTTTATCGGTATTGCAATTATCTGATAAAACTGTTCACCGGTATAAAAGACTGGTTCACCGGTATAAAAGACTGGTTCACCGGTATTAAGCAGTAAGTTGGTTGAGTTGTTTTGTTTTGAATTTATTTGACAACTGATTCACCCCCCCCCCCCCCCCCCCCCCCCTCTCAGTTGTCTCTGGGACCTAACAATTGGTATCAAAGCCTAGTCATCTTTTGTAGAAGTTTAACAGCTTGAGGAGATCCAATGTCTACTAACTATTTCAGGAAGGACAATCCTAAACTTGATGGAACCAACTATGGCATATGGAAGATCAAAATGGAGACACATTTAAATGGCATTGGAAAGGACATCTGGGATGTTACAAAGAATGGCTATACTGCTCCTACTCAAAGCCAGCCTAATCCACCTAACTTGACTAAAGAAGAAAATGACTGCAAAGCAAGAGAAGCACTTTTGAGCGCATTAATAGATCATCAAATCATGGGATTATTAGATAGATCAACTGCTAAAGCTATTTGGGATCATCTGGAAACACTGAATGAAGGAGATTCCACAGTCAAAATCACAAAGCTTGAAAGCTTTTGGGTTAGGTATGAAAATCTGAAAATGGAAGAAGATGAAAGGATTTCTGCTTTTATGGAAAGAGTTAATAAAATTATTTTGGGTATTAAATGTTGTGGAGGAACCTTAAGTGAAGATGAAATTGTTTCAAAAGTTTTAAGAGGATTGCCACCGGCATACAAAATGAAGGTCACTGCTATAAATGAGTTAAGAACAATGCCTAATACATCAGTAACTAGAGATACATTGATTGGAAAACTTTCAGCCTTTGAAATTGAGGAATTTGGTCCTGTTGCTACTATAAAGACATATTTAGCCTTTAAAGCATCAACATCATCTGCATCATCATTTGACAAATCTGATTGGAAAGCCTTTTATGCAAGAGAACTTGAATAAAGCAGGAAAGAAAATGAAGAACTTGAAGAACTTGAAGCACTATTTGCAAGGAAAATGCCTAAAGGTCTAGTTGGAAGTAAGTATGAAGGTAAAGCACCCTTTAAATGTTTTAACTGTAATAAGATTGGTCATATGGCTTCAAAATGCCTTGATAGACATGCTAGAATAAGAGAAGAAGATAGAAGGACATACAAGCCTAACCCTAAATGTCAGAAATACAGATTTAAGAAGAATAAAGACAAATCTTGTTATCTTGCTGATGAAGGAGTGATTGATGATTCCGATGAGGATCCGACAGACAATGGATGGGTTTTTGTTGCTATAACAGAAGATCAACCGACACCTACAGTCCAACCGATAGAGCAGGCCTTGGCAGCTAAAATTGAAGTAAAGGATGAATGGATCATTGATTCAGGATGCTCACATCATATGACAGGAGATAAAGGTAAATTCTTGAACTTTCAAGAATATAATGGAGGTCTAGTGAGATTTGGAGATGATAAAGCTTGTCTGATCAAAGGTAAAGGTACAATATCTCTTGATGGTAAGCATAACACTGACAATGTTTACTATGTTGAAGGTTTAACGCATAATCTTTTGAGTGTTGGTGAATTAGTTGAGAAAGGATTTCAGTTACAATTCAAAAATGGAAAATGCAAAATCATGAATAGAACTGGTTTAGAAATTGCAACCGGTAATCAAACTAGAGGAAATATCTTTCATTTAAATAATAGTGAAAAGACATGCTTGATTGCACATATTGATGAAAGTTGGCTATGGCATAGGAGACTCTGTCATGTAAACTTTGATTGCATGGTGAAAATCAGTACTACTAAGGTAGTTAGAGATTTACCTAAAATTGTCAAACCTCACAATACAGTATGTAAGGAATGTCAATTTGGAAAACAAGTTAGAACTACCTTTAAAAGTATTCCAGAAAAATCCAATAATGCTCTTGATTTAATTCATATTGACTTATGTGGTCCAGCTAGAACCAAAAGCTTGCAAGGTGATAGATATTTCATGCTAATCATTGATGACTATTCTAGAATGTGTTGGGTTACTTTTCTGAGAGAAAAATTAGAAGCACTTAGGAAGTTCAAACTGTTCAAAGCAATGGTAGAAAATGAAACCGGTAAGAAAATCAAATGTCTAAGATCAGATCAAGGAGGAGAATTTACATCTAAGTAATTTAATGCATTCTATGAAGTGAATGGAATCAAAAGACAACTATCAGCACCTCGGACACCACAACAAAATGGAGTTGTTGAAAGGAAAAACAGAACCATCTTGGATGTAGCTAGAAGTATGTTATCAGAAGAAAATCTACCACATGATATTGGAGAGAAGCAGTAAGTACAACGGTCTATACATTCAACAAAGTTCACATCAAAGGTGAAACCGGTAAGACCCCTCATGAACTATGGTTTGGTATTACTCCTACTCTTAAATATTTCAGAATATTTGGAAGTAAATGCTATATTAGAAGAGATGAGTATATTGGGAAATTTGATCCTAGAAGTGATGAAGGAATATTTCTTGGTTATTCATTTAAGAGTAAAGCATATAGATGTTTTAACAAAAGATTGCAGAAAATTGTTGAGAGTACAAATGTGAAGATTGATGAACGATTTAGAGGAACTTCACGGTATATAGATTCTAAATCGGCAATAGAAATTATAACAAATGAACCTACACTGAACCCACCAGTACAAAATGAAGATCCAGTTACACTGGTACCATCTGAAAAATTCCACTGTGACTGAGGGACATCAACAAACAAAGACACCCCGGTATGTAAGACTAAATCATTCTGAAGATCAGATAATTGGAAACAAGCATGAAGGAGTTATGACAAGAGGAAGATTGGAAAATGAAGAGGTATGTCTTATTTCTCAAATTGAACCATCATCAGTTAATGAGGCATGTGAAGATAAATATTGGATTAAAGCTATGGAAGAAGAATTAGAACAAATTGAGAAGAATAACACTTGGACATTAGTTCCCCGGCCTAAAGATAAAAATGTAATTGGAACCAAATGGGTATTCAGAAACAAACTTAATGAAGATGGCAAGGTTATCAGAAATAAAGCAAGACTAATGTGTAAGGGATATTCTTAGAAAGAAGGAATTAATTACAATGAGACCTTTGCACTGGTAGCTAGAATTGAGGCAGTCAGATTATTTTTGGCTTTTGTAGCACACAAGAACTACAAAGTATATCAAATGGATATTAAATGTGCATTTCTGAATGGAGATCTTGAAGAAGAAGTTTACATTGAACAATCTGATGGATTTTCTTTGACAGATAACAAAAATATGGTTTGCAGGTTAAGGAAAGCTTTGTATGGATTGAAACAAGCTCCAAGAGCTTGGTATGCAAGATTAGATAAGTATCTTTTGAAGATTGGTTTTTCTAAAGATAATGTTGACAACAACTTATATTATAAAGTGACTAATGATGACATCTTGGTTATAGAAGTTTTTGTTGATGATATAATCTTTGGAGGAGAAGATGGACTATGTAAAGAATTTTCTATTGAAATGCAACAAGAATTTGAAATGTCTATGATTGGAGAAATAAAATTACTTTTAGGATTGCAGATTACACAGACTGACAAAGGTATATTCTTGAGTCAATCTAAGTACTTAAAGGAGTTACTAAAGAAATTTGGGATGGAGAACTCTACACCGGTAAGCACACCTAAGACTACAAATGACAAACTATCACTAAGGGATGAATCTACACCTGTTAATCCAACTAGGTACAAATCTATGATAGGAGGTTTACTGTATTTGACACAAATCAGACCTGATATCATGAATTCAGTATGTATTGTTTCAAGATTTTAGAGTAATCCTAGAGAAAATCATGAATCAATAGTAAAAAGGATTTTCCGGTACTTACAAGGCACAACAAATCTTGGATTATGGTATCCTAGAGATGAAAACTTTGAATTATGTGCATACACAGATGCAATTTGGGCAGGAGATGTGGATGATAGAAAAATAACCACCGAAGGAGCATTTTTTCTTGGAAACAGACTAGTTTCTTGGTTGAGTAAGAAACAAAGCAGTACATCCTTATCAACAACAGAATCAGAATATGTTGCAGCAACAACTAATTGTACACAGGTACTATGACTTAAACAAATGTTGAAAGACATAAAGGTAAAATGCAAGGAACCTATAACTATCTATTGTGATAACACTGCAGCAATTGATATATCTAAGAACTCGGTACTACATTCTAAAACCAACATGTTTCTATCAAACTGATTTTTCTAAGGGAGAATGTTGAAGCAAAAGAAATTAAACTGGTTTATGTGAATACTAAAAAGCAGATTGTAGATATTTTCACTAAACCTTTGCCTAAGGAGACCTTTGAATATCTTAGAGATCAGCTTGGGGTCATTCCCCCACTGGTAGATACTTAGGAAGTTGATATCTATCATCAACCGATAGAATTAATAGAAAATTTTTTACTCCGGTCTTTGATGAGGAAGTTACTTCTCAGGGGGAGTAGTTAGTATACTATATTGATTGGTATTTTGTATATGAACTTGGCTTGGTAGTAACTTTGGCATTTGATTTCAAAGGTGGAGAGATTGGTATGGAAAAACACAAGGAAACACATGTTACTCTCAGGGGGAGAGATTGTTACTTTGGGAGAGCTTACTTATATTTTGATAATTATTGGTATTTTGGTATTTGGCATTTTTGTTTTGGCACTTTGATGGTTTTTCCATATTGTCTTGCCATCAATGCCAAAGGGGGAGATTGTTGGTATTTTGGTATGGTTTTGTCATTGATGTCAACACCTACTAACACTTATCAACTCTAGCACTTTGGAGAATCAACAACATTCACCGGCAAGCAAATGACTTATGCATATTTATCGGTATCTTGTACACCGATAGGATATAATGATCACCGACACTTGGAAGGGCATGGAAAACACTTGGTTATGTTGAAGACATCGTGTGGACACCTTGTCTTGGAGATTTGTTTATTGGTATATTCATATTTGCATATTTGCTTTTACTGACAAATAGGTCCAGGTTATACACCGACAGGTTTATCTTTTCCAGATTAGCATGGCACGCTATGGAGATGACTTATTATTGTTGTAAATGCATTAAGCCGACATGTTGAATTGGTTATTACATCGGGCATTAATTTATTTGTAAATTGATTTTATTGTAATATCTTTTAAGAGCCTACCTACTAAAATTGGTCCTAGGTTATGATATAAATGTAAGATCTTATTTGTAAGATCGGTAGAGTAATGCGAAGAAGAATTGTGTGAAGGTATATGCGAGATTAAGCAGAGCTATACACGTAAACGTCATTTGAAGGTGAAGCAAGGTTTTTGTGAAAGCATATCAGAACTACACCGGTACTAAATCCAACATATGAAGATGCTATTTTGAGCAGTACATCCTTATTGGATTTAACCATCCAATTGTAGTCAGTGTGACTCCTATTTTGTGTTTGAGCAGTGAGCTCTAAGCGTTTGGCCTTTCTGCATGTGCAGACCCCATTTTTATACACTTACTATCTACAGTAGTATCATCTGATTGTGGGTAAGGTTTCCCACTGTGGTTTTTCCCCTTACATGGTTTCCACGTACAAATATTGGTGTTATGTGTTGTGGATGACTTTGTCTTTTTGTTTCATGCATTAATCTTTACCGGTATTGCAATTATCTGATAAAACTGTTCACTGGTATAAAAGATTGGTTCACCAGTATTAAGCAGTAAGTTGGTTAAGTTGTTTTGTTTTGAATTTATTTGACAACTGATTCACCCCCCCCCCCCCCCCTCTCAGTTGTCTCCGGGACCTAACACATATGTGGTCCTAAGGGGTCACGCATGTGTTAACACATGTGTGACCTGTTAGGACCACATATGACCCCTTATAACATCCTATTGTATACAACATGTACCCCTTAGGATCACATAGTGTCCTAGAAGGGGTCATATGTGGTCATAAGGGGTCACGCATGTGTGTTCTAACATTGTACATGTGTGACCCCTTAGGACCACATATGACCCCTTATAAAATCCCAGTGTCTACGACATATGGTCCCTTAAGATCACATGTACAGTGTCCTAAGGGGTCACACATGTGTGACCCCTTAGGACCACATATGACCCCTTATAACATCCTAGTGTACATGCGTGACCCCTTAAGACCACATAATCAACCCCTTAGGACCACGTATGAGGTCCCCTTAGGACACTAAGGGGTATGTTGTATGTACACTAGGATTTTATAAGGGGTCATATGTGGTCCTAAGGGGTCACACATGTGTTAGAACACATGCATGACCCCTTAGGACCACATATTCAACCCCTTAGGACACTAATGTATGTGATCTTAAGGGACTGTATGTCGTCCACACTAGGATTTTATAAGGGGTCCTAACAGGACCTCATATGTGGTCCTAAGGGGTCACACATTTGTTCTAACACATGTGTGACCCCTTAGAACTGCATATGACCCCTTGTAAGATCCTAGTGTGTATGACATATTGTCCCTTAAGATCACATACATTAGTGTCCTAAGGGGTCAAGAATATGTGGTCCTAAGGGGTCACGCATGTGTTCTAACACATGCGTGGCCTCTTAGGACCACATATGACCCCTTATAACATCCTAGTGTACATATGACATTCCCCTTAGGATCACATAGTGTCCTAAGGGGTCATATGTGGTCCTAAGAGGTCACGTGTGTGTTCTAACACAAGCATGACCCCTTAGAACCACATATGACCCCTTATAAAATCCTAGTGTGTACGACACATCAGTCCCTTGAACACACACGTGACCCCTTAGAACCACATATGACCCCTTATAAAATCCTAATGTGTACGACATATCAGTCCCTTAAGATCACATACGTTAGTGTCCTAAGGGGTCATGCATGTGTGTCTAACACATGCATGACCCCTTAGGACCACATATGACCCCTTCGAACATCCTAGTGTACATACGACATTCCCCTTAGGATCACATAGTGTCCTAAGGGGTCATATGTGGTCCTAAGAGGTCACGCGTGTGTTCTAAAACATGTGTGGCCCCTTAGAACTGCATATGACTGTTGGCATTTTGAGTTTGTTTGCATTTTGCATAGAGATTGCATTAATGATATGTTAGCATTGATGTCAATTGAACCGGTAATGGTATTCATGTTATTGTTGATATTGTTGTTTTTGATATTGGCTAGTAATTGGTTAGAAGAGCTTTGTGGAAGATGTTGTAAATTGGTATGGTAAGTTTGTGAGTTGAACCCATGTAAAGGGTTAAACCTTTCTATGCAATGTAACTGGTAAACCCTATCAGTTGTTAAATGCTAACCGATCAATTTTGTTGGTTTATTATCTGATGAGCAGTAATGATTGAGGCACGTGTGATCATTGTATGAGGACAAGTTCAAATTGTTTTGGCGCATTTGTTTATTGTCTAGGGAAGGAGCAAAGTGGATTGCATCTAATGCACAGTGCGTGATGATTTACAAAGTCCAATGAAGCGGTGATCATGGAGCAGTCAGAATTTTATTGAAGAATGTGAAGAGATTGTCATGATTTCTAACAGTCAAGATTGTACCGACTTGTTTGTAATCTCGATGATGAGAATTAGGTTTTTGTTGTGTTACCAACCTAATTGATTTGTATTTAAGGTTGATGAAGTTGTTTGTAAAGGTTGTTGGCAAGATTGGCAGAAACCTGTTGAGTGTGTTGTTGCCTAACCAATGAATGGATCTGCACTTTGAGTGAAGGCAGATTGAAGCTTAAAAGGATCTGATCAAGCAAATGTAGTGCTATTCAGACATATCAAGAAAACCTGTTGTTTTCTAACAATTACAATAGAAGTGAAATCCCTTAACCGGGTAAGCTCTAACAAGCTTGGTTACTCATTAAATCCTCTACCAAGGTGGTCCATTAGCTTGGATTCTTAAATCCTCCAGCGAGGTTACTCCTAACAGGGTATTGTGCTTTTCATTAAGGCATATCTGTAAATCCCTTAATTGAGTGATTCCTAACCAGAATTAGTTCTTAACAGGACTTATTGTAAAGCTTTAACAGGCTTGGCTCCTAACAAGGCGAACTTCAGAAGAGTTCATATAGCTATCCTTGTGAGTCTCATCTCACCGTGGTTTTTACCTATTTGGGTTTTCCACGTATAAACATTTGTGTCAAGTTGTGAATGTTTTTGTGGTTATGATCTTATTTGTTGATTTGATTAACTTCTGATATGGCATGATAACTAGAAGCATTGAGAGATGAATATGTTGAGTTATGATTAAGCATTGTTGATGTTTACAAGATTGAATTTGTTTACTATTAAGTTGTCATAACAGTCAAACCGACTGATGTCAAGTATTGTTATGAATATTGATCTTGACTGAGATATGTTTGCTTTGTGTGATTGAATTTGAGTTTGGGAACTTTGTATCAGTTTTTAATTATACTGATTCACCCCCCCCCTCTCAGTATTCTATCAGATACTTATTATTTTATCATAACATCAATTGTTATCAGAGCATCTCAGGTTCTCTTTAATCTAAAAGCCTAGCAGCTTTAGGAAAATATCTTGTAGATCATGATGAAGAAAGAAGGTCCAAAGTTCAACAAAGATAACTATAGAATATGGAGTGAAAAAATGAAGATTTACATCAAGAGTCTTGGTAGTCAGTATTGGGATCATATAGGAACTAAGCATATTACACCTACTAGAATCCTAACTGATGATCAGAAGAAAGAAAAACAAGAAAACCACCAAGCATTAGAGGCTATTATCAGTTCCTTGTCTGATGCTAAATATGTAGATGTTCATGGTCTTGAAATTGCACATGAAGTGTGGCAAAAAATTGAAGAGATTTATAACGGTGATGAGCATGTTAAGATTGCCAAAGAGGAGAGTTTAAGAGGAAAGTTTGATGACATGAGAATGTCTGAAGGGAATATCCAACAGTATGGTCAAAGGATTAAAGAGATAGTTAGTGAAATAAAGAGTGTAGGAGGGGAAGTGGAAGATGCCACAATAATCAGTAAGGTACTAAGAACCTTGCTACCGGTCTATGTTATCCGAGTTGCAGCTATTCAGGAGCTGAAATCCATTGACAAGACAAAGGTAACTCTTGACTCTATTATTGGCAAACAACCTGATTTTGAACTAAATGGCTATGATGGTAGTGTACAGAAATCAGAATCTGCATTCAGACCTTCTATCTGTAACCCATATGTGAGAAGAAGTAGAGATACCACCCATAGCTATGAATCTAGATCCAAAAAAGATGTTGATGATGAGGACAACTTAGTGGAACTTGAAGCATTGTTGGCAAAATTACTACCAAGAGGCATTGGTAAATATAGAGGTAAGCTACCTTTAAAATGTTTTGCATGCAACAAGATTGGTCATATAGAAGCTAATTTCCCTAATGGTGAAAATGAATACAAGAGAGACAAATTTAAGAAGTATAAGGGTAAAGGCAAGAGAGATTGTCTTATAGCTATTGACAGTGGTATTACTGATGAAGAATCTGATGATGATGCTAGTGAAGATATTGTGTTTGTAGCTATTAAGGAAGAAATATCAGATTAGAAGGCACTAGTATCCAGGATGGATAGCTCTGATTATTGGATCATTGATAGTGGTTGTTCACATCACATGACTGGTGATCAGAGCAAATTCCTTTCCCTGAAGGAATTTGATGGCAATGTTGTCAGATTTGGCAATGACTCACCCTGTATGGTTAAAGGTAAGGGAGTTATTTCTCTTAATGGGAAGAGTAGTGCTGACGATGTCTATTAGGTTGAAGGCCTAAAGCACAATCTTTTGAGTGTGGCACAACTTAATGATAGAGGATACCCACTGGAGTTTAGAAATGGTATGTGCAAAATCTTTGACAACAAAGGTGAATTGATTGCAACTGAGAAACAGACCAAAGGTAATCTATTTCATCTTAATCCTAAAGTTAGAAACTGTTTGATTGCAAAAATAGATGATAGCTAGCTTTGGCATAGGAGATTTTGTCATATAAATTTTGACAATATTGTTAAAGCAAGTCTAAGATACTAAGAGGTCTACCTCAGCTAGACAAACCAGTTAGTGCTCTTTGTAAAGAATGTTAGTTGGGAAAGATAACTTCTTCAACTTTCAAGAGCAAGTCCTTCTCAGTGGAGTACTTGTTAGATTTGGTTCATACAGATCTATGTGGACCAATAAGAACAAGAAGCATTCAAGGTGACAACTATTTCATGATCTTCACTGATGATTGTTCAAGGATGATGTGGGTCACATTCTTGAAGGATAAGAATGAAGCTTTTGGTAAATTCAAGGCATTCAGAGCCTTAGCTGAGAAAGAGAGTGGCAAAAGGATAAAATGTTTGAGAATAGATCAAGGCGGTGAATTTACTTCTGAAGAATTCACTAAGTACTGTGATGAGAATGGTATCAAGTGGCAGCTTTTTGCACCAAGGACACCACAACAAAATGGTATAGCAGAGAGAAACAACTGGTCAGTGGTTGAAGCTTCTAGGACTATGTTGATACAAGGAGGTGTAGAAAAAATATTTTGGAAAGAAGCTGTAAGTACAACTGTCTACACAATGAACCGAGTTCTAGTGAAAAGAGGTAAGGACAAGACCCCTTATGAATACTGGTATGGAAGATCACCTGATGTTAGCTATTTTAAGATATTTGGAAGCAAATTTTTTATTAAAAGAGGTGATTACATAAGCAAGTTTGAAGCTAAGAGTGATGAAGGCATATTTCTTGGCTATTCCACCAAGAGTAAGGCCTATAAATGCTTCAACAACCGGACACAGAAAATCATTGAGGGTGTTGATGTTCGTGTAGATGAATGTACTAAAGTTTTAGATGGAACCGGTTCTGAGAAGAAGGATGAAGATCCTTGTATTTTTCTTTTGGAACCTGAAACTATTAAATCAGAAACCGGTAAAGCAAATCCTGATGTACTTGTTCAACCAGAATAAATAAATTCAAAAGAAGATGATAATGAAGAAGCTGAACCTGAAGAAAATGATCATGTTATTCCTAGGTATGTGAGAATGAATCACAGTCTTGAACAAATTATTGGGGATAAGGATGTTGAAGTACTAACCAGAAGGAGAATAAGAGAGAACTCTTGCATGATCCCCACCTTTGAACCTAGAAGTGCTAAGGAGGCATTTGGTGATGATCATTGGGTTAAAGCTATGGAGGAGGAGTTGGATCAAATTGAGAAGAACAACACTTGGACCTTGGTACCTCGACCGATAAACAAGAATGTTATAGCTAATGAATGGGTGTTCAGAAACAAGTTAAATGAAGATGGTGTTGTAGTTCACAACAAGGCAAGATTAGTATGCAAAGGTTATGTGTAAGAAGAAGGAGAAGATTATGGAGAAACTTTTGCACCAGTAGCAAGATTGGAAGGTGTCAGAACATTACTTGCATTTGCAGCTCATAGGAAGTTCAAGGTATACCAGATGGATGTTAAGTCTGCATTCTTGAATGGGATACTGGAAGAAGAGGTTTATATAGAGCAGCCTGATGGTTATGCATTGATAGATAAGGAAGACATGGTATGCAAATTGCATAAAGCTTTGTATGGATTAAAGCAGGCACCCAGAGCATGGTATGAATGGCTTCATACTCATCTGATGAAGATAGGCTTTGCTAGAATCAGTGTTGACAACAACATTTATCTCAAGTCTGAAGGAGATGAAATACTGGTCAGTGAAGTATTTGTTGATGACATTATATTTGAAGGTAATGATGACATGAGTAATTGTTTTGCAGATGAAATGAAGAATGAGTTTGAGATGTCATTAGTAGGGGAAATAAAAAAATTTATAGGCTTCCATATACAACAAATGAAGAATGGTATTTTCATTACTCAATCCAAGTATGTGAAAGAGGTTTTGAAGACTGTCGATATGAGTGACTATAAACTAGTTGGAACCCCAATGGTTACAGGTTGTAAGTTGTCCAAGGAAGATGCATCTAAGTTTGTAGATGAAAAGGAATATAGGTCAATGATTGGCAAATTACACTATGTTGTTCACAGTCGACCGAATATTGCTCATGTAGTTGGTATTGTTGCTAGATTTCAGAAGAATCCAAAGGAGGCACATCTGATGGAAACCAAAAGAATTTTTAGATATCTGAAAGGTATTGTTGACTATGGGTTATGATATCCATATGGTGGAAATTTTGACTTGAAGGCATACACAGATGCTGATTGGGCAGGAAATATTGATGACTAGAAGAGTACTACCGGTGGAGCATTCTTTCTAGGAGGAAGGCTAGTTTCATGGAGTAGTAAAAAGCAGAGTTGTACTTCACAATCTACTGCTAAAGCTAAAGCAGAGTATGTAGCAGCTTATATGAATTGCACACAAGCTATGTGGATGAGACACATTTTGGAAGGTTTGAAGATGGAAATCTCAAAACCAATAAATATTTTGTGTGATAATACAAGTGCAAAAAACATTTCAAAAAATCATGTTTTGCACTCAAGGACTAAGCACATTGAATTGAAGTATCACTTTTTGAGGGAAAAAGTTCAAAGTAAAGATGTTATCTTCGAGCATGTTTCTACCAAGGAGAAGCTTGTAGATATCTTTACCAAACCTCCCCCTAAGACCACTTTCGAGTATCTTAGAAGTCAATTGGGGGTTGTCCCTCTTCATGAAGTTAGTTGAGCATGATGTTAATTGCATCACTCCCTGAATTACTTGTAGAATATTACATGGACTGATGAAGAAGTGGATGTATTCCACAGGGGGAGCATCAAGTTGCAGTATGATGTTGATGCACAGTGAGAGCAGAATTACATGTTTTTACTTTCACTTTGGAATTGTTGTCAAAGGGGGAGAAAAATTATGTGATCGAGGAGAAGAATTATGTGTTTGATTAGGTGAACCAGTGGTAGGATGAAGATAGATAGATCATGGTGAATACTTGGTAATGTAAACCAAGATTCCTATTCACCAATCTCAGTAGCAATCAGAGGCGTTGATATTTGTATTGTCATTAATGCCAAAGGGGGAGATTGTTGGCATTTTACATAGAGAATGCATTAATGATATGTTGTCATTGATGTAAATTGAACTGGTAATTGTATTCATGTTATTGTTGATATTGTTGTTTTTTATATTGGCTAGTAATTGGTTAGAAGAGCTTTGTGGAAGATGTCGTAAACCGATATGGTAAGTTTGTGAGTTGAATCGGTAAACCGGTGTAAAGGGTTGTGAGGCCCTACCCCGACTCATCCTGGCATTTCTGTTATTTTCATATTGAGGCTATTATGGATGCTTTATTTTTATGCATTATGGATTTAGAACTTATATGATTCCATGATTTGGATAACATTGACGTATATTGATGCTTCATTTTTATGCATTATGAATATGAAACTTTATATGTTGCTAGAATAGAATTACTTTGAGATGATGTATGTCATTATTGGATTTATAGGACTTCATTATGATGATAGAAATAGGATGCTTATAATATGAATGGATCAATTTTGAGGATTATGATAATTGCTTATGTGGATCAATTGGGATATATGAGATATTGATTTATTACTGTCAATTGTATGAGTGTTTGATGTGTATTCAAATTTATGTGTTTAATAATATATTGTGGTTATTTGGAATTACTAATGTGTAAATTGAGATGCGCAGGAAAATTATCCATATGACCATGGAAATAATATGGAGAACCAAACCCAGACCTATGTACGTTGGTTAAGCCAGGGGTTGTCTATTTGGAGAGACAACACCCCATTTGTATCGTATTTTATTTGTGAAAGTAAATGATGCATGTGTGTTAAATTGATTTTATTAATTTGTGTAATCCAACAAGAGATAAATTCCATGTGTGATTTTTATAATGTATTTTATTGTGTCACTTGACACATGTGCTGATTAGTGTCATTGATTTTGACTTGTCTCTTGAAGGGAGTTTGTTTCTACCTAAGCCATTTCAAACATTTGAGTGTGGTCCCAAATTTTCCTTGGGTAGAGAGTCTTGGGAGTGGTCAACTTAGGTTTGACCCGTAGGTTAACTTCAGTTGGGTTTCTAAGGGGTCAAATGGACTCCTAGGGTTAGTTTTAGGGCTTTTCCAAAGGTCCAAAGGGTATACCTATGGTTTAGGGGTATTTTTAAACATGAGACTACTCCCATGTGACTGTTTAGTCACCTCAAAAGTGGTTTTTCCAAGGTGAGCAAAAATTCAACTTAGAAGGTTCCTCCTAGGATAGACAACCTTCCCTTTTGGTGTCATACTCTCTTCCCCATCCTCTCTTACCTTTTCTCTTTCCAATTTTAGCAACATGTAAGAGGTTGGGAAGACCAACCAATGGGAACTCTCACTCTACCCAAGGGGTTGGGAAGAGTGACAGAGGCCTTCTTAGGCAAGGATTAGGGAATTAGTGAGTTAATCACCCACTCTCCATGGTTGGAGATCATGCAAATTTTGAAGAATAGTTGTAGGATAGAATTTTTGGCCAAGTGTTGGTGAAGAGATTGTGTGGATTTGGGCTGCTCATCCCCAACTAGATCTATCAAACCTTTGGGCAGATTAAGATTGGTTCTTACTATTTTCTTGTTTATGTTGTATATGTATGTTTGAAGAAATGCTTGTATGGAAAAAGTTATTTATATGTATTTTTCTTTGTGGAAGAAAATGTAATTTTTCCCTTTTTTTTTTTTATGCTTTTCTTGTATTGGGAGTGTCCAAGGCCTTCTACTCTTGGGAGAGTAGGATGGTGTTGGAGTGAAAGAAGTATGACAGCCTTGGGTGAGAGGCTCTCCTTTATGGAGAGTGATCTCAAGGGTGTTTTTTGTGGCCCTTGCTGCATAGCCTTGTGTATGCATTTGGGGGTCATAAGGAGAGAAGATATGACTTATATGCCTTTGGGGGGCATAAGGATGTGGGGATGTATTTTGTTGTATTTGGTTGCCATGAGGTGGCTTGAGATGTTCCATGCTTGCAGTCTCCCCAATGGTATTTGGTCCACTTCCACTCGTGGATTATCATCACAAGTTGTGGTGAAGTGTAGCCTTGGTTGGGGAAATTGTTTGTTGTGTGTTTACCCCTTTGCTTGTTGTGGTTGTTTGTGTGTAACCCATCTAGTGCTTGGTTCTCCAAGCTTAGGGGTGGCTTCTAGTAAGCCTAGGTTGGGAGGTGAGCACTCCATGGTCAAGCCTTTTGTTCTATTTGCAAGTTGCTTGGGATGGGAAGGAAAAAGAAAGATATAAGTTGTTGGTTTTTACTTGAGTTGTAGAAAAGATAAAAAAAGAAGAAGATGTATTTATGTTGTAGCTTTGTAAAGAAAAGCCAAATGTTGTATTTATTTTCCAAAAGCAAAGAAATATATGTATTTTATTTTAAGTTCTCATTCAATGGAAAGGAGAGACTAGTAGGGTTTTCAAACCCATTTGTAATGTTATCTACAATGTCTTCTAAATATGCTTAAAGAAATGCATTATTCTACTTAGTTATTTTTGCAAAAAAAATGAAATGTATGAGTTTTTATTAAGTCCTTCATTTACAAAAAAAAATAAAGTTGTTGCATTCATGTTGTTTTTGAAATGTAGAGTTCATTTATTTCCTCATGCAAATAAACTTATGGAAAATGGGAAAAGCATGCACATAGGCCTTTGAGTTAAATACAAATACAAATTTAGTTAAATAGATTTAATATATCTATCTTTAAGTTGATTTTAAATGTTTTCTAGGCTATTGTAGTTGCTGGTTTAATTTATTACATTCTGTCATTTTATCTATTGCAGAATATAAAATCTAGTTTATTTCATTCTATCACTTAATTACTGCAGAAGATGTATTTAAAATTAAATAGCCATCTAATCCCAAAGTTAGCATTTAGATAGAAAAAAAAAGGGGAGAAAGAAATAAAATGGAGCTTGCTGTTAATGTTTATTTTAAATAATAATTTACATAATGCTTTAAACAAAAAAAAAAAGGCAGAATATAAAACTCACATATCAGCCTATTAGAAATGAATATTGCACTTAATTTCATGTTGTAAATGAAATTATTAAATTCTGCATGTACAAAGGGATTATTTAGAAAGAAAACTCATAGTTTTGCTTAAGTGTGTTATTGTATATATATATATAAATATTTTATTCTAGGAGTCTACATATTAAAAAAAATAGATATATATATACATGTATATATATATATATTAATTGTATTTAAAAAATAAAAAATAAAAAATATTAGCAACTAAGTTTTACCCCCCCTTGGCCCTGTAGAATACACACAAGCGGGAGAAGGGGAAGCACCCCCATGCTGTGGGCGGCAACCCCTAGCGGCGGTCGCAGTCGCCTTTGTGGGCCATAACCCACAATCAGGGAGGCTTCGACCCCCCCTGTGGGCGGCGCCCCGCAGCGGCGGCCGTCCTTGCGGGGAGCTCTCATGGGTAGCCCTCCGCCTTCCCCATCCAACGACTTCCCCCTCCCTTGCGTGTCCACTCGGCCCTCAGCCAACGTGAGTGCCTCGACTCCTCCGCCATTGTGCCCTTCCATGGCCGCCGCTCCCAACACAAACCTGCACAAAAAAAAAAAAGCACATACACTTCACACACAAAAAAAATAAAAAATAAAGAATATCTTTGTTAAGCCCTAACCCGAAATTAGGGTTAGGGCAAGATAACAAGATGGTAGAAAATGGGTAGGGGGTGAGTAAGTTTATATTATTTCAGTTGGGTTATATGGGTTTTTTTTAAATAATAAAGTTTGTATAGAAAACAAATACACACACACACACACACACACACACACACACACACACACACACATATATATTTTACAACTAAAAATATAAAGGCATAAACCCAACTTTAAGAATTTTTTTAAATTGTAATTTAATATTATAGGGAATTTTAAGGACTTGTAAGTTAATCTTGGCTATAAGGGCATTAACTTTATTCTCCTAACTATAGGCTCTTCAAGGTTAAATGTGATAGGGTTATTTTCTTAAAGAATTTATTTGGCGCTATAGTTGAAAGTTAATATACAATATATCTATTGTTAAATTAAAATATAGGTGCTTTTAGAATCTAAGGACTTGAATTAATTTAACAAATTTCAATAACGATTGAAAAGATTAATTGAGAGGAATAATATCTCTTGCAAATTATTTTAGGGATTTTTATCTAAACTAGGTTATTAATTATAATATGATGAGATAATAATAATTCTTTTGGAGAATTAATATTCCACCTTTAATTTAGATTATTTTCGCCTAATTGATTTAGTTGTTAGATTAACTCCAAACTTAGTTAAGACAAGACTGGTCAATGCGTTATTTAGCAAATTTAGTTTTATTAGGATAAGTTTAAAAAAAAAAATATTCTATTTGTGCCCAAAAGTTTGGGCATGATAAGGGTTAAACCTTTCTATGCAATGTAACTGGTAAACCCTATCAGTTGTTAAACCCTAACCGATCAAGTTTGTTGGTTTATTATCTGATGAGCGGTAATGATGGAGACACATGTGATCATTGTATGAGGATAAGTTCAAATTGTTTTAACGAGTTTTTTTAATGTCTAGGGAAGGAGCAAAGTGGATTGCATCTAATGCACAATGCATGATGAGTTACAAAGTCCGATGAAGCGGTGATCATGGAGCGGTTGGAATTTTCTTGAAGAATGTGAAGAGATTGTCATGATTTCTAATAGTCAAGATTGTACCTACTTGTTTGTAATCTTGATGATGAGAATTAGGTTTTTGTTGTGTTACCAACCTAATTGTTTTGTATTTAAGGTCGATGAAGTTTTTTATAAAGGTTGTTGGCAAGATTGGCATAAACCTGTTGAGTGTGTTGTTGCCTAACCAGTGAATGGATCTGCACTTTGAGTGAAGGAAAATTGAAGCTTAAAAGGATCTGATCAAGCAAATGTAGTTCTATTCAAACAGATCAAGAAAACCTGTTGTTTTCTAACGATTACAGTAGAAGTGAAATCCCTTAACCGAGTAAGCTCTAACAAGCTTGGTTACTCATTAAATCCTCTAACAAGGTGCTCCATTAGCTTGGATTATTAAATCCTCCAATGAGGTTACTCCTAATAGGGTATTGTGCTTTTCATCAAGGCATATCTGTAAATCCCTTAACCGGGTGATTCCTAACCAAAATTAGTTCTTAACAGAACTTATTGTAAAGATTTAACAGGCTTGGCTCCTAATAGGGTGAACTTCAGAAGTGTTCAGATAGCTATCCTTGTGAGTCTCATCTCACCGTAGTTTTTACCTATTTGAGTTTTCCACGTATAAACATTTGTGTCAAGTGGTGAATTTTTTTGTGGTTATGATCTTATTTGTTGATTTGATTAACTTCTGATAAGGCATGATAACTAGAAGCATTGAGAGATGAATATGTTGAGTTATGATTAAGCATTGTTGATGTTTACAAGATTGAAGTTGTTTATTGTTAAGTTGTCATAACAGTCAAACCGGTTGATGTGAAGTATTCTTATGAATATTGATCTTGATTGAGATATGTTTACTTTGTGTAATTGAATTTGAGTTTGGGAACTTTTTATCATTTTTTTAGTATACTGATTCACCCCCCTCTCAGTATTCTACCAGATACTTATTCTTTTATCATACCATTAATGACCCCTTGTAAAATCCTAGTGTGTACGATATATCTATCCCTTAAGATCACATGTACAATGTCCTAAGGGGTTGAATATGTGGTCCTAAGGGGTCACACATGTGTGTTAGATAACACATGTGTGACCCCTTAGGACACTATGTGTTCCTAAGGGGTATATCGTATGTATGTGCTAGGATGTTAACACATGCGTGACCCCTTAGGACCACATATGACCCCTTATATAACATCCTAGCACGTACATATGACATACCCCTTAGGAACAAATCTAGTGTCCTAAGGGGTCATATGTGGTCCTAAGGGGTCACACATGTGCTCTAACACATGCGTGACCCCTTATAACCGCATATGACTCCTTATAAAATCTCTTTTCCCTTAATTTGCTCAGTTGGCATGTGTTTTAATTTTTTTAATATTATGTTTTAATTTACTACATGATGTATATATCTTTAATGATCTCTCTCTCTCTCTCAAATTAATGTTATCTCTCTCTCTCTATCATGAAAATGATTTCCCTCTCTCTCTCATTAATATTTTAATAATTTAAAATGTATGTATGCGATCTATATAGATAAATTTATATATGTTTTTAATTTAGTATGTATGTATATATCTTTAATGATCTCTCTCTCTCTCTGAAATTAATGTTATCTCTCTCTAGATGTCATGATTTAAATGATCTCCCTCTCTCTCTCTCATTAATGTTTTAATAATTTAAAATGTATGTATGCGATCTATATAGATAAATTTATATATGTTTTAATTTAGTACATGATGTATATATCTTTAATGATCTCTCTCTCTCTCTCTCTCTCTCTCTCTCTCTCTCTTTGAAATTAATGTTATCTCTCTCTCTCTCTCTCTGTCTCTCTCTCTCTGTCATGAAAATGATCTCCCTCTCTCTCTCATTAATGTTTTAATAATTTAAAATATATGTATGTGATCTCTATATAGATAAACTTATATATTTTTAATGATCTCCCTCTCGCTCGAGCTTTAAAATTATATATTTAAAAATTTGAATTATGTGAGAACTTCGTGTGTATATATATATATATATCTATGAATAATGTGAGAACTTCACATGTGTACATTTTAATTTTTAATGAGTTCAAGATTAACGATCTCTCTCTCTCTCTCTAGAATTTAACTAATTTTAATTTTTAATGTTTTAAATTGAATCCACTTCATGTGTGTGTGCTTACATATATATTGTAACTTTATGACCTACCTAGATAGATGGCGTCCTAGGATCTGGGCCATGATCATGTACTTGATCAGGATCCACCTACATAGGCTCTTGATCAGGAGCCACATGATCATATAGATCCTCCACACCAGGATCCCTCGTTGCCTAATATTGCTACCATCTTTCACTACAGTGATCGTGAGTTATAGAGGTTGAGGGTCATATTAGATGACCCATAGACTAATGGCATGTACAAGAATACATTCAAATCCACTTTTGATAGTTTGCGGAAATTGAGGGACCGCCTAGTTAGTCACACCTCATTTTCACCAGAGGTTATAGCTGATATTTATAGACAGTTGAGGAGTAAGGTGAGGGGTCGTGATTCTTTTGCTGATGTGGTGAGGGTGGTCTCGAAGAAGACCATCAAGGAGAGATGTTTTCCACAATATCAGGAGAAGAATAAGGTGAGAGGATATCAGGTTATGAGATGTATTGATCCACAAGTTGCATCATTGATTTACCCATGCTTCTTAGCTGCCCATGGTCATTATCCTAATAAC
Organism: Cryptomeria japonica; assembly: GCF_030272615.1. Taxonomy (NCBI): domain Eukaryota; kingdom Viridiplantae; phylum Streptophyta; class Pinopsida; order Cupressales; family Cupressaceae; genus Cryptomeria; species Cryptomeria japonica. Next base: position 422,374,748 of record NC_081410.1, on the reverse strand, counting down.
AACTAGATACCATTATACTTTGCACAACAGGTATTTGTTGAGGTTCATTGTGAGATGAAACCCAACTACCTTGATATTCCAACATATTATGAACAATGGAGGGGTAGGATTGCTGACAGAGATGCATATCGTAGGCATGATAGAGCTCCCCCTAGACACAAGGACCTTGTTGGCGAGATATTTCCAACAGTAGTCCCAACCCTCGCCTCCATAGCGGATCATGTTGTGATTGCTTCTCAAAGAGAGGAAATTGATAGGATTGGAGAGATTGCATCAACAATAGCCACCATATCATCTGACAAGCTGGGAAGATATATGATGAGCCGACCATGTTCGAGATCATCCATAAATCATGCATCTTCTAGTCATGGGGTGGCTTCAAATTCAGATGATCAATATATTATTGCTGGCATCCCCTCCCCAAATGAGGTAGTGGCTATAGTAGGAGGTGGTATACATGTACAGATGTCGCAATATTTAGCCGAGGACCTACTACATTCTTACTGTTTTATTTCATCTCAACTTGGGATACCATTGGCTGCTATTAGAGAGGAGATTCTAAAAAAAAAAGGCAGGCTACCACTGCATCGACGCATACTCTGAGGTAGTCACAACATTCTCATCACTACGCATGCTCCAAGCACTGACCCACCTATAGATCACTATGTTTCTATAGAGGAGGAGATACAAGTTGATCAGGTCCATATTACAGATGAGGGCTTGGATTCATTTGAGGAGAAACTGTGAGGTTTGAGCCATACTGGGTTTATGGATATGCTACTAGATTCAGACGCTTCATCCATGATGCCTAGTCATCTAGTTAGCCCCTTATACTCCTCAGTCATACATATAGCCAGGGAAAGATATGTAGGCATGAGTGATGTGGTCGATATGATCACATAACATGATCAGACTATATAGCCTACTCCTGATACACATGTATGTACATGTGCATTTAAATTTTTAAAATATGTATATGTTGTAATGTACGATAAATCTATATATCATTTAATAAATAATATAAGTTAACTTGTATCATTTAAATTGATTAGACTAATCCTCTAATACATGTATACATATGTATAATAGTTAGCTCATGTCACTCCTAGCTTGAGCTCTGAGTGTGTGCGTAGGAGATATTCTTTTGATGCTACACCTTCTATATTTCCATCTTCTGCTATGACTGCAAAAATATCTCCTACAATTTGAAACAAGTTAAATAAATTTAAAATGTATGTACTTGATTAAAAAATTATATAATTTATTTACATACGCAACATTTTTTAAAGGAAATAAATAAATAAATAAATAAATAAATAAATAAATAAATAAATATATATATATATATATATATATATATATATATATATATATATATATATATATAATTTAAATATATGTGTACACATATACCTTTTCTAATCGATCCTGAAATATGGTCATAATGAGCAGAAATCAAAGGAATGTCTTCAAAGATTTCATCCTCATTTGAATCCTTGTATGTGTCAGAAACATCTAGTGGCACCAATTTTCATTCACTAACATATCCAAGCTCTTGGTTCTTGCAATCACCATAGTTTTCCAAAATGCAAGAAAAACAAAAACATGAATAATCCCTAGTGTACAATGTCCATGGGCGATTATCACTACTCATGACACAATGCAAAGATCTTGTCCTCTCTATGCTCTTGCATCCATGCATTGATCTTCTATCCACATCTGTAAAATGTACATGTGTACACGAACATACATAGATCAAGTTGTTTTAAAATATTTGAACTAGGAAGATTTTAAAAAATTAAAAAAAATTTAAATAGAACACTAAAAGAGAACACGTACCAGTTATCTCCCAAAACACTCTATATGGAATGGGCTTGTATGTTCTCGATGATGATTCACTAGGATAATTATGTTGCACAAAGTGTTTCTTACACCATTCAACAACATCATGTGCATCATCTATACGATCTCATGTATAATTTATTTGATGGTTTCTTAGAGCACGTTTGATACAAGCTCATGCACCATCATGTTCACCCTTTCCATGACCACTCTAAAAAAAACTCCAAACATGTGGTATTTTCTCCTTTTGATGATATCTACATAGTGCATAAAATGGCCTTGAAGATTTGAATTGTGCTGCACATCCATCAGACCAAACAAAATGTTTAACTATTGTTATGCCTCTCTCTTTCAAATATTCAAAAAACTTCTTAAAGCAATGTTGTACAAAAAGTGTGCCATGCTCCTTATCATCACTGATATAGAAGTGGTACTCTTTCTTAATGACACAGTTTTCAAATGTAATATCAACACCATCCAAATCCATTTGTGCATGTCAATAACAGACATGCACTATAATAGTGATTTGCTTTGAAAAGTAATACTCTAATTGAATCTCTTTTTGATGTGCAAAAGAGTAATTTTTTGAGAAGTCCACTATGGATAGAATAGTTCCAAGTGGGAAAGTGTCTCTTAATGTTTTAAATTTTTCTTCTTACAACTTGGAAAAAAAACCATGGCATTTGTATGGTTTAATCAACTTACAAAAATTTCCCATAAACGTTCCAATAGGTATTTCCTTTTCTACATAATCTAACCTTGTAGATTCCTTTCCAAATTTTGTTTCAAATTTTTTGTACTTGTAACTCTTGCAATTTACCATCTTCCTCATGTCAGTATCTTCATCTCTCAAAGGTAATTTAGCCAACTCCCCGCATGTTCCACAAATTTCCTTTATGCAATTTATTTGACCGATTGCATTATCATCTGATTTATCACATAAGATGGATTCTATGAATTGACTTGTTCGTTTAGGATGAGATATTTCATAACCATCACTATCTTCTCTAATCTTTTAAAACACCTAATAGTACACATCAAATTTGATGTGATAACAAAAACAACAAGTTTCGAAGATTTTGTTTACCTTTACATAATACGGCCTTAATCGTTCAAACATGGTTTGTCCAATCTTTATATGAGGGTTTGTTTTAGTAAATAACACATACAATTCATGTTTTATTGTGTCTAACCAATGTTTTACATGGAGATCATAATGATCAGAGCCAATCCTTTGCTTGATAAAATCTCTACTATTTGATGAAGGATGAGTATTATCATTCCAAAAACTTGTCATGAAGTTCCTAACAACATATTCAATTCTATCAGAATGAGGAGATCTACACATAATTGCCCAATTCCCTTCTGAGGTAGTATCATCTAAACTCTTTCTCCTTTTCACATATTTTGATATTGTCCTTCTACTAAAACCAAACTCAGATGACAGTGAAGAGATTTGTCTTTTTTGAGGCAATCTTTTATTTACTAAAGATGTCAACATCACTCTTCTTGAAATGGTCTTATCTATTATTTGAGATTTTTTACCAATGTTCACCAAACCTTTCTTAACATTATCAACAATATATTTTTGTAGCTTAGAAGTTTTCCGCTTTTGACTTGCTGTATCTATACCCAAAAATTTCAATGGATCTATTAAGTCTTTACGAGTAAGTACAATTGATAACAATTGAGCTTTCTCTACTGTAGTATCAAGATTGTTGAAATGAGACATTATTCGTTTTTCACTTTTATTCATTGAGCTCCTTTTAGTATGTCTAGGTTCTTCACTGAGACGTTTCAACTCATCCACATCCATTTCAAGTAAATGATCTAAATTTTTATAAGAAATATTTCTCTTCACTTGTTTAGCTAGATCCACAATATGCTCATCCATATTGGTGGTAGGAGGTAAGGAGCCTGACCCCTCTCCTTCAACCTCCATTGGTTAAACTTGGGAAAGCTCCTCCCTATGTTCATCAACTATATTATGTTCTTCAATAGGTTTGTTTTCCTCAACTCCCGCTTGAGAACTCCCTTCTTCTCGAGCTCGTTCTGCATATAATTTAAGATGACAGAGAATATTTTTAATGCAATGAAATTCCAAGTTTAATTTGAAACCAAATTTTCAAGTCATTTAATAAGACCTAAATATTATGTTATAACAGGTGGAGTATTATGTCATATTTAAGACCTATTATTTCATAATAGGTCCTAATATCACATGCAATAGGTCCTAATATCTACATAATATAGGTCTTAAGGGGACTCTTGAGTATAATATGAAATGTTTTTGCATATGTCCAGTCATATAAATAGAACCTATTATGACATAATAGGTTCTAAATTTATGTCATATTTAAGACCTATAATGACATAATAAGTCCTAATATCACATAATAGGCCTTATTATTACTTAATATGACCACGCATGCAAAAACATTTCACATTAATATACTTGAATCCCCTTAAGACAGATATATTATGTGATATTAAAGGACCTATCACATGCAATTAAGTAGGTATTAAATATGATATAAGTTAGAACCTATTATGACATAATAGGTCTTATTAACTATGACTTAATACATGACCACATATACAAAAACATTTCACATTATACTTGACTCCTCTTAAGACCTATATTATGAAAATATTAGGACCTAATATGTATGTGATATTAGGACCTAAATTATGTGATAATATGTCATTAATTTATCACATGTACATAATAGGCCCTACTATCTCATAAATATAGGTCTTAAGGCCCAAACTCAAGTATATAATGTGAAATGTTTTTGCATACGTGGTCATGTTATTAAGTCATAATAAGACCTATTATGTCATAATAGGTTCTATTATGTCATATTTAAGATAGGTATTATCACATATAATAGGTCTTAATATCACATAATAGGTCCTAGTATCACATAATATAGGTTTTAAGGGGACTCAAGTATAATGTGAAATATTTTTGCATACACTTGAAAAAAAAGAAGACACAATGTTTGTTTGTTTGAAAGTGTTTGATTGTTTTGATCGTGCAAGCACAAATCCTAGGGCTGGACGAGATAATAGTTGTTGAATCTCACTTGGGGGGTAACCCCGAGCTATGCAATTCAGAGAAGATATTTAGGTGCTTGATCCCATTGGCTCCTCTCCATGACACTCAATTATCTATGGCAGCCAAGCACTAGTACCCATGAAAACTCCCTATGGTGAACTTTGTATCTCTACTAAGAACCGTAAGAATTTGAGCAGCTTTAGAGGTCTGACCTCCTGTGCCAACAACTAGAAGTTTTTTGGCTTCTAACACAAAAGGTGTCTAATAAGGGCATCCATTCGGGTGGCTATAATCAGCACCGTGTTATGCTCTATTAAATGGAAGGCCTCCCAGCCTATAGAGGTTGCAATCTATAGGGTTTATGGGGTCCTAACATTGTTATAGTAGCATGTAACACTCGTTGCTTGTAGCTTTCATCACAAACACATTTATTTATAGTGGCTTGGAAGAGCTTGGCTTTAGCTTGTAACCACTTTGGGTTGTTCCCTCTCATCGAGCCTTAAGGGCTACTTGAGTGTTAGGCCCCTTTCTAAGGATAAAACAAAAAGAGCCTATTTCTCAAGACACAAAGGACAAGTTTGTTAATTTTAGAGCACCAATTGAAGTGTTTGCTAAACTATAAAGACACATGGTTTCAAAATCTAGATTAAATTATATATTTATGGACTATCTAAATTAAATTATAAATGGGAAAGAGAGGGGTCCTAAAGATCTAAATTTTAAATTAAAACCATGATCTATTATAAATGGACTTAAGGGGGGAGAGAAAATGCCAATTACACAACAAGCAAGTTAATGGAATTTGAAATGCAAATACACATATTATTTCAAATTAAAACATAATTATTTTTAATTAAAATGAGATTATTTTTAATCCTACTATTTCCAATTGATTTAATAAAAATAACATTATTTAGAATTAATTAAGATAGAACTATTATATAAATTAAATTAATTTAATTTAATTAATATTATTTAAAATAATTTTCATAAAAATATTAGATAAAAAATATTTAAATAATACTAACAAATAAACACAATTTTCGGTACATAATACATATAAAATTAAATAGAAATAAAAATAAAAATACATACTTGCATCATGATAGATTTGCCTTCTTTGTTTGACACAATGGATCACTGAGAGGGGGGTGAATCAGTGATTTAAAGACTTCTTCTCTAATTAGGGATATATCGGCACAATATAAAACAAATAGAGTGCTAATCGGTAAACCAAATAATGCAAACTAAGTGTGTGAAAGGATTTTCTATAACATCAATATAACACATACACAAGAATGCATCACATAACACCAGATATTGATAACTCAATGATGAACGGATAGTACCAAACTGGTATTGAGAGGGGGGGGTTGAATCAGTACAGATAAAAACACAATCCTAAACCGGTTTGTTAGCAGACACTGCGCTTTGGCAGATAAACAGTAACACCGGTCTTAAACAGAGTACAACCGACAACACCCAAAATAACAGAGACAAGGATAAACTGGTTGACACTTATCTTTTAATACAATCTAATACTTCATTCCATTTCACCCTAGTGCATGAACTGGTAATCTATCATCAAAGATATATATATAAACAACTAGATCAACATGATTTACCTTTAGACACAAATCACTTAAACCATCACATGAATAACACCACACATGACACACATATTTTTCACGTGGAAACCCAACGGGGAAAAACCACAGTGAGGATGAATACCCACAAGCTTGTTTTTAAACTCTTTAGAAGTCCACTCTGTTAGGAGCCTTGTCTGGTTAAAGACTGATACAATAGGTTCTATTAGGAACCAATCCTGTTAGGGATCACCTGGTTAAGGGATGGCTAGAATACCCGGTTAAGGGTTAAACCCTGTTAAAGGTTACCTTGTTAGAGGATTTCAAGAACTCAATGGTTTTGAGTCACCCTATTAAAGGATTTACAGTAAGCCGACTAAAGCTACCCTGTTAAGGGATTTCCCAACTGTTGAAGTGGTTAGAGATCAATAGGTATTACAAAGATCTGGTAACAACACTCAATGCCAATGCAGATCCGCTTTAGCTCCTCTTCACCTTTTGCACTTACACTTTGCAGGTATCACTTCTCTCTTCTGGTCTGGCAAGAATCATGTATCTCTTCTCTTGGATACACACACAACTTTTTCCAACAACCTCAGAAAGAAAGACAACATCGACCTTATAGGAAACAGATAGGTTAGTAGTATAAACCCTAAACCCTAAACCTGTTAGGTTAAGCAATTCAAATGGTTCAATCCTGATTGTTGAGCACATTGCATTAAATGCAACAGTCTTGAACCAATCTCAAGATGTTCTCCATCGTTCATTTTCCACCAATTTCATGGTGGCTGATAACCCATCACGTGTTATCATTGTTTACAGACTTTGCACATTCCCGAGGTAGATAGGAATAATCTCCTTCATGCAGGATCCTTCATGTGCACAAGGCTGACATGGCAACATGATCTGTTCTTCGTTACAATGCTAACTCATCACACAAAGTCACCGGTTGAGCCACACAGGCTAGAAGCACTTCAACCGGAAACCCTGAAGTTGAGACTACCAACCGGTAGTCATACAAAGCTTCCATGTGCTGGTTCCCATAATCACATGTTGGTTCACCTTAAACAAACACACCGCTTCACTTTGGCACAAATGCCGGTTCACAGTGTTATACTGGTTCTCACATATACCGGTTCTCTCCTCTTCAGTATATTGACATCAATGACAACATACAATGTCATCATGTCCTCATACCGGTTCACATAATGCCAACAATCTCCCCCTTTGGCATTGATGGCAATATACAAATATATCTCTCTGCTTCACATCTTCTCCCCCAATTTTTGCAAATATCTTCTCTACTTCACTTCTTCTCCCCCTTTGACAACAATGCCAAAGTGGAGGCACAAGCTTCCCTGTTCCATTATGCTGCTCCCCCTGAGGTGTAGCATCCTTCAACACATCAATCCCCCCAAAAAATTTGACTATGCAATACTTGACTGATGTGGAGCATATACCTTTAGTTTACTTCCTGAAGGGGCAACACCCTTAGTTCACCTCTTAAGTACATAAATGTAGCCTTTGGAAGAGGCTTGGTGAATATGTCTGCTAACTGCTCCTTACTAGAAATATGTTCCAGTGCAATCTCTTTGTTCTGAACCTTTTCCCTCAAGAAATGATATTTAAGCTCAAAGTGCTTGGTTCTAGAATGTAAAACCGGATTCTTGGAGATGTTAATTGCACTAGTATTGTCACAAAATATACTTACCAGTTCAGATGTAGTAACTTTGAAGCCATTTAATACATGCTTCATCCAAATTGTCTGAGTGCAGTTCATGAAAGCTGCAACATACTCTGCTTCCGCTGTAGATTGAGAGATACAACTCTGCTTCTTACTCATCCATAAGACTAGTCTACCACCAAGAAAGAATGCACCACCGATTGTGTTTTTCCGGTCATCCACATTACCTACCCAATTAGCATATGTGAATACTTTCAAGGTGAAATCCTTGCTATATGGATACCACAATCCATAATCAATAGTTCCCTTCAGATACCTTAGAATCCGCTTGACTACAACCAATTGGGATTCTCTTGGACTTTTCTGGAACCTTGCAGTAATGCCAACTACATGTGCAATATCTGGTCTGCTATGCACTACATAATACAACTTAACAATCATTGATCAATATTCCTTCTCATCAACCAATGTTGAGTCATCCTCTTTGGATAATTTACAACCGGTCACCGTTGGTGTACCAACCGGTTTGCTATCTTCCATGCCAAAGGTCTTCAACATGTATTTGACATACTTGGACTGAGTGATAAAGATTCCATCTTTCATCTGTTGGATTTGCAGTCCAATGAAGAACTTAATCTCCCCTATGAGTGACATCTCAAACTCTTTCTTCATCTCATCTGCAAACTCATGACTCATCTTGTCATCTCCACCAAAGATAATGTCATCAACAAATACCTTATAGATTAGGATCTGATCTCCTTTAGACTTCAAGTAGATATTGCTATCTTCGCTTGTTCTCTCAAATCCAATCTTCACAAGATGGGAATGTAGGCATTCATACCATGCTCTAGGTGCCTGCTTTAGACCATATAAGGCTTTATGTAGCCTACTTACCATGTCACTATCTTCAGATAGGGTAAACCCATCTAGTTGCTCTATATACACCTCCTCTTCAAGTACACCATTTAGGAATGCAGATTTTACATCCATTTGATATACTTTGAATCCTTTAAAAACTGCATATGCAGGAAGCATACGAACTCCTTCCAATCTGGCTACAAGAGCAAAGGTTTCTCCATAGTCATCTCCTTCTTCTTGAGCATATCCTTTGCACACCAGTCTGGCTTTGTTTCTGATCATTGTGCCATCCCCATTTAGCTTATTTCTGAAAACCCATTTGGTGCCAATGACATTTTTATGCTTCGGTCTGGGTACCAAAGACCATGTACCATTTTTCTCTATCTGGTCAAGTTCCTCTTCCATTGCCTTGATCCAGTCTTCATCTTTATGTGCCTCTTTGAATGATTTAGGCTCAAATTCAAAGATCATACATGAGTTTTCTCTGACCTTTCTTCTTGTAAGGATTCCTGCATCCTTATCTCCTATGATCTGCTTAGGATCATGATTCAGCTTGACATACTAAGGAATGGTCTTGATAGATTCCTCTTGCTTTTCTTCTTCATCCTCATCTCCATCAGTATCAGCATCTACATCTACTGGTGTAGGAACATTGTTACTGGTACTCGGTTGGCTAACAACCGGTTCCCAGAAGGTTACAACCGGTCTATTTACCTCTTGCTCACTGCCAGTTTCCTCAGTTTTCTCAGAGGTTTCATCAACTCTTACATTGATGCTTTCCATAATTCTATGAGTCATATTATTGAAACACTTGAGAGCTTTTCTCTTGGTGGAATACCCTAGGAATATTCCCTCATCACATTTTGCATCAAATTTACTATGGTGTTCACTCCTCTTGATGTCACATTTGCTACCAAACACTCTAAAGTAGCTAACCATAGGTGTCTTACCAGTCCAATAATCATAAGGAGTTTTATCCTTACCTTTCTTGATGAGTACCCGGTTCATTGTGTAGACTGCAGTGCTCACCGCTTCTCTCCAAAAGGTGTGAGCAACTTTTCCTTGAATCAACATAGTTCTAGCTGCTTCAACCAAAATCTGGTTATTCTTGTCTGCTAGGCCATTATATTATGGAGTCCGGGGGGCAGACAGTTGCCTCTTGATGCCATGTTCTTCATAGTACTTGTTGAATTCACCGGAAGTGAATTCCCCTCCTTGATCAGTTCTAAGGCACTTGATCCTTTTACCGCTTTCCTTCTCCACTAATGCTCTGAAGGCTTTGAACTTTACAAAAGCTTTAGAATTATTTTTCAAGAATGTGACCCACATCATTCTTGAGCAGTCATTAGTGAGAATCATGAAGTACCTATCACCCTACACAATCCTAGTTTTCATAGGATCACACAAATCAGTATGCACAAGATCAAGCAAATTGTCAACAGTGAAAGGTTTACCTTTAAAGGTTGAGGAAGACATTTTCCCCAGTTGGCACTCTCTACACAAGGTATTTTCTGGTTTGCTCAGCACTGACAACCCTCTAACTACCTTGATCTTACTGGCCTTCACAATGTTATCAAAGTTTACATGGAAGAGTCTCCTATGCCATATCCAGCTATCATCAAATTTAGCCATAAGACATGTACTTATATTTGCATTCAACTGAAATAGGTTACCTTTGGTCTGCATGCCGGTGGCCACAAATTCACCATTCTTTCCTTTGACTCTGCACACTCCATTCTTGAATTCCAGAGTGAGACCACTATCATTCAGCTGGGCAACACTCAAAAGGTTGCATCTGAGACCATCAACCCAATACACATTGTCGGCACTACTCTTTCCATTTAGAGAGATGGACCCTCTGCCTTTAACCATACATGGTGAATCATTACCAAAGTGAACCACACCACCATCATACTCTTCCAAGGATAGAAACTTGCTCTGGTCACTAGTCATATGGTGAGAACAACCACTGTCAATAATCCACTCATTGGAATTATCAAAGCGGGAGACAAGAGCCTTCTTGTCTAACACATCTTCCTTGACAGCACCAAACACAATATCTTCATTTTCTTCATCTTCTGATTCCTCATCTGTGACACCTTCATCAACTGCCACAAAATAGTTTCTCCGGCTTCCTCCTTTGAATTTCTTGAACCTTCCCGGTTTGTCCTTGTTGTCACCATTAGGACAGTTTACAGCAATATGTCCTATCCGGTTACAAGAAAAGCATTTCAAAGGGAGCTTACCTCTATATTTTTTGGTTCCTTTAGGAAGTTTCTTGGCAAGAAGAGCTTCAAATGCCATCAGAATCTCCTCATCATCCATTTCTCTTCTCTGTCTTGGTTCACCACTAGTGCTAGCTTCTTTTCCTTTTCTGGATGGTACAATAGAAGCTTTAAAAGCTGATTTAGTGTTTTGAACACTGCCATCAAAAACTATTTATCTTATAGGCTATCAACTTTGCAATGATGGAGTCTAGGGATACCTTAGTCTTGTCTATTGATCTCGACTCTCGAATAGCAACAACCCTTATTGCATAGATCGGTAATAAGGATCTCAGGACTTTGCTTACCATAGTGGAATCTTCCATTTTACCACCTGCACTCTTGATATCTCCAACAATAGTTTTGATTCTTATTCCATACCGTTGAATGGTCTCACCTTCAACCATCCACATGTCTTCAAACTTCCCTGTAAGGCTTTCTTCCTTAGCTTGTTTTACATGCTCATCACCACCATAGATATTTTCAAGAGTATCCCATACCTCTTTGGGATTTACCTTATCTTGGACATCAATAAACTCAATGTCAGATAAACTACTAATTATTGCTTCCATGACTTTCCCATTCTCCTACATCTCTCTCTTTTGGTCATTAGTGAGAGTACTAGTAGGAGCAACATAGGAATTATCAACATAGCTCTAGTGTTGAGCACCCATGCTTCTCATGTATATCTTCATTCTGTCTTTCCATATGCTGAAATTTTCTCTATTGAACTTTGGACCTTCCCTCTTCATCATTAGACTAGGATCTTTACCTCAAGCGGTTAAGCTTATAACACAGAGGACCTGGAGGATGCTCTGATACCAATTGATAACTTAATGATGAACAGATAGTACCAAATCGGTACTGAGAGGGGGGGTGAATCAGTATAGACAAAAAAACAATCCTAAACCGGTTTGTCAGTAGACACTGCACTTTGGCAGACAAACAATAACACCGGTCTTAAACAGAGTACAACCAGCAAAACCCAGGATAACTGAGACAAGCATAAACTGGTTGACACTTATCTTTTCATACAATCTAATACTTCAATCCATTTCACCCTAGTGCATGAATAGGTAATCTATCATCAAAGATATATATAAATAGCTAGATCAACATGATTTACCTTCAGACACAAATCACTTAAACCATCACATGAATAACACCACACATGACACACAAATTTTTCATGTGGAAACCCAACTGGGAAAAACTACAGTGGGGATGAATAGCCACAAGCTTGTTTTTAAACTCTTTAGAAGTCTTCTCTATTAGGAGCCTTGTCCGGTTAAAGACTAATACAACAGGTTCTGTTAGGAACCGATGCTGTTAGGGATCACCTGGTTAAGGGATGGCTAGAATACCCAGTTAAGGATTAAACCCTGTTAAAGGTTACCTTGTTAGAGGATTTCAAGAACTCAATGGTTTTGAGTCACCCTGTTAAAGGATTTATAGTAAACCGGTTAAAGCTACCCTATTAAGGGATTTCCCAACTGTTGAAGTGGTTAGAGATCAATAGGTATTACAAAGATCTAGTAACAACACTCAATGCCAATGCAGATCCGCTTTATCTCCTCTTCACCTTCTTCACTTACACTCTGCAGGTATCACTTCTCTCTTCTGGTCTGGTAAGAATCATGTATCTCTTCTCTTGGATACACACACAACTTTTCCAACAACCTTAGAAAGAAACACATCATTGACCTTATAGGAAATAGATAGGTCAGTAGCATAAACCCTAAACGCTAAACCTGTTAGGTTAAGCAATTCAAATGGTTCAATCTTGACCATTGATCATATTGCATTAAATGCAACAGTCTTGAACCAATCTCAAGACGTTCTCCATTGTTTGTTTTCCACCAATTTCATGGCGGCTGATAACCCATCATGTGTTATCACTGTTTATAGACTTCACACATTCCCGAGGTAGATAGGAACAATCTCCTTCATGTAGGATCCTTCACGCGCACAAGGCTGACATGGGAACACGAACTGTTCTTCATTACAATGCTAATTCATCACACAAAGTCACCAGTTGAGCCACACAAGCTTGAAGCACTTCAACCAGAAACCCTAAAGTTGAGACTACCAACCGGTAGTCATACAAAGCTTCCATGTGCCGGTTCCCATAATCACATGCCGGTTCACCTTAAAAAAACACACCGCTTCACTTTGGCACAAATGCCGGTTCACAGTGTTATACCGATTCTCACATATACCGGTTCTCTCCTCTTCAGCATATTGACATCAATGACAACATACAATGTCATCATGTCCTCATACCGGTTCACATAATGCCAACAGATATACGAGGAAAACCCAATGTGGGAAAAACCTCGGTGAGAATAGCTATTGGAGATCTTCTGCTACAATCCAGCCTCACAATGAAAATGTTCTGATTACAATTTTTAAGGCAACAACCCAAGGAGCACAAACCCCTTATTTATGAGCACTGAATCAAAGGAGCACCAACCCCTAAACAATTTATAGGCTACAACCTAAAGGATCTACAACCTCTGCACTAAGAACCTACTTAGTGAAGGCAATATGAAAATTCAAACACATAAGTAAATTCCTTGTTGCAAATGAAGTTTTGCAACCCTCCAATATTCTGCTCTACCAATTTCAATCTTATTAGTCTGTGAAACCTCCACACACACTGCAACACTGCCTTTATGCTAGTCCTTACTCTATTGAAACTTCTCTCCCTCTGACTGCTGGATTCACTTCACACTTGCCCACCCTTTGTCAAGTTCTGTCTCTACCGGTTTGTTCTCTGCAGGTTTGCACACACCTTACAGGTTTCTCCTTCAACTCACAATCACTTAAGATTTTTCTTGTTTTTCACTCAAACAATCTTTTATACCTTTCTTTCATTCACCAACATCATCACATACCATTTAGCAACAACAATCTCATCAATTTAGACTTGTATATTTATAAACAAGTCTTCCCACCAAAAACCAATTCAAACTTCAGGCGGTTAGGGTTTCTTTCCTTCAACCAAATCTGTATTGAATTTGATTTGATCTTCCTTAGATTTCTCACCTACTTTGGGGAGATGCATCTGTACATGTTTTTATTCATCCAATGCATGTTTGCTAAAACTAACAAACTTCACCCTACTTTACGGCCTTGATCTTTGTAGACCTCATTTCACCTAGTTGTTTCTAACTGAAGGTCAATTTGCAATTGGATTTCATACCTCAATCACAGAGCCAACAACTGCCTGATCATTCTTTGTCATCTATTCTTCCTCGGTCTGCATCAGTCTGTCATCAACCCATGATTTGTGGTTTTATCATTTAATGACCACCTGCTACATAGACAACCATGTCGATGAAAATTTCACCTCTGCAAGTTTTCCACCTCAGCTACATGGAGGACACATCAGTATATATTCAACTCATTGACATAGGGTTGGTTCGAACTTAAACAACTGAGAAACTCTTCTACACATAGAACCTTACCAGTATGACCAACACATCATACTGACAATTCATCTTGCCTTCCATTATGTCTTCATGCCATTCTTTATGTGCATCTCACTAGGTGTTGTTGTGATTCAACTACCATTTCGCCTCTTCATCACAAACAAACAGCCAACCTTCATACCAGTTTATGCCTTAGCAGTTATCATACTTATCGGTTGTCATACTTATTGGTTATCACTCAAGCATGCCAACACACTCTTGCATCTCACCTCATACTGGTGATAACATTTGTCAACTGAGAACATCCTTTTCTTCTTTATGCCAGTTCAATCTTCTTCATACCGATTGACATGCTCTACTGGTAACCTACAATATTGGTTGACATCAATGACAACTCAATGCCAACAATCTCTCCCTTTGGCATTGATATCAACACACTCCTTCATTTATTTGTCTCCCCCTTTGACAACAATGGCAAAGGGAACCTTAGTCTGACACCAAACATACTATTATACTCCAACCATTCTATACTAGTTTCTCTCTAATCTTATTACAACTCATGCCTTCAACTGGTAGGACACATTCTCCCCATGTGTCCATGCTTCATGGTTCAAGAGTCATAAGATAATAAAAATTGTTGACTCCCCCTAAACCATACATCTCCCTACACATTTAAGTGATGTCGGATGGTGGGACAACTCCCATCTTTTGTCTCAAGTACTCAAATGTGCCCAAAGGAAGTGGCTTGGTAAAAATGTCAACAATCAACTCACCAGTTGGAACATATTCTACTATAACCTCCTTGTCTGATATCTTCTCCCTCAAGAAGTGATACTTGATTGCAATGTGTTTTGTTCTTGAGTGCATTACTGGATTCTTGCAGATGTTGATTAAACTTGAGTTATCACACTGAATTGGAATTGGTTCTGGTATCTCCACCTGTATGTCCTCAGTGTCTGCTTCATCCACAATACCTATGAACATGTAGCAGCTGCTATATACTCTACCTCAGCAGTAGATAATGACATTGAATCTTGCTTCTTGATGTGTCATGATACTAACTGGTCTCCTAAGTAGAAAGCACCTCCACTTGTACTCTTTTGGTCATCAATACATCTTGCCCAATCTGCATTAGTATAAGCCTGCAAAGTGAAGTCTCCTTTCTTTGGATACCACAAGCCATAATTGATTGTTCCTTGCAGGTACCTAAAGATTCTCCTGACTGCATTTAAGTGAGATTGTTTAGGGGCAACTTGGAATCTTGCAACCATGCAAACTACTTGTACAATATTTGGTCTAGATGCTATTAAATATAACAGACTATCAATCATAGACCTATACAGTGTCTGCTCTACTTTCGGTGACTCATCTAGTTTGCTCCATTTATAACCAGCAACCATGGGAGTACTTACAAGTTTGTTGTCATCCATTTGAAACTTTTTCAACATGTCTTTAACATACTTGGTTTGTGAGATGAAGATTCCTTTCTCCTGCTATGAGATCTGCAAACCAAGAAAATAGGACAACTCACCCAGCATGGACATCTCAAATTTTGTCTTCATCTAATCTACAAATTGTTTGCACATGATGTCCTTGTCTCCACCAAAGATAATGTCATCCACATATACAACAACTATAATCATATGATCTCCATTTACCTTGATATGCAAGTTGTTGTCTGCATTCCCTTTCTGGAATCCTTTCTATTTCAAGCATTTGTCTAACCGGGATACCATGCTTTGGGAGCCTACTTCAAACCATACAAGGCTTTCTTCAACCATCATACAAAATTATCATCATCATATAATAGATATCCTTCTGTTTGTTCCATATACACTTCTTCTTCAAGATTACCATTCAAAAATGCAAATTTGACATCCATTTGGTAAACCTTGTATCCTTTATAGGTAGAGAAAGCTAAAAACATTCTTATTGCCTCTAACCTAGCAACCGGTACAAAGGTTTCTTCAAAGTCAATACCTTCCACTTGAGCATACCCTTTGCAAACTAACCTTTCTTTATGATAGATTATCTTGCCTTCTTCATTCATTTTGTTCTAGTAGAACCACTTGGTACCTATGACATTCTTGGTTGCCGGTCTAGGAACAAGTTCCCAAGTTTTATTTTTCTCAATTTGTTTCAACTCTTCATCCATGGCATCTACCCACATTTCACTTTTGCTAGCTTCATCAAAAAATTTGGGCTCAAGTTCTGTCATGAGGCAGAAATTTACCTACTCATCATTCTAGGATAGTCTCCTTCTGGTCTGTACACCTTCATTTTTATCTCCTATGATTTTTTCTTCCAAATGGTTCTTCTGCACATACCAGTTTGGGTTCTTGTTTTGTGCTTCTTCTACTGGTCCATTATCAGATTGTTCTTCACACTCAATATCTGAATATCAATGTAGGGTGCCGGTGCAAATTTTGTCTTATGTAGGTCTTCATCTATTCTCACATTTATACTATCAACCATTTTTCTTAATCTCTTGTTGTAGCATTTGTAGGCTTTTCTATTGGTTGTAACCCAAGAAGATTCCTTCATCACTCCAGGAATCAAAACTTCCTAATCCATCAACATCTCTTTTGATGAAACACTTACTTCTGAACACTCTAAAATCCTTGAGTGATGGTTTTCGGTCATACCATAACTCATAAGGAGTCATTCTACTATTCACTCTTAACTGTACCTGATTTAAAGTGTAGAAAGTAGTATGAACTACTTCCTTCTAGTATGTATCCAGTATGCTGGCCTCATTCAACATTTTTCTAGCCATCTCCTTCACTATCCTATTCTTCCCTTTTGCCACACCATTCTGCTTTGGTGTTCTTGCTGCTGAATATTGTCTCTGGATTCCATGTTTCTCATAGTAGTCAATAAACTCATTTGAAAAATATTCTCCACCCTGGTCTAATATTAAGCACTTTAACTGGTGTCCACTATCATTTTCAACCATCATTTTGAAAATCTCAAATCTTTCAAATGCCTGTGATTTTTCATGTAAAAATGTCACCCAAGTCATCATTGAGTAGTCATCAACGAATAACATGAAGTATCTCTCACCGGTCAGAGCCCTTGTCCTTGTTGGTCCACACAAATCTATATGTACTAACTCCAGAGGTCTTGAGGTATTGTATATTTTTGTTTTGCAACTCACTTTGATTTGCTTGCCTCTGATGCATTCGTCACAAAAAGTACTTGTTGGTTTAGTTATTTGTGGAATATTTCTTACATACCTATTTTCGCTTATCTTCACCAGATTATCAAATTTCACATGACTTAATCTCTGGTGCCACAACCAGGTTTCATCAACCTATCCCATCATGCATTAAGACTCATAGCATTTCTTTAGATTGTAGACATTACCATCTATCCTCTTTCCTTCTGCTACAACTTGAACTGTACTCTACTTGCTTATCTGACAACTGGTAGAGCCAAATGTGAACATGTACCCTTTGTCACACATCTGACTTAAACTTAGTAGATTATGCTTCAGTCCTTCCACATAGTACACATCATGAACCTTGAGCCTTCCATCAATATTCAATGTACCACGACCCTTAATCTTGATAGAGGAGTTGTCACCAAACCGGACAGAACCACCATTCCAATCATTGAGATTGATAAACTTTTTCTTGTCTCCGGTCATGTGATTTGAGTAACCACTATCTACTACCCATAGATTCCTCCTTTCATCATGTAGAGCAGTCTGCACAATCAATCTTGACTCTATCTTGTTCTTCTCCTTCTCTACCCAAAACTATTTTTCTTCTATCTTTTCCCCTTCTATCATCTTATGTTCCAGTTTTGTCTCTTTCTTCTGCTCTAGTACAGTTTTATTTTTCTCATCAGTTCTTAGTTTACAATGCCTTGCTATGTGACCAAAATTTTAACACTTATAATATTTCACATTAGCATTGAAAGATGTATTCAAGGCATTTTTGTAGGACATCTTTACATTTCTCCTACACTCATAACTCTTATGACCAAACTCATTGCAATTATAACATGTGACATTTGTACTTTGTAATGCAACAAATGAGTTTCTACTTTCAAAACTAGGGCTTACATTCATCTTCCTACAATATTCCATTCTATGATCGAACTTATTACATCGGTGACAATAAACATGAAAATTTAGAACATATCGGTTAGGTTGCCTTGGTCCTACAAACGAATGTCTCATCAAGGGTCTTCCTTTCATGTTGCTGACTCTAGTGAATCCTTCATGATCAACTCTTGCATTTCTCATTGGATCTGCATGTCGGTACATTGAGTGTAGCTTCTGGTTCATTGATTGTGTATACTGGTTTGTATGGCGGTTTCTAACAACATCTGCATATGTCTTCTTACCGGTATCCTTTCTTACCATGAATGTCTTCTTCTCTTCACCTTGATTTGTAGAAGTGAACTATATCTCCTTACTAGGTGTGTCTTTGTTGTTTAAACTTTGTCCTTCTTCAAATCCCAAGTCATCAGTATCCTTTGAGGACTTTTGCTTGCTCAACATTTTATCCAGGGCCTCTGTGCTACCTTCATAGGCGTTTCTCATTATCAATTCATTCTTTCTCTTCTCTAATTCCTTTCAAAGCTTAACAATTTCTTCTTTCAGGTTCTGATGTTCCTTCTCCTTTTTAGTCAAGCTGGTACTAGTAGCTTCACAGATCCTCTTGGCCTCTTCTAGCTGATGTTTTAGATCTACAATTGTTTTCTCAGATTCTTCAAGAGATTTCTCCAACACCTCTTGTTCTTCAGCTGCAACCTTTTTCACCTTCTTCAGATCTCTTCTCATTTTCTTTAGCTCTTCCAAGTCACTGACAAGTTATGCTTCAAGATCTACTTCTCCTTCTTGCTCTTCTTCTCCTTCTTCTACTATCGGGATCTCTTGAGCCATAAAAATATTTGCTCTGACTTCATCTTCACTACAATAGTCATCTAAGCCACTCTCCTCATCTGTGGTGTCTTTTTCATGTGTGTAAAGACTGCTCTGCTTTCGGTTGTCTCTTCTACCATACCGGTAGATGTTCTTCTTCCTGTCTTTACCAAATGACCTGCTACCACTTGATTGACCATCTTCATCCTTATCACCATAGGGGCATTTGGCAACAAAATGTCCAATCTTTCCATAGTTGAAACATTTCAAGGGAATCTTGCCTTTGTATTTGTTGGAACCCCTCTTGATTCTTTTGACAAATTTTGCCATGATATCATCAGAATCTTCACTGGTTCCATCCTAAGAAGACTCTTATTTTCCTTTCCTTGATGTTTTGAATGCAGCTTCTTTCTTCATAGCCTCTACATTGGTAGTCCTCATCTCATAAGCAGTTAGAGAACCATATAGCTCATCCACTGTAAATGTTTTTCAGATCTTTTTCTTCTTCTATTATTGAAACCTTTGTATCATACTTAGATGTGAGAGATCTAAGTACTTTCTTCACTACCACCTCATCTTTTATTTCTTCTCCAAGCCCTCTAATGGTGTTTGTTGTGTCATCAATCCTTTGAAGATAGTAAGCAATCTTCTCTTCATCTCTCATCTTCCAACCCTCAAGCTATTCTCTCAATGTCTATAACTTGGCTTCCTTGACTTTAGCATCACCTTCAAATATTTTTTGCAACTTATCCCAATTTTCTTTAGCAGGTGAGCAATGCATTACCTTAGCAAACTCATTATTAGATAACCCACTAAGAATGACATTTTTAGCTTGATCATTGTTCTCATATTCCTTCTTAGCATCTGGATCAGTAGGGGGATTATTAGGGACTGAGTAACCATTCAAAACCAACATCCATACATCAAAACCTAGAGAGGACAAATAGGTTTCCATTCTTCTACTCCAAAAGGCATAGTTGACACCATCAAACATATGAGCTTTTAAGGAGGTCAATTCATTTCTTGCTATTGTCAACACTCAATAGGATCTACCCAAGCTAGAGAATTATTTGACAAAACATGGCACCTATGCTCTAATACTAATTGTTGGACACAATAGATCACTGAGAGGGGGGTGAATCAGTGGTTTAAACACTTCTTCTCTAATCAGGGATATATCAGTACAATATAAAAACAAACAGAGTGTTGATCGGTAAACCTATTAATGCAAACTAAGTGTGTGAAATGATTTGATATAACATCAATATAACACATACACAAGAATGCATTACATAACACCAAATATACGAGGAAAACCCAATGTGGGAAAAACCTCGGTGAGAATAGTTGCTAGAGATCTTCTGCTCCAATCTAGCCTCACAATGAAAATGTTCTGATTACAATTTTAGGGCACTGACCCAAGGAGCACCAACCCCTGATTTATGAGAATTGACTCAAAGGAGCACCAACCCTTGAACAATTTATAGGCTACAATTTAAAGGAGCTACAACCCCTGCACTAAGCACCTACTTAGTGAAGACAATATGAAAATTCAAACACATAAGTAAATTCCCTATTGCAAATGAAGTTTTGCAACCCTCCAATTTTTTGCTCTACCGGTTTCAATATTATCGGTCTGTGAAACCTCCATACACACTGCAACACTGCCTTTATGCTGGTCTTTACTTTGTTGAAACTTCTCTCCCTCTGACTGCTAGATTCACTTCACACTTGCCCACCCTTTGCCAAGTTTTATCTCTGCCAGTTTGTTCTCTGCAAGTTTGCACACACCTTATCGGTTTCTCCTTCAACTCACAGTCACTTAATATTTTTCTTGTTTTTCACTCAAACAATCTTTTCTACCTTTCTTTCATTCGTCAGCATCATCACATATCATTTAGTAGCAGCAACCTCATCGATTTAGACTTGTATATTTATAAACAAGTCTTCCCACCAAAAACCAATTCAAACTTTAGGCGGTTAGGGTTTCTTTCCTTCGACCAAATCTGTATCCAATCTGATTCGATCTTCCTTGGATCGCTCACCTCCTTTGGGGAGATGCATCTGTACATATTTTTATTCATCCAATGCATTTTTGCTAAAAATAGAAAACTTCACCCTAATTTACGGCCTTGATCTTTGTCGACCTCATTTCACCCAGTTGTTTCTAACTGAAGGTCAATCTACAATCGGATTGTGTACCTCAATCACAGAGCCACCAATTGCCTGATCATTCTCTATCATCCATTCTTCCTCGAGCCGCATCAGGCTATCATCAATCCATGATTTGCAGTTTTATCATTTAATGACCACTTGCTACATAGACAACCATGTCGATGAACATTTCATCAACCTCTGCAAGTTTTCCACCTCAGCTCCATGGAGGACACACAACATATATTCAACTCACTGACATAGGGTTGGTTTAAACTTAAACAACTAGGAAACCCTTCTGCCAATAGAACCTTACCAGTATGACCAATACACTAATCAATCACTCTTACCGGAAACACATCATACTGACAGTTCATCTTGCCTTCTGGTATGTCTTCATACCATTCATTCTATGCAGCTCATTGGGTGTTGTTGTGATTCATCTAACATTCTTCCTCTTCATCACAAACAAATAGCCAACCTTCATACCAGTTTATGCCTTAGCAGTTATCATACTTACTGGTTCTCATACTCATCGGTTATCACTCAAGCATGCCAACACTCTCCTACATCTCATCTCATACCGATGATAACATTTGTCAACTGAGAACATCCTTTTCTTCTTTATGTCGGTTCAATCTTCTTCATACCGCCTGACACACTTTACCGGTAACCTGCAATACTAGTTGACATCAATGACAACTCAATGCCAAAATTCTTTGTTCTTGATATCTTTGTTCCGTTTTGAGTGAATAATTCATTGAAGTCTTATTTTGCCTTCTCTTCTTGTTCCCCATGCTTTTAAAATAACCTTCAAATATCTTCAAATTATTTCCCTCAAAATAACTTTAAAATGTCTCCTTTCATCCAAAAATGTGAATTGTTTTGATTATTTGTGTGTAAAAAAATGAAAAAAAATATGTATATTTATTTGACTGTACTAAAATGTTAAAAATAATTTTTTTTGGGTCGGTCAGGGTTCGAATGAATGTCGATAGTTACAAAATGTCTGGTTCATTCGAACCTGACCGTTACATGAAATTACGCCTCATTATTTTGCCTAGGGGGTTCGAGTGAAAGGGGGTTCGATTGAACCCCCCTTCGCTCGAATCCCTATTCATTCAAACCCTCTTTTTAGAGATCTCTCCTCAAAATTTTCAGAGTTCTGAGAAATTTTTTCCTTCAGACCTCTGGTTCAAGGCACAAATGAAAGAATCTTGATAACCCAAAAATATAGATGGTAGTGCTTGGAGCAATCTTTCCAACGAGTATAATTTTATTACAATGTGAATTTATTATGTTCTTGTTTTTTTAATTTTATGGAATATTGGTTTTTCATAGAACATGAACTTCTCTATTCAATGCATTGGGAAAAATAGGAAACTAATTAAAAAAAAAAATGAAAAATATCTATGCCATAGGTATTGATGTCTTCTTTCTAACAAAAAAAAAATTGTTTATCGATATATATACAACAAGTTATGTATTCAAACCTAAACCTATGTCTGAATTATAACTAGTCGGACTTTAAAACTTAATAAAATGAAAAATATTCATAATATTGTTGGTAATAGGAAGGAATTGATTATGTGTTGCATTGATGTTTTGTCATTGATGTCAACACTAGCTGTTATGATTGGTTACCAACAGATAGATTTTGGTTATCAATAGAAGAACTAGTGTTACCGACAGAAGGGACTATCAGTTGGATACTACCGACATGTTTGGATCAATGGAATATGTTTGGTTTGATGTTTCTAGAGTATGTTTTGGTCAGTTGGTATTGACTTGATGATCGGATGCTATCATATACTCTAGTAAGCCTATATCGGTAAGGGTTTAAGGTTTTACCGACAGATCTTTTACTAAAAATCTTTGGCAGGATGCATAAATGGTGTTGGTGCGGCTTCTAGATGGAATTCAGGATGCAGAAGTTGATCTTTGTTCATGCCTCGACTGATTGGAAATGTTGCTTTGGCGTGGTGAATCTATTTGGGTCCAAGTTATGGACCGGTATCATGTTATGTGTTCTCTACACGTTACTGGGATGATTTATGGATTGGTTAATGTTGTTTTGGTCTAAAGTCAACATGATATATCATTATAATGTGGATGTATGTAATGATCTTATTGTAATATCTTTTAGGTGTCCAACCTAATTGGTTTAGGCCTTAGGGTTTGTATAAATTAATGTAAGATCTCATTGTAGATTGTGGTGATAATGGTCATGGAATGAAATATCATATGCGAAGGAGATTTGGTCGATCATAGGTGATCGAATTGGGTTTATGTAAGCAGTCAAAGGCCTCTGGTATTGAGCTTATTCGAGACTGTAATCAGGCATGGTAGATGCTATCATTGGTAGTATATTCTTCTAGATTGTTGTCCAATTATATTGAGGTAGTTATAACCTCTTTGTAGTTAGTGAGACTCCTTTGTAATGAGCAGTACGCTCTAGGCATGTGCCTCCCTGCATGTGCAAGCCCCTTATTGTATCACAAACTTTCTACAGAAGTATCATCTAACTGTGGGTAGGCTTCCCACCATGTTTTTTCTCTTTACCGGGTTTTCCATGTACAAATCATGGTGTTATGTGGTATGGTTGCATTTTGTTGAATCTCTGTTTCATTCTTAAGTTTTATTGCTTACCAGTATCTATTTCTACTATTCCAGTATTTAATGTTTATGTGCTCCAGTTAAAGGTTATACAGTGGTTTGATTAATATAATCTATTGACAACTGATTCACCCGCCTCTTAGTTATCCACCGATTATTCTAACAATTGGTATCAGAGCTTTGGTCCTCTTTTGTAGAGGCTTAACCGCTTTAGGTAGATCCTATGGCAACTAATAATTCAAATCCACCGACAACTATTTTCAAAAGAGAAATCCCTAAGCTTGATGGAACAAACTATGGGATATGGAAAATATGAATGGAGACTCATCTTAGATGTCTTGGCAAGGATATTTGGGAGATCATTGAGAAAGGATATACACCTTATGATCTGGCATTTGGCAATCCTGCTCCAGCAAACTTGGACAAAAATATTGAAAATGATTGAAGAGCTAGAGAAGCCCTCTTGTGTGCACTCTACTGGTCAGAAAATCATGGGATTGATTGATAAATCATCTGCAAAGGTTATGTGGGATAAA
The DNA here is from genome assembly GCF_030272615.1 of Cryptomeria japonica. Lineage (NCBI taxonomy): Eukaryota > Viridiplantae > Streptophyta > Pinopsida > Cupressales > Cupressaceae > Cryptomeria > Cryptomeria japonica. Next base: position 422,349,840 of record NC_081410.1, on the reverse strand, counting down.
TTGCAAACTATGAATGGTGACCCTATTGTCAAAATTGCTAAACTTTATGGTTACCAAGTAAGATATAAGAACTTGAAGATGGAAGATAATGAAAGAATTGCTACATTTATGGAAAGAGTTTATGACATTGTCATGGGAATTCAATGTTGTGGAGGATCTCTGAGTGAAGATGAAATAGTTTCTAAAGTTTTGAGAGCCCTACCACCAGCTTACAAGATGAAGGCTATTTCAATTAACGAATTGAGAACAATGGCAAACACTTCAGTTAACAGAGACATTATGGTTGGAAAATTATGTTCTTTTGAGCTTGAAGAATTTGGACCCTCTGGAGCTGCAAAGTCTGAACCTTCTTTTCATGCATCATCATCTACTGGTAAAAGTGATTGGAAATCCCTATATGCAAAAGAATAGGAAGCTATGAGGAAAGAGAATGAAGAATTTGAGCAACTTGAAGCCTTATTTGCTAGAAGAGTACCTAAAGGACCAATAGGAAGTAAGTATGAAGGAAAAACACCTTTTAAATGTTTTGCATGTAATAAGATTGGTCAGTTTGCATCTAGATGTCCTGAAAGGAATGCAAGATTTGAAGAAAGAGTTAAGAAATCATTTAAGCCTAATCAGAACAAATATAGATTCAAGAAAAACAAATTATGCTAGATAGTGGATGAGGAAGGAGTAAGTGATGACTTAGAGAATGAACCAACAGGAGACTTTGCTAGTGTATCCGGCAGTAGAAAAGAATGGGTGTTCTATGCTTTAAAGGAAGATGAACCGGAACCGATTATCAAGAATGAAGAAAAGGCCCTAGCAAAAAATGTTGAAGACAGGGATGAATGGGTAATTGATAGTGGATGCTCACATCATATGACTAGAGATAAAATAAAATTTATGTCCTATTGACGTCTATTTTTACACACCCACCAACAATTAGGTGGCCAATGTGAACACTCACCACCTCTCCTGAAAAGTAACAAGTTTGGGAAAACTCACTACTACAAGGTCTCTATAGTTGGGTCTCGATGGTGATGGGAAACCCAATGGTTGATATGGTTGTACCTATCAAGGGGCCTACTGGTAAGACTAGATCTCACTGATTGTGGATAACTACTTCCTTTCTTTTTTTGTATTTTTAATGGTTTAAGATTCTTTGGGAAATAAATGCAAAGCGTAAAGGTAAACAAGGGAATAACAATAAAGATCAATATAATAACAACTTAATGAACTACTCAATTAGTTCCCTGCAATCCAAGCAATTATCAAATATTATCCAAGTTAGCATTCAACAACAGACCTCTAGAAAACCTGCAAAATTATCAATTTCGTAAATCTATGGAAATAAAATAATCAACAATATGGCCTATCACAATAATTCTCATACACCATTGACGTGCAGAATATGATTCATAAAGTGATAGACAAAAAGATTAAACCACATTGCTAACTCCAAATAATAGACGTTACCAGATTACATAGAACAATTTGGTAGAATATGAACGTAGATCAGGCAATCTACAAGATGCTTCTCATATTAATCTCAATGAATGTATAACAAAAACAACTCAAATTTCTTAACAATCTGCAAAATATTCTAAAATCTCTAAGTAGGCCACAAATCATCAATTTGGGATGCTTACAAATGAATCCACCTTCTCAATTTATAGAAGTTCTTTACCCTACTATCTAGGAAATAACCCTACCCTAAATTAAGAACTGAAACTAGGAGTTGCAGTTAACTTGCAAGTTTCTGCCTTGACACTCCACTTAACAACTACGAAATGGGGACTGCATGAGCACTACGAAAACCCTACTAGGTGAGCCATGTTTTTGTAATCATGCATAATTTCTCTCAAAATTGGAACTCGAGTAGGAGCCACAGTTAAAAATACAAGATTTAAGGATTTATAAAAAAGCTTTGTCATCTTTAGCAATTGTGTGCTTATCCTTTATTTCTTTATGAAAGCTCTATAATTATCAACTATACATGCAACTACTTGAACTGGAGGATCTACTACATGCTTAACTCTAAATTTATACTTCTTCAAAACTTCATCCACATGCATTCTCCCCTCCTCTAACTCCTTCACTGTGTGTGCCACCTCCTGACACTGAGTAATCAGATATGTGTACCTATCCATATGGGTGACATCAAAATGGGCCGTGGGTCCTAGGTGTTGTGCCTCATATGCATCCCACTGATTCAAAACTTGTTGCTGGTCCATTATTCTTGTATTAGCTAATCTAAGGCCAAAAGGTCCTAGCATATTCTTTACAAAATTCTCGTATGACAAAATTTCTCTAAGGAGAGGGTCCTGAATCTCGGTCATATCCTTGATATATTGCTGAAACATTTCAATCTTCATCTCCAAGATGTATACATAAGCCTGTAAGCTTTTATAGCTGTCACCCCCTAAGAGTTCCTCATTTATCACTGTCTCTTCCCCTAGCCGCAATATCTTCTTCAAAAGTTGGAATTGTTTGGTGAACATGTTCGAATTTCATTCCCATTGTGTGGAACAAGAAGCCAAAGCTCCACCTACCTGTACTGCCTTACTATACATCCCCATAGTATCTTGCAAAAATAATCTTATTTTGGCCGTATTTACTTTGGCCCATGACTTGGCTACAGTGGCCACCCACCTCACCTCCATTAACACTTTTACTTCTTCCTCTAGCAACGATGAGGTAGAAGGCAAGTCATCAGTTCTTCACTAGTCCAGGGGTTTTCTCATTTCAATTAGCAGTTGCTTATATTATCCTAGTTGTGCTTTGAGTTCCATGTTGGAAGTATGCTCCTTCTCTACACGTCCTCTAACGATGCTCATGGCTAACTCCAAAGTATCTAGCTCCCCCCACTTGGTTTGTTTGCCCAAATTTATCTGTGATATTTGGTATTTGGGAGAAGCTTGTCCCTCAGCTTCAGATGGAACTACCACATCTACAATCACTTCACCGGAACTAGTTTTCGATAGGTGATGAACAATTTTCAGCTTCTTAGCCTTTGGTGGCTCCTCAATGATTACTTGTTGTAGAGTGACCTTAGGGAGCTCTGCTTTTCTCTTTTTCTTCCCAAAGGTAAATTCCAGCCATTGCGGTATATCTTCATCCTTGTCACCTTGATGTGACAGTATATCCATGGTTATAACATGAACCTCTACCTGCTCCTCTGCTTCGCCTCTTACCTTAGCTTCCATTTTCCCGAGGTGTTGATGTGGTATAACTTGATGATCTAAATTGGTTTGGAGAGCTTGTTGCTTATGTAACTCTCCTAGTTTTCCACTGACCTCCTCATTAAATGCCATTTCTTCATGACCTGCCTTAGTTTCCCCTTGCCCGACTGCTATATCCTTAAGAAGGTCCTCTTGATCTTGAGGGGTTAGCACTAGTCTTTCATTCAAGAGGTCTCCTGCCTCATCCCCTTCTTGTTCACCTTCTAGCAGTCGTTGTTGCTCAAGATCCTCTTCCTCCTGATCTGAATCAGACTTGATGTTTCTAACTTTTATTCCTTCAGTGGTAGACATGAAGCCTTGCACTCCAGGCTGCCCTACGGATATATTGACTAGTGGTGGTGCAGGGGCACTGGTGCTTGGAGCATTTGTGGAATCTGTTGAAGGTGGCTGAGTGGGTATCTCCTCAGTAATTTCTATATTTTCTTCTTGTTCTTGGGTACCCTCTCCTTTAGTGTTCCCTATAGTTGTCCTCGGTGGGAGAACTTTGGCAAGTGTTACCACTCCCAATCCATCGGTCACTCCCAAGTCCACAACCTTCTTTAATAATTCAGACTCCCTTATCTTTTCTTGGAGTTTTTTTTTGTAAGTCCTTAGTACTTTCTTGAGGTTTGTCTTCTTCACCTAGATCGGTGGACGTATTTTTCCTTGAGGTTGACCTTGTCTTCTGAGCGTACTCCTTATGGCCCCTTGATTGAGGTACCCCTGAAGTCGATTCCTTCTATTTTGCCTTTGAGATGTTGGGTCTTACCTTTTGGCGTAACCATTGCTTGGTCCTGTTGATGACTACTTGGGAGATCTTTTCCATATTGGTGTCTTCACTTGCAAACCATTTTATTGGGGAGAGGGGCCTTTTATCTATCCCTGATTCCCTATAAGCTGGATCAAGTAAGTCACCATCATCCCTAAGGTCTTTAGGGAGGTTAGTCTTGATTCTGAAATATCTTACCTATGGCACAAATAACCTATTATAGTTCTTCTCCCTAACCTCGAAACTGTCTTGAAGGTTGGCCCAAAAGTCCTCCAAGGTGGGCATGTGCCCCTCATATGCCTTAGGCATAGCTTGTTTAATTTTCCCGTAGGGATCATATAACTCCCTAGCATGATCATACTCTTTCAAGTTCAAATCTTGAAGCTCTTGTTCTACTAATTTTGCTACTTGTATTTTAGAATATGCAAAGTATCCAATAGATACTGAGAAATCGATACCTACTTTGTGTTTTGATGACAAAAGTGACTGGAGGCCCACAAGCTGCCTCACATACTCTAGCAAAATTATCCTATCATTGCAGTATCGGGGTAGCAACATTGGGTTTCATGTGAATCTGCTAACCCTGATGTAAGTAGAGCATAGGTTTTGGATAAACCAGCATGCCCACTCTCGGATGATAGGCATGGCCTCCGGGCTAATCCAATATCCTGCATCTCCTGTCAATTTGATTATTATTGGGAAGACGAAGACATCATTAACTCTTTTAAGATGAGCCTTTGCATTGGCTAGAGTGGCTGAGCATAATACTCCCATATCTTCTTTTGTCCTTCCTCCTCTCCCAATTGACCTTCTACTTGTAGCCCTGGAAACTTTCCATCTCTAGCGGCTACCCAGATGACATATGACATGAAAAAGAACTTTTGAGTATGCTGAACTTCTTTCATCTGCTTACAAATATTGTCAGAGAGGATCTGCGGCCAACCAAAATATTGTTTTCCTATTAAAATAGTGCTCATGAATTGGAACATCCAAGGATGAAAATGTTTGCAATCTAGCTTGCCAAAGGCCCTGCTGAACATAATGATTAAGTCTCTTTGAGGCTCTTTGAAGTCCGCCCTTAGGATCTATGTTGCCTTGAGTCTTGTCTTTCTTTCTTCTTCTAACCACTTTGTATTCATGTGCCTCTTACTAACTGATATTTTGTCATTCCATGCCTTTAATGCCTCTTCTTCAATTAACAAAAATACCTCCTCCCTGGTTGGGATTCAAAAGATGAACCCAAGCATATATGGAGACAAGTCTATGATTGTTTTTCCTTGTGCATCTGTGCACTTTCTAGTTTCTGAGTTATAAAATGGGGAAATGGTCATTATGAACTCTGGTGCCTGTAATGACTGTGGGAAGATAGTAGCTTCAACTAGGCCGAACCTCTTGATTCTTCAGTGGAGGGCCTCCAGACTAGGTTTGTCCTATTGAGCCTTGATATCTTCAATTTCTATGTAGCCGATTTCAATATCCGTGACCCATCTGATTTGATCCTCTAGCTTTGAAACATAGACATGTCCTTGATAATGGTATTTCATGGTGGTTGGGAGTCTATCAATTTCTTTTTCTCTTTTGCAGGAGGATGAGTCCATCTAACCACTCGAACCTGTAAGCAGAACACAAATCCTCAGTTTTTATAACAAGCATAAAAGTTGATTTACCTTGGTACTTCAGGGTCCTGGGGTCCCGACATAGGCATAAGTGAAGAAGGCCCAGAACTTCGGGGTTTCGGGTCTAGGTTGGGTGCAAAAGGAATCCCAGAACTCTGGGGGTCTGGGGTTTTAGGCTTATGCCTAAGTGGAAGACACCCAGAATTCTGGGGTTTCTGGTTTCTAGGTTCCAGGTTGAGAGCTACCTGGAACTCTGGGGTTTGGGGTTTCGGGGTTAAGTGAAGCGAGAGCCACCCAACACTTTGGGGTTCCAGGGTTAGGTGAAGCGAGAGATACCTGAAACTCTGGGGTTCTGGGGCTACGTCAAATAGCCACTTGGAAATCCGGGGTTCCGGAGGCATAAAAACCAACTACCCGGAACTCTGGGGCTCCAAGATTCTAGGTAAAATACTAGGGCATGCGAAAACAAAGGCACACAAAGAAAAAAAAATGAGGAGAAAAACTAAAGTAAAAACCAACAACAAGGGCAAGAAAATTCACCAACCTGGTGAATTGAGATTCCCAAAAATGCCAAGGAAAGATCGGAGGTCTGGAAGTTCGCGACTCGAAGCTAGGGAGGAGGAGCTCTGAATGCACAAAATGAACTTTATAAGTCCATCATCTCTATTTATAGCTCCCCCAATCCCGTCCGTACAATAGCCTTAAACATGACCTTGGGACTCCGGGGTCCCGAGGTTTCGAGCTTGACAAAAGAAAAAGAACACCCCACCCTGGAACTCCAGGGGTTCGGGGTTCCGAAGCAAGAAAAAGGAGGCTCCACCTCGAGACTCCAGGACTCTAGAGTTTCGAGGCAAAAGACACAAAAACCTCGAGGCTCCAGGATCCTAGAGTTCCAAGGTCAAAACCAAAAAAAGAACAAAGAGACCTCGGGACTCCGGGACTCTAGAGTTCCGAGGTCAAAACCAAAAGAACAAAGAGACCTCGGGACTCTGGGACTCCGGAGTTCAGAGGTCAAAACCAAAAGAAAAAAGAGACCCAAATTTTGATGCAAGGAGACTAATGGGGACATAGATATGCAAGGGATAACATGTCCCTACAAGAATACAATGGCGGTCAAGTCAGATTTGGGGATGACAAAGCATGTATGATCAAAGGTAAAGGTATTATTTCTTTGGATAGAAAGCATAATACTAATAATGTCTACTATGTAGAAGGTTTAAAGCATAATATTTTAAGTGTTGGTCAATTGGTGGATAAGGGATTCCAACTTCAATTCAAAGATGGAAAATGCAAAATCATTAACAGAACTGGTTTGGAGATTGCAACCGGTACTCAAACTAGAGGTAATATCTTTCACTTGAACACTAGTGATAAGACATATTTGATTTCTTATATTGATGAGAGTTGGTTATGACATAAGAGGTTGTGTCACGTTAATTTTGATTGTATTGTTAAGATCAGTTCATCAAAGGCAGTTAGAGATATACCTAAGATTATAAAGCCTCATAATTCGGTATGTAAGGAATATCAATTAGGAAAGCAAGTTAGAACTTCTTTTAAGAGCATACATGATAAAACTAATGATGTGCTTGATTTGATTCATACTGACTTATGTGGTCCAGCAAGGACCAGAAGCTTTCAAGGTGATAGGTACTTCATGCTAATAATTAATGATTATTTTAGAATGATGTGGGTGACTTTTCTAAGGGAGAAATCTGAAGCTTTTGAGAAATTCAATATCTTTAAAGCAAAGGTGGAAACAGAAACTGGATTGAAAATTAAATGTCTGAGATCAGATCAAGGTGGTGAGTTCACATCTCATGAATTTAATAGTTTTTGTGAGATAAATGGAATTAGGAAATAGTTATCTGCACCCCAGACTCCTCAGCAGAATGGAGTAGTGGAAAGGAAGAATAGAACCATTTTGGATGCAGCAAGAACCATGATGATGGAAGCCAAATTGCCTCACATCTACTGGAGAGAAGCAGTGAGTACATCAGTCTACACATTCAACAGAGTTCATATCAAAGGTGAAACCAGTAAGATTCCTTAGGAATTATGGTTTGGACATACACCTACTCTTAAATATTTCAGCATTTTTGGAAGTAAATGTTATATCAAAAGGGATGATTCAGTTGGGAAGTTTGATCCTAGATGTGATGAAGGGATATTTCTTGGATATTCAATTCAGAGAAAAGCATATAGATGTTATAACAAAAGATTATAGAAAATTGTGGAGAGCGCAAATGTGAAAGTAGATAAGCAATACATAGATCAATCTATATCATATGATAGAGAACCGAAAGTGGAAGTGATCATAACTGATTCAACAATGCCTCAACTGGTACATGACATTGAGATAGTTGCACTGGTACAATCAGAAAATTCAACTGTGATTGATGATCGTAATAGAGAACCTAAAGTTTAGCAGACACCAAGGTATGTAAGATTAAATCATTCTGAAGATCAAATCATTGGAGACAGGAACAAAGGAGTTATGACAAGAAGAAGACTGGCAAATGAAGAGGTATGTCTTATTTCTCAAATTGAACTGACATCTGTTATTGAATCTTGTAAAGATAAACATTGGTTAAAGGCTGTGGAAGATGAATTAGATAAGATAGAGAAGAATAAGACTTGGATTTTAGTTCACTGGCCTAAAAATAAGAATGTTATTGGAACTAAATGGGTTTTTAGAAATAAACTAAATGAGGATGGTCAAGTTGTAAGAAACAAGGCTAGACTAGTTGTAAAGGATATTCTCAAATGGAAGGAATTGATTATGGTGAGACATTTGCACCAGTAGCTATAATTGAAGTTGTTAGACTATTTCTTGCCTATGCAACATACAAGAACTATAAGGTCTATCAAATGGATGTTAAATATACATTTTTGAATGGTGAAATTGAGGAAGAAGTATACATTGAGCAGTCTGATGGATTTTCATTGACAGATGACAAAGATATGGTTTGCAGGTTAAGGAAAGTATTATATGGACTGAAACAAGCTCCTAGAGCTTGGTATGCAAGGTTGGATAAATATCTTTTGAAGTTTGATTTTACTAAAGGCAATGCTAACAATAATTTATATTATAAGATCACTAATGATGATATTCTGATTATTGAAGTATTTGTTGATGATATCATTTTTGGATGTGAAGATAAATTGTGCATGGAATCCTCTAATAATATGAAGAATGATTTTGAAATGTCTATGATTGGTGGCTTGTTATATCTAACTCAGAATAGACTGGATATTATGAATGTAGTAAGTATTGTTTCAAGATATCAAAGTAATCCTAAAGAAAATCATGAATGTGCAGTAAAGAGGATATTCCAGTATTTGCAAGGAACAACATAATATGGCTTATGGTACTCTAGATATTATAACTTCACTTTATGTGCATATATAGATGTAGATTGGGCAGGAGATACTGATGATCAAAAGAGCACTTATGGTAGAGATTTCTTTCTTGGAAACAAATTGGTTTGATAGATCAACAAAAAACAGTCATGCATTTCTTTATCTACTACAGAAGCTAAATATGTTGCAACAACAACTGATTGCACTCAAGTCTTGTGGATGAAGCAAATGTTGAAGGATATCAAGGTAAATTGCAGTGAAGCAATAGTTATCTATTGTGATAACTTTGTAGCTTTTGACATATCTAAGAATTCGGTATTTCACTCTAAGACTAAGCACATTTCAATAAAATATAACTTTCTAAAGGAAAAGGTGGAAGAAAAGGAAGTCAAATTAGTTTATGTGAACACTAAAGAGCAGATTGCAGATATATTCACTAAACCACTGTCTAAGGAATCATTTCAATATTTGAGAGATAGGTTAGGGGTATCTACCCCTCTAAAGAAACTTAATTGATGGAGCAGAGCATCAATCCGGTATGCATCATCAACTTTATCCTTTGCTCCGGATTGATATAGTGGTGCTACCACTCAGGGGGAGTAGTCACCTTTGAGATTCATAGGATTTTGATATCTATGTCATATCTTTGTCATTGATGTCAAAGGGGGAGAGTTATATGTGAAAAATAATGTCATAATATGTCATATGGGAGAGATTTAGATCAGTTTTAGATTTTACAACACTCCTTAGGGGGAGTTGCTGGGATTTTTTAGTTTTTCATTCTTATATCTTCTATGATAAATTTTTGACATTTCTTGGCACTTAGATGTTTTCTTTTTCACATCTAGTGTTGCCATCAATGCCAAAGGGGGAGATTGTTGGCAATATGAAAGAATTGATTATGTGTTGCATTGATGTTTTGTCATTGATGTCAACACTAGCTATTATGATTGGTTACCGATAGAAGAACTAGTATTACCAGTAGAAGGGACTATCAGTTGAATACTACCGACATGTTTGGATCAATGAAATATGTTTGGTTTGATGTTTCTGGAGTATGTTTTGGTTAGTTGGTATTGACTTGATGATTAGATGCTATCATATACTCTAGTAAGCTTATATCGGTAAGGGTTTAAGGTTTACCGGTAGAGTTTTTACTGAGAATCTTTGACAGGATGTATAACTGGTGTTGGTGTGGCTTCTAGATGGAATTTAGGATGCAGAAGGTGATCTTTGTTCGTTCCTTGACTGATTGGAGACGTTGCTTTAGTGTGGTGAATCTATTTGAGTCTAGGTTATGGATCGGTATCATGTTACGTGTTCTCTACACGTTACCGAGATGATTTATGGATTGGTTAATGTTGCTATTGTCTAAAGCCGACATGGTATATCATTGTAATGTGGATGTATGCAATGATGTTATTGTAATATATTTTAGGTGGCCGACCTAATTGGTTTAGGCCTTAGGGTTTGTATAAATTGATGTAAGATCTCATTATAGATCATGGTAATAATGGTCATGGAATGAAATATCATATACGAAGGAGATTTGGTCGATCATAGGTGATTGAATTGGGTTTATGTAAGAGGTCAAAGGCCTCCGGTATTGAGCTTAACTGGAACTGTAATCGAGCATGGTAGAAGCTATCGTTGGGAGTTCATTCTTCTGGATTGTTGTCCAATTATATTGAGATTGTTGTAACCTCTCTGTAGTCAGTGATGATAGTTCTGATACTAAATATGATTAGTATAGATCCAATAGCCAACAAGATGAGAGGGGGGGGGTGAATCATTCAAACTTAATCTTCAATAAAAACAACATATTCAACCTCGATAACCTTATCAGAAAAATAGTAATGCATGTAGACCCATAAATAGATAAGATCACAAACATATAACACCAGATTTAACGTGGAAACCCAAATAGGGAAAAACCACTATGGGATTTCAAACCCACTAAGAAATATACTCTTCTAGAGTATGCTCGGTTAAAAGCAAATCCTATTAAAGATTACAAACATATTGCTAGATGTGACCTGATTAAGGGATTTCCCTCAGATCTGTTAGGATCTTCACCTTGTTAGAAGTGACCTTGTTAAAGGATTTCAAACACTCAATAAGAATGTCACCTTGCTAGAGGATTTTACAAATAAGACTGTTAAGTCCACTCGGTTAAGAGATTTTCTGCTACTTCTCAAAATAACAGTAATAAAATATGTTTGCAACTTCACGTCTAAAAATGTTGAAGCAGATTCTTATTTGCTCAATACAATCTAGACATAGAACTAATCTTGTCTATCTGCTGAGCTTCCATACTCTATTATTCTAACAGGTCTTCAAGCTTTTGTGCTCGGTAATCACTATGTAGCATCCCTGTGCATACACTTGCCTGCATACATTGTTTATCAATAGTTTCCTATTTATAAACAATCTTCCAACAGCTTAATCTCCTTGATCACATTTCCCATGATCAATCATAGCCATCAGATCTTCAATCTTGTCTAGATTCAATGTATCCTTTGATCTGAAAAACGTTTTACCCCACCTTGGAACTTGCATTTTCACCTTGGAACTTGTGTTAGGGTATTGCGGTTCAATCTGAGCTGTAGATCTTCCTGCCGATCTTTCTTTACCATAGATTCTTTAACAATCTTCATACACGGCTTACCAATCATTTAATCCACTCCAGCTCATCAGCTTCCTTCATTAAATATTACATGTAAACATTTAATGCATTCTATTATAGCTCGGTTGTAACTCGATAAATACTAAACTTCACTCGGTAGACATTCTGCCTTCATTAATCGATAGCAATAACCTTACGGTTTTACCGACTAGGTTCCTTACGTTTTACCGACTAGGTTCCTTATGGTTTACCGACTAGGTGCTTTGCTCGGTAACATAGTATAGTATTAACCTTTCAAACAATAGCATATGTAGGATATCAAAACAATCTAAACATCATGATCTCATCATTGTCTAACTCGGTAATAGTTGCCCATTGAATAACTTATCCCCTTATTCATCATATTCTTTCTATTTCTTTTACCAGCATCTTTATACTCATCAAATCATACTTCTTAAGATATGGCAACATCATACTGAATTAGAAAATCAATTTCTTGACATCAATGACAAAATAATAATATCAAGATAGTAAAACATCTTTAATCAGTTATATCCATAGTCATCAACAACCTTCTCAATATCCTTATTGAAATGCCAACAATCTCTCATTGTAATTGGAATGCCAACCTTCTTCTTGTCTGTTATAATGCCAACAATCTCCCCCTTTGGCATTGATGGCAAAACCAATTGATTTGACCTTAATAGATTCGGATTGCTATGATTCTGAAATGCTGAAATGCTCTCCCCCATACATTAGTCTTCTCCTATTTTCTCAGTTCTCTCAGTCTTCTTTCCAATCTGTAGTCTGCTCTTCTCCCCTTTCATAGGTATTCTCCCTCTTTCATAGGTATTCTCCCCCTTTTACAACAATGCCAAAAAAAAATAACTAAAACATAATTTGTTTCTGTAAGAAGTTATTTCCTGCTGTTGTGTATCAACTGAGTCTCGGTCAGAGCATTTTGTCTTCAATTCCTGTTCCTTGTTTATTGTTTCCTGTACACCTTTAGAAAACCTCCTAAAGTGTGTAAACCAGCATCAACTCCTAAAAGATATTTTGTAGAGTCATCGAATTGATGCTTTCACCGAACTCGGTCAGTGAATGGAAGATAGGGGTAGGACCCCTAACTGACTTCTGAGATACTCAAAAGTGTCCTTTGGCAGTGGCTAGGTGAAGATGTTTGCAATTTGTTCCTTTGTGCTAACATACTCCAAAACCACTTTCTTCTCTTGGACTTCTTCTCTAAGATAATGATATTTGATAGAGATGTGCTTTGTCTTAGAGTGCATAATAGGATTCTTTGAAATGTTAATGGCACTAGTGTTATCACAGAATATAGTTACTGGCTTGGTAACTTGCTAATTTATACCTTCCAACAGTTGTTTGATCCATGCTATATTGGTGCAATTCAGTGATGCAGTAACATATTCAGCTTCTGCTATTGACTAAGAAACACATCCTTGTTTCTTGCTAAGCCAACTCACTAGTCTTTCTCCTAAAAAGAAAGCTCCTCCACTTGTGCTTTTCCTATCATCTATGTTTCCGGCCCAATCAACATCAGTATAAACATTTAAATAAAAAACATTTCCTTTCCGATATACTAAGCCATAATCTTCAGTGCCTTTTAAGTATCTGAAAATTCTTTTGATTGCCGTCATGTGTGTTTCCTTAGGATCTGCTGAAAAACCTTGCAACAATACCTACTGCATGTGCTATATCTGGCCTGCTGTGAACAACATATTGCAACTTTCCAATCATAGATCGGTAAAGTGTCTCATCAACAAATGCAGATTCATCATTCTTTGATAGTTTATAATTGGTAGTCATAGGAGTACTTACTGGTTTTGAATCCTCCATTCCAAATTTCTTCCAGATTTCCTTTATGTACTTGGATTGGGTAATGAAAATCTCATCTTTCATTTGCAGTATCTGTAGACCTATAAAATATTTTATCTCACCGATTAATGACATCTCAAATTATTTACTCATTTCATTTCCAAAGTTCTTGCATAGAGAGTCATTCCCACTAAAGATAATATCATCAACAAATATGGCTGAGATCAGTATTCCATTTTCATCATTCTTCATGTACATATTGTTGTTTTCACTTGTTCTTATAAAACCAATTTTGATCAAATATGAGTGCAATCTCTCATACCATGCTCTAGGTGCTTGTTTCAAACCATATAAAGCTTTGTTCAATTTACATACTTGATCATTATTTTCTCCTTCAACAAATCCTTCAGGTTGTTCAATGAAAACTTCTTCTTCTAATATACCATTCAGAAATGCAGATTTGACATCCATTTGATATACCTTGAAATTCTTGTAAGCAGCATATGCCAACAATGTTCTTACTCCTTCAAGTCTTGCCACAGGTGCAAAAGTCTCACCATAATCAATTCCTTCTTCTTGAGCATAACCTTTGCAAACTAGTCTTGCTTTATTCCGAATGACCTCACCTTTTTCATTTACCTTGTTTCTGAAGATCCACTTTGTACCGATTACATTTTTGTCCTTCAGTCTTGGGACAATGTCCATGTGTCATTCTTCTTGATTTGATCAACCTCTTCTATCATAGCATTTACGCAATCGTCACTGTTAAATGCCTCTTTCACTATTCTCAATTCAAATTCAGATATTAGACATGTGTTCTGTCTTAGTTTGTTCCTTGTCATCATTGGATCATTCTTATCTCCTATAATCTGACTTGGTGCATGATTCCTTCTGACATACTTGGGTAATACAGGCTCGGTAGGCTTTGTATGATCTTCTTCATCACTCGATAACTGGATATTCTCTTCATTTTCTTCAGCAGTCTTCTCGGTAGGACTTCTCGATTGAACATAGACAAATTCTTCATAATCTTTTGGTTCTTTGGAGTTTCCTTCATCATTTCTTTCTTTCTTCAATTGTACTCGGTTCAGGGTGTAAACTGCTGTGCTTATTGCTTCTCTCCAAAATGTTTGTGGAACTTTCTTTTCAATCATCAAGGTTCTGGCACAATCCACAATAGATCTGTTCCTTCTCTCAGCTATCCCATTTTGCTGTGGAGTTCTCGGTGCAGAGACTTGTCTTTTTATACCATGATCATTGCAAAATAATTTGAACTCATCAGAAGTAAACTCTCCTCCTCTATCTGATCAGAGACATTTCAATTGTCTTCCTATTTCATTTTCAACTCTAGCCTTGTACCATTTAAACATTTGAAAAGCTTCTGATTTTTCTTTTAAAAACATTACTGACATCATCCTTGAGTAATCATCCACAAATAATATGAAATATTTATCACCATAATAACTTTGAACTTTCATAGGACCACAAAGATCAGTATGCACAAGATCTAAAATTCCCTTAGAAATGTAGGACTTACTTGTAAAGCTTGATCTTGTCATCTTACCCATCTGGCATCCTCGGCACATAGCATTCTCAGGTTTTTCAAGACTCGGTAGACCTCTTACTCGATGCTTCTTACTTATTTTGATCAGATTATCAAAATTAACATTATAAAACCTTTTATGCCATAACCAGGTATCATCTATCCTTGCATATAGACATTTTATTCCGAGTTGAGTCAAGATGAAATGTATTACCTCTTATTTGTGTCCCAGTAGTAGCTAACTTTCCATGCTTGTCATGAACTTTGACAATTCCTTTTTCAAACTCTATTCGGTAACTTGTGTTGTTTAGCTATGCTACACTCAACAAATTGTATTTCAAACATTCAACCCAATAAACATAATTACATTTAGCATTGTCAAGAAGTGTTATGGATCCTTTACCTCTTACCGGACATGGTGCATCATTACCAAATCTTACATAGCCTCCATCATAATCATCTAATTTAATAAACTTGTGTTTATCACCTATCATGTGATGTGAGAAACCACTATCTATGATCCAAGAATCATTAGTACTTATATGAGATATTAAAGATTTTTCTTCATACCTTTCTTCATCTGATCCATCTTTGATAGCCACATAAACAACTTCCTCTATATCAGTTTCATCTGATTTATCATCATTAGATTCCTCATCAGCTATTAGGCATGTCTTTTTATCTCTTCTCCTGAAGTCTCGGTGTCCTCTTTAATGATTATCTTTCTATCTATCATCTTGGTAATCTCTCTTTTCACTAGATTCTTTGTTAGGATAGTTAGAAGCCATATATCCTATCTTATCACAATTGAAACATTTTAAAGGTAGCTTTCCTTTATACTTACCTTTTTTCTCTCGGTAGCCTTCTGGCTAATAGTGCTTCAAACTCTTCTTGCTTTCTAATTTCCTCATATAGTTTGTGTACCTCCTCCATGTTTTTGTGAAATCTTTCACTTGCTCCACTGTGATTCCCTTCAGAGTACTTATACTTTCTATCATTGTAATCATCAGTTTCATCAATATGAAAAGAATTGAATGCAGATTCAACTTTATTTACCGATGACCCACTATTATCAATGTTACTTAACTCAAATGCATGTAGCTTACCAGTAGTAGCATCTAAAGAAACTGGCATATTGGGTATAGACCTCAATTCATTGAGTGCAGAGACTCGGATTGCATAGGCTGGTAGAAGGGTTCTTAACAACTTACTTGTTATATCTTTCTCTTCAATAATTCCACCTGTTCCTTTGATTTTATTGACAATCTCCTTTAGTCTTGTACTATACTGGGTTATGTTCTCACCTTCATTCATCCTCATAGATTCAAGTTGTCCTCTTAGACTATCCACTTTTACTCTTTGAACATGTTCATCTCCACCATACACAGATATGAGCTTAGTCCACATTGCCTTTGCATCAGTACATCCTTCTAGATCATTAAACTTTGAGTCGGTCAATGCAGATGTTATTTCAATCATTGCTTGAATATGTTCTTGCTTTGCCTTTATCTCTTCCATTGTCAATGGATAGGTGCTCGGTGTGATGAAATCATTCTCCAGATAATAGACATCATATTCTCCAATTCCTGATAGATGCAGCTTCATCCTTTTCTGCCATGTAGAGAAACTTGACTTATTCAGCTTCGGTGCATCCCTCTTATACATCTTTGGATCTTTAACTCAAGTGCCTTTAAACTTTCCTTTCGGATTCCAAGCTCTGATACCAATTGATAGTTCAGATACTAAATATGATTAGTACAAATCCAATAGCCAATAAGATGAGAGGGGGGGTGAATCATTCAAACTTAATCTTCAATAAAAACAACATATTCAACCTTGGTAACCTTATCAGAAAATAGTAATGCATGTAGATCCATAAATAGATAAGATCACAAACATATAACACCAGATTTAATGTGGAAACCCAAATAGGTAAAAACCACTGTGGGATTTCAGACTCACTAAGAAACATACTCTAGAGTATGCTCGGTTAAAAGAAAATCCTATTAAAGATTACAAACACATTGCTAGATGTGACCCGGTTAAGGGATTTCCCTCAGATCTGTTAGGATCTTCACCTTGTTAGAAGTGACCTTGTTAAAGGATTTCAAGCACTCAATAAGAATGTCACCTTGCTAGAGGATTTTACAAATAAGACTGTTAAGTCCACTCGGTTAAGAGATTTTCTGCTACTTCTCAAAATAACAGTAATAAAATATGTCTACAACTTCACATCTAAAAATGTTGAAGCAGATTCTTATTTGCTCAATACAATCTAGACATAGAACTAATCTTGTCTATCTGTTGGGCTTCCATACTCTGTTATTCTAATAGGTCTTCAAGCTTCTGTGCTTGGTAATCACTATGTAGCATCCCTGTGCATACACTTGCCCGCATACATTGTTTATCAACAGTTTCCTATTTATAAACAATCTTCCAACCGCTTAATCTCCTTGATCACATTTCCCATGATCAATCATAGCCATCAGATCTTCAATCTTGTCCAAATTCAATGCATCCTTCGATCTGAAAATGTTTTACCCCACCTTGGAACTTGTGTCAGGGTATTGCAGTTCAATCTAAGTTGTAGATCTTCCTACCGATCTTTCTTTACCATAGATTCTTTAACAATCTTCATACATGGCTTACCAATCATTTAATCCACTCCAGCTCATCAGCTTCCTTCATTAAATATCACATGTAAACATTTAATGCATTCTGTTATAGCTTGGTTGTAACTCGGTAAATACTAAACCTCACTTGGTAGACATTCTGCCTTCATTAACCGATAGTGATAACCTTAGGGTTTTACCGACTAGGTTCTTTGCTCGATAACATAGTATAGTATTAACCTTTCAAACAATAGCATATGTAGGATATCAAAACAATCTAAACGTCATAATCTCATCATTCTCTAACTCGATAATAGTTGCCTATTGAATAACTTATCCCTTTATTCATCATATTCTTTCTATGTCTTTTACCGACATCTTTATACTCATCAAATCATACTTCTTAAGATATGGCAACATCATACTGAATTAGAAAATCAATTTCTTGACATCAATGACAAAATAATAATATCAAGATAGTAAAACATCTTTAGTCAGTTATATCCATAGTCATCAACAACCTTCTCAATATCCTTATTGAAATGCCAACAATCTCTCATTGTAATTGGAATGCCAACCTTCTTCTTGTCTGTTATAATGCCAACAAGTGAGACTCCTTTGTAATGAGCAGTACGCTCTAGGCAGTGTGCCTCCCTGCATGTGCAAGCCTCTTATTGTATCACATACTTTCTGCAAAAGTATCATCTGACTGTGGGTAGGCTTCCCATTGTGGTTTTTCCCTTTACTAAGTTTTCCACGTATAGATCATGGTGTTATGTGGTATAGTTGCATTGTGTTGATTCTCTATTTCATTCTTAGGTTTTATTGCTTACCGGTATCTGTTTATGCTATTCCGGTATTTAATGTTTATGTGCTCCAGTTAAAGGTTATAAAGTGGTTTGATTAATATAATCTATTAACAACTGATTCACCCCCCCCCCCTCCCCCCCCCATCTCTATTGTCTATCAGTAATTCTAGCACATATCACTATGAAACCAACAACAAGCCCTGGATATTGATATTACAAACCAAAATTTGAAACAATTGAGTTTTTATCATTTAGAGAAAAAAAAGTTATGCACTTCGGGAGGCACATCACTCTTAAAAAATGTAGTTTGCTATTAAAAACTACTTTTCAAGGGAGATGGAAAAATTTTCAAAAACATTTTGAAAAAAATATATTTAGAATCTACAGACAAAATACTACAAATCACTAATTTCCATCATCTTCAAATTCTTCATAGTTTAAAAGTTATAGTTGTCGGAAGTTGAATATTATTTTAAAAATGTTCATCATAGTGTCAAAAGTGGCAAAAAAGTGGGAACCATTATTGGGAGTTCACCCATCACCATAATACTCTTCTTTACCTCCTAAGTTGGACATCACAATCTAAACCATTAGCATAGCAAATAAAGAAAAGAAATCATAGTGTCATGCTAAAAATAAAAACACAATAAGGATAATAAAAAAGTTAAAAACAAAGATAATAAAAGCTCATAGATACATCATAAATTTGAATGTTGAGTTTATTTAGTTATAGGTTCTATTGGAATAAGTGTATAGAAATGGAGAGCAAAAAGGGGGTCAAAAGTATTCACATTTTTATTAAAATCACTTAAAATGAAAGATGTGTAAGAACAAGAATTGTAATAATTTGAATGTAGTTTCTAAAATATTTTTAAAAAGTTAAAAATGGTTAAATTTAAATGGGGTGAAATATTGAGTTCAAATAAAAGTGTTTGTATTTTTATCATTAAAATATAACATAGTGTTTGGTGTGTGCCCCTTTTTTTTTCTTTTTTTTGCATTGTGTGTATTTTTAGAAACTATTTAATAGAAATATAACCAAGAGTGAGTACTATGATTTATGTCTTTTTATAACTAGTTTTTTATGATTTTTTTTAAATGAATGCATCCTAAAAATTATATTAAGTTAAGTGTATGCATCACATAATTTACACAAAACTAATAAAATATAATTTGTAAAATATGTTTAGAATGAAGCATAGAACAACCTTATATAAGTTTTTAAAAACTTGGATAAACAAATCAAAATTTAATACTTTGTTGGACTAGGACTCATACAACAATCCTACCCTTGAGGATTTATTGTTATATAGTTTCGAATGCCTTGTCAAGTAACGATAATTCTTAGCGCATGGTCCCTATCACTAAGGATGAAGTTAAGGCTATTGTCTTTTTTATGGGTGCCTACAAAGCTCTAGGACTAGATGACTTTACTTTGGCCTCCTTTTAGGAATTTTGGGATATAGTGGATTACGTCATCATCATGGTCACTAAGGATTTTATCTACACTGGTAGACTCCTAATGAAGCTCAACAATTTCTTTTTTTCTTTGATTCCTAAAACTCTCGAGCCTTCTTAGATGATTTATTTTAGACCTATAAGCCTTTGCAATACAATTTATAAGATCTTTTTTAAAGTCATTATCAATAGAATGAAGCCCATGCTTGACAAAATGATAAATGTTAACCAATGTTAGCAACAATCAAGAATAGGGAAGTCTCACTAACTTACAAATTGATTCGGACTACAATCTGGAAGGAATGAACTGCAATAATAGCATCTACAAATGCCCGATGACAGTTCTAGTTAAGCACAGTTGTTTGCCCTGCAACACCAAACTGACCACAACACCTCACTGAATGATATATCCTTGTTCTCATATTTACCCTGCTTTGATAATGAAAACATAATACCAACACCTAAATTAAATAATCATCTCACCTATATATACAAATCATCAATCTTGATAACAAGGTTGACTAAACCCTCAACACTTAACTCATAATTACAAAAATTACATTACACGATATAAAGATTGACCACCGAACTAATATTATGATTTACATTACATATCATGGACCTAATTCAAATTCCCAAAAAATTACATCCACTATAAATCATGCCAAGATCAACCACAACACACTACACCACGAGAAATACCGCATAACACACAAATTATCACCGATTCATAGAAATCACCAAAAAATCGCTCAACAATCAATGTGGATTGCCAAAACAAATAGGCATGACTAGGAAACACCATCAAGCACATTATAATTATCCAAAATAGTTGCACCAACATCTCTTTTCAAATCTTCATTGGTCAACATCTCAAAGCTCAAGAACACAACCAATCAACAACTATCACAAAGAAAGATAACTTGCGGTGTGCCAAATCATGAACTATCTAAAAAAAAGATACAAAAGATCATCCCAAATAATAATCCCAAATCTCAGCATAAGATCTAATCACACTAGAATATACCAGAGGAAATACTAGATACTGCAAAACAATGATCAGCAAAACCAAACTACAAAACCGGACCAAAAACCTTTTCCAAACTCACTGGAATAACACACAGGATTATGTTAACATCAATGAAAACAACATATCCTAGAAACAACAATGAACAACCAAATCCAACAATCTCCCCCTTTGGCAATCATGGCAACATATGAATGTGAAAAATAGTCAATGCAAAGAAAGAAGATATCACCAACAAACTCCCCCTAAGATCAAGGTAGATAAAGTATTTTTCATATGATCTCTCTCCCCCTTTGACAACAATGCCAAATATCACCAAAACAAAAAATCAAAATCTCTCCCCCTAAAACATAGAAACATAAATATCTCTCCCACTAGGATACACAACCAAAGCAACAAAAATCTCATAAATCTCTCTCCAAAACACAGACTACTCCAGCAAAGGAGCAACACGAAATCATCAATCCAGATAAAGAAGTAAGGCTCTGAATTCCACCAGATCAATGCAACTCAATGCATCTAGTTCTCATCAAGAGGGGTGGAGACCTTGAACTTGTCTCTGAGAAAAAAAAATGTATCTGGAGGCAAAGGCTTAGTAAAAATATCAGCAATTTGTTCCTTTGTAGATACAAATTCCACCTTCACCTTCAGTTTACCAATTTTCTCTTTCAAGCAATTGTGTTTGGTTGATATATGCTTCGTCTTTGAATATTGCACCGAATTCTTAGACATGTTTATGGCACTGGAATTATCATAGTATATAACAGTAGGTTCATCATAAATAATTCTGATATCTTTCAACATTTGCTTCATCCATACTATATGAGTGTAATTACTAGCAACAACAATGTACTCAGCTTCAATAGTAGATAAAGATACTGAATCCTGTTTCTTGCTAGCCCAAGAAACCAACTTCTTACCTAAAAAGAATGCTTCATCAGTTGTACATTTCCGGTCATCAACATCACCTGCCCAATCTACATCAATATAAGCACATAACATGAAATCATCATTCTTTGGATACCATAAACCATAGTCTTCAATTCCCTTTAGATATCTGAATATTCTTTTAATGGCAGTAACATGACTCTGTTTCGGATCAGCTTGATATATAGCTACCATACACACAACATGCATAATATCAGGTCTAGTTTGAGTAAGATATAACAGTTTGCCAACCATAGACCTGTATAATCTTTGATTAGCTTTAGGAGATTCATCATTTTTAGATAATTTACAACCAATCACCATAGGATTTCCAATTGGTTTGGAATCATCTAATCCAAACTTCTTCAGCAATTCCTTCGCATACTTAGTTTGAGATATAAAGATTCCTTTTCTAATCTGTGCAATCTGCAACCCTAAGAAAAATTTCATCTCACCAATCGTAGACATCTCAAATTCTTTTTGCATATCACCAACAAATTTCAGGCTCATATCATCATCACCACCAAAAATAATGTCATCGACAAAGACTTCAACAATCAAAATGTTATTATTTTCAATCTTAAAATACATATTACTATCAATAACACCTTTGACAAATCCCTATTTTAGCAAGTATTTATCTAATCTATCATACCAAGCTCTAGGGGCTTGTTTCAATCCATAAAGTGCTTTCTTCAACTTACATACCATGTCTCCATCATCTGATAATGAAAATCAATTAGGTTGTTCAATGTAAACTTCTTCTTCTATATCACCATTCAAAAATGTAGATTTGACATTCATTTGATATACCTTGAAATCTTTATAAGTAGCATAAGCAAGAAATAATCTAACAACTTCAATTCTGGCAACCGGAGAAAAAGTTTCTTCATAGTCAATCCTTTCTTGCTATGAATAACCTTTGTAGACCAATCTAGCTTTATTTCTAACTACTTCACCTGCTTCATTCAATTTGTTCCTAAAAACCCATTTAGTACTAATAACATTTTTATCCTTAGGTCTAGGCACAAGTTCCCAAGTATTGTTCTTTTCAATCTGATCCAACTCTTCTTCCATGGCTCTAATCTAGTTATTATATTTACAGGCTTCAACAACATATTTAGGTTTAACTTTAGAAATCAAACACATCTCTTCTACAGGTAACCTTCTTCTAGTCATCACACCTTTATTCTTATCACCAATAATCTGATTTTTAGAATGATTCAATCTTACATACCTCAGAGTCTTCCGATTGTTCTGATTCTCAGACGAGATTCTGAACATCCTCACCGGTAGCAACAATAGTCTCTATCTCTACTAGATCATTTTGCTTAGAATCTTTAGGCTGAATAGGAGCTAAAATAACATGGTGACCTTCATCATAGGCTTTGATCTCCTTCCCAAGGTTTTCATCCACCTTCACACTTTCACTCTCAACTATCTTTCTCATTCTCTTGTTATAACTATTGTAATCCAAGAACATTGAGAGGGGGGGTGAATCAGTGTTCTATCGATGAAATCAATTTTAACCTTATTAATAAAGTAGTTCAGTTACTGATAATCATAAAATAATATAACAGTAAGTAGAAATGATTCCACCACAAGAACATACACCATAACACAAAGATTTATACATGGAAAACCTCAAAGAGGAAAAACCATGGTGGGATTGGTGACCCACAATATCTATCCACTGGTCAAATGAATAAATATTACAAAAGGGGCTTGCACATGTACGAAGGCCAATAGCCTAGAGTGCACTGCTCATCACAAAAGGAGCCTCACTGACTACAAACACGAAATAGTGGTTTACAAACAAAATTCTAAACTTAGAGAATGCCTCTACCATGTTGGATGAGTTCTGGTTCAAGCATTGTTTGTACCAGTTTTCATTGTGTCCTCAGTTACTGGTAACTTACTTCAGATCCCAAACCTCTAAACCAATAACCAAGACTGACTATAGAATATTGAATTTGCATTTAATTGATCAACATTGCTCGCACAATATCACACCACTATATAATCCTTCTCTCTGTATGTATATCCAAAATAACCGAACCAAACTGACTTAAATTCCCTTCCCAAACATAAACATGAATGCCTTATGTCAACTTACAATGATATTAAAATTTATTTACATGTCGACCTAGACAAAAATAAATACATTAAACTTTGTGACCAATTCTGTTGATTGCTACCGTGTAGACCTATCGAATCAATCTCCTATGTTGGCCTCATATACCGGTTCCTAGTTTGTCGGTTTCCCTTGTCTGTCAGATGACTTGAATGTCGGTTGTCAAATCATGATTACCGGTGAGTACCAATTAAGTGTTCAACCCAAAATGATGTTTGTTTTCATCAATGACAACACAACTAAATTAGATGAGTGTCAATTGCCAACAATCTCCCCCTTTGGCATTGATGGCAACACTCATGTGAAAAATGGATCGCTCAAGTTCTATCCTGGTTCCTCCCAAAACTGATGACCAAACCTGACCCTACCCCCCTGAGCTATACATTACTTCTTATGTCCTTAAAATTTTTTAAAACAATCACTCCCCCTTTGACATCAATGACAAAGGTGGGGCAAAAGAATGTGTTTACCGGATCTAGATGTACTTGAATATATCTGGGTAAGCACCCTTCAAAAATCCTAAGTATCCCAATTGGTTTTCAATGTTCCCAAAATAGATACAAATGCATTTAGAGTGTATGCATGAAGTTCTTCTTCAGTTAGGTCCGCCAGTGTGGTTTTGTTCATCATTTCTAAACTTTCCCACTTATGAAGCAACAAAGTGTTCAACCAAGGACTTACCAATCCTCTCAATTCCCTAGCTCACCAGATTAACCTGTCCATATCTTTCTTCAAGGCTGATATCTTAGATTCTGTACCCAAAATTTGACCATTATTAGCACTGGTCAATGACTGAGTACCATCAAAATTGGTAGCCAAATGTTCCAACCAGGCCTTTGCCACTTTTGTTTTTACCTCTAGGTCAACTGTAAGTTTCCCAGTGTTAGTACATGACCTATATATACAACTTCACTAATTAAGAGCCTCATCAATCTTTGTTAGTTTCTCTATCATCTTCACCTTGTCTAATATGATCATATTGTCACAGGTGACCTTCCTAGATGCATTATATCCCTCTATTAACTTCTCGTTTGATATTTTTTGAAGAGTTTGAAACTCTTTTGCACTGTGTTCAGTCAAACTCTTAAGCTTACTAGAGGGGCTAGCTACCAGACTAGTGTATCATGGAACTAGCTGCTGCAGAATTGGAATGGCCTGCTCAATGACTTTCTTGTCTTCTTTTCCTTCCTTCCTTAACTTCTGAGTTGTAACATACATCAATTCAAAACTGCTCAGTTTCTCAATATTCCTCTATCCAAAATCAACTTGACTAGATGAGCCGAGTGCCAACAATGAATTACTGGACTCTCCAACCTGTTAACTGGCACTGGTGGCTTCGCCACTTGGTGCAGTAACCTGCTCAACCTTAACCTCTTATGTATGTAAACTTTTTGTTGTAGGTTCAATATCCTCAACCTGTTTATTTTCTATATCTACATCAACTACATCCAAAATGTTCTATTTCGGTCTATCCTGCTTATCATGCACAACTTTAGTGTAATCTACTGGTTTGTCCACTTAAGCACCCATTGTGCTTCTCTTGAATGAGGTTCTCTCTCATAGAACCTTTTGAAACACAAAACTATCCACCCCTAAATAACAAACCATCTTGCAAAGTTAAATCCACATATGCACCATGGAGATTATTCTCAAAATCTTGACAAACTTTATAAGTTTCAGCAAAATCATCAGCAGTAGGATACATATCCTTAAAACTATCAATACCAATGCTCTGAACTTGAATCTAATGAATAGTTAACAACCTTCTACTCAAAGCATCTGCTACTTTATTCAACTGACCCTTCTTATGCTTACGAGTAAAAGTGTAAGCTTGCAAGTACTCTACCCATTTAACATGCCTATGATTTAGTTTATCCTATGAGTTCAAAAAACTTAGTGCCTGATTATTTGTGTATACAACAAACTCTTTAGGAAGAAGATAGTGTCTCCATTTCCTAAGTGCCTATACTAATGCATAGAGTTCTAAGTCATAGGAAGAGTACTTTTTCTTTTCATCATTCAACTTCTCACTAAAGAATGCAACTGGTCTATTATCTTGACTTAAAACAACTCCTACAACAATATTACTAGCATCACATTCAATACTAAAAAGCTTATCAAAACTAGGTAAAATGAGCACTGGTTGGGTAGCTACTTTAGTTTTCAATAATTCAAACCCCTTATTAGCTGCATTTGTCCACTGAAAGTTTACCTTTACACCCTCTTTGCTGGTGTCTAACATTGGAGCACAAATCTCACTGAATCCCCTGATGAATTTTCTGTAAAATTGTGCCAAACCATGGAAACTTCTAACATCACTGGCCATCTTAGGAGTTGGCCAATTGGTTATTGCTGCAACTTTAGATTGATCCATTTTCAGATAGCCTCCTAATACAACAAAACCAAGATAGACCAATTCTTGCTTCAAGAAATCACACTTTTCAAGATTAATGGTTAGTTGTTCATTAGATAACTTTCTCAAAACACTAGCTAAATGCTTCAAATGCTCTTCCTTAGTTTTACTGAAAATAAGAATATCATATAAATACACAACAACAAACTTGCCAATGAAATCATGTAAAACTTCATTCATGAGTCTCATGAATGTGTTGGGAGCGTTAGAGAGTCCAAATGGCATGACAAGCCACTCATAAAGACCCTCATTCGTTTTGAAAGTTGTCTTACACTCATCACCCTCTTTGATTCTTATCTGATGGTAACCACTCTTCAAGTCAATCTTACTGAAATAGTGTGCACCCCCCAAATAATCCATCAAATCCTCTATCCTGGCTATGGGAAATCTGTATTTGATGGTGATCTTGTTTATGGCTTTGGAATCTGTGCAAAGTCTCCATGTTCCAGCCTTCTTAGGTGCCAACACTGTAGGTACTGCACAAGGACTAATGCTTTTCCTAATCAGCCCTTGGTCTAAGAGTTCTTGTATTTGTCTTGCTACTTCTTCATTTTGTTCAGGGGTCATCTTATAGGCTGCCTTATTTGGTAAAGAGGCTCCAGGTATGAAATCAATCTAATGGCTAATGGCTGTAGAAGGTGGTAAAGCTGCAGGTGTACCATCACTAATTATTGCTTTGAAGTTATTAAGGATTTTCTGCACCTCATATGGTATCTCAACTTTCTTTTCTACCTTTTCTTCCTTGGGTTTCACTATGAGTGCAAATCCCACTCCTTCACCTTCTTCTAGTGTTTTTATGAATTATTTCTCATGAACTAACAAGATGTTAGGCACTTTATTTCTGCTCTCTCCTTCTTCATTGAGGGATTGACTCTGATAGGTTACTCCATCTTTCTGAAATGAGTAGGAGTTTCTTTCCCCATCATGGTGTGCTTTTCTATCAAACTGCCATGGTCTACCCAACAGTAGGTGGCAAGCATCCATAGGAAGGATGTCACATAGGATCCTATATGTATATCCACCTATGTGGAAATCTACCCAAGCTTGCTCATTTACTAACACATGTTGTCCCTTATTTAACCATGTGACTTTTTATGGCTCCTTGTGTTGTATCCTAGGTAGTTTCAATTTACTTACTGCTTCCTCTGATATGATGTTATCTGTGGATCCTAAATCTTTGATCACCTTACACACCTTTCCCATGATTTTACACTTAATCTTGAACAATGCTCTTCTCTGCGAGACCTCTGTACTATGTGGCTTCTTCATTAACACTCTCTTGATCGTTAAACTATCACCATCTTTTGAAGCTAGGTTCAATGCTGAAGTTTTGGTATTCCCTCCATCTTCCTAAACATAATTTACCCTCTTCTCACCACCATAGGATGAGCTAGGCTTCTTTGGGCATCTATAGGCAGGGTGGCCCAGCTTTTGATAGTTATAGAACTTCATGGTTGAGAAGTAGGACCCTCTCCCTAGTCCATGAGATCTACCCCTACTTGGGTTGCTTGATCCCCTACCCCTATAGTTGGGTTTGCTCTGAGAATCCCCACTTTACTCTAGAAGTTTAGACTCTCCCTGAGATCGTTGATCTATACTCCTTCCCTCAAAACTGCCTCTATGGCCTCTACCATCTCTTCCCCTACCTCTTCCTTTGTTATTTTGTTCTTGCTTTCTCCTACTTTTCTCTTCCACCTTAAGTGCTAGTTGATAACACTTGTGTATTGTTTGTGGGCATAACAAGCTCATCTCTTCCTGGATGTTCCACCTCAACCCATTCAAGTACCTTGCCACTTTTATGCTCTCATCCTCTACTACTCTGGATCTCATGCACAGTTTTTGAAACTCTTCAGTGTAGCTACTAACATCTAGGTCTTTTTGTCTCAAATTTTGTCTTTTCCTATGAAGTTGTACTTCATAGTCTTCAGGAAGGTAGGTTTCTTTTATTTTGGCTACCATTGCTTTCCAGGTGGCTATTGGTTGCTTACCTTCTTTCACTCTTTCCTCTTGGATGAACTTCCACCAAGTTAAGGATACCCCTCTCAACCTTGATTTTGCTACCCTTTTGTGCTTTAGTTACTCCATCACATTCAAAATGGTTTTCTAGACCTTCAATCCACTCTATAAGAGCATCTAGATCCATCTTTCCACTAAAAAGAGACACTCCCTCTAAGGTTTTACCACTCATAGCTCTCAAGGCTTTGAAGAATGGTTCTTGCTCAATAATAGGGTCAGGTATGGGAACCTCATCTTCTATGGCCACCATTTTACCCTAATCTCCAACCTTATCATGGACTTCTTCAGTTTTAACTTCTACTTCAGCTAGTTTCATTTCTAGTTAGTCTAATCTTTCTCTGAGTGCCCTATTTTCCTCTTCCCAGTCTTCAACCTTCTTGGCTAACTCAGCATTAGTCACCATGTTTTCCTAATTTTCCTTTCCTCCTAAATCTTTTGTTGGCTCTGATACCACTATGATAGGGAGGTTGCTAGGTAAGTGCTCAAAAGGCCATAAAAGGAAACAAGAGGCATTGTTTGTGTTTGCGCCTGATGTTTAGAATAACAAGTTTAGTTACACTTGATAGGTCTCTCTACAAGTCTTCACCATCAACCTCCCTTCTAGGTGAAAGCTCACACCCTTACTCAAACTTTCTTCAATTGCTCACTCCACCCATCTACACATTCTCAATCCCTATTCTTTTGGCATTCAACTCACTATTTCAGAGTGCATTAGGAGACTCCAACAAGGACATATAGAACAACAAGATTTACTCAAGGTTTGACAATCAAACTTAGTTTTAGGCCCATAGCCTTTGGCTTACTCAACTCACCAACCAAGGGTCAAAATTTGAAAAAGGGAGTGCACACTATCCAAGGTCCTATATGTCATTTGTTTCACTATTCTAGGATGATCTTACAAAGTTCCATGAGTCCCAAATTCCTCCTTGCAATCAAGTTCTTTGAAAGTGTGTGTTATGCAGTCAAAAGGGTTACTAGCCCGTGGAGGCCTAATTGGCCAAATTTTGCTCACCCTGCCCAATGATGGAATTATTGACCATGGAAGATGTTTTGTATATTGTGGAATAGGTCATAAAAAAGATATTTTTATGGTCTTAGGTTCCATCAACTTGGTTTAGTGACTGTCCACAAATCTGGGCTTAAAAGTAGGGTTTAGTGAGGGTTTGGATGCTTCCACCATGGATTCCCTCTACCAAACTTGTTTCAAACTCTCACACTTCTAGGAGACCTTTTCCACAACCAATTATAGCTTCCCCTACCTTTTTTAGAAAATCATTATGCCAAACACTTGGCAAACACTGAGAAAAGTGGTGAAAATTGCCACTGTGACTGTCGAAATACTGCCCTTTTACCAGTCATTAGCTGCTACACCTTTGGACTTGCATAAAAAGAAGTTTGAAGAGGAAATATACCTCAAAGAGGTCTAAAAGATACTAAATAATTTTCCTATTACATAGCCTTCATAGTTACAAGGCTTGGATTATGCTTTTGAAACATTCCTTGAGCATTTTGGTAAACACAATTCACAAAAACAGTGAACTCACTGTTTTGCTTACAAATTGAGAATGTTTAATAGGAAAAAGCTATTCTAACAAACCAAGATGATGCTCAGCACCCTTTTCCATATGTCTATACCTTTGCCTCATACATTTGTTCACTCCAAATTTCTTTTGGGTGCAAATCTTGAGTTTTTGATTATGCTACTAGTTGAGTAATCAATACTTGCCTAGTATTCACTCAAATCCTTCTTCCAAACACAATTTTGGCACAACAGGAAGAATATGTACACTATATAAATGAGTACCAACTTGACTAAATCCATTTTGTGGAATCCCAGACCTAGATTAGTCAAGTGGTGGCATTTTTGAACCTCAAACCCTTGACAGGGCAGTGAGCACACAGAATAAAAGATATTTTTTATTTCTCCAACTTGCAAAAAGAAAAATAGTGGAACAATCAATTCAACAACATTAGGAAACCAATATGCACACTTTCCAAAAGGTACAGTATGGACAAAAGTGCTACATTATGATCTGTTACTCCAAAGAAGCAAAAAAACAGTGATAAAAGCCAAAATTTCATGATTTTTATTAGGAACCTCTTGTTGGCATTTGGCATTATAACAGACAAGGAGAGATTGTTGGCATTTCATAAGGATATTAAGAAGGTTGTTGATGATTATGGATATAACTGATTAAGTATCTTTACTATCTTAATATTATTATTTTGTCATTGATGTCAAGAAATTGATTTTCTAATTCAGTATGATGTTGCCATATCTTGAGAAGTATGATTTGATGAGTATAAAGATGTCGGTAAAAGACACAAAAAGAATAGATGAATAAGGGGAGAAATAAGTTATTCAATGGGTAACTATTACCGAGCTAGACAATGATGAGATCATGACAATTAGATTGTTTTGATATCCTACATATGTTATTGATTCAAAGGTTAATACTATACTATGTTACCGAGCAAAGAACTTAGTCGGTAAACCTTAAGGAACCTAGTCGGTAAACCCTAAGGTTATCGCTATTGATTAATGAAGACAAAATGTCTACCGAGTGAATTTTAGTATTTACCGAGTTGCAACCGAGTAATAATAGAATACATTAAATGATTACATGCATTATTTAATGAAGGAAGCTGATGAGCTGGCTATGATTAAATGATTGGTATGTCGTGAATGAAGTTTGTTAAAGAATCTATGGCAAAGGAAAATTGGAAGGAAGATCTACAGCTTATATTGAACTGCAATACCCTAGCACAAGTTCCAAGAAATGTATGCAAGTTCTGAGGCAGGGTAAAATGTTTTCAGATCGAAGGATACAATTCACAAAAATAGTGAACTCACTGTTTTGCTTACAAATTGAGAATATTTAATAGGAACAAGCTATTCTAACAAACCAAGATGATGTTCAACACCCTTGGCCATACGTCCATACCTCTGCCTCATACATTTGTTCACTCCAAATTTCTTTTGGGTGCAAAGCTTGAGTTTTTGATCATGCTACTAGCCGAGTAATCAATACTTGCCTAGTATTCACTCAAATCCTTCTTCCAAACAAAATTTTGGCACAACATGAAGGATATGTACACTATATACATGAGTACCAACTTGACTAAATCCATTTTGTGGGTTCCTAGACCTAGACTAGTCAAGTGGTGGCATTTTTGAACCTCAAACCCTTGACAGGGTAGTGAGCACACAGAATGAAAGATATTTTTTATTTCTCCAACTTGCAAAAAGAAAACTAGTGGAACAATTGATTGAACAACATTAGGAAACAAATATGCACACTTTCCAAAAGGTATAGTATGGACAAAAGTGCTACAATACGGACTGTTACTCCAAAGAAGCAAAAAACTGTGATAAAAGCCAAAATTTCATGATTTTTATTAGGAACCTCTTGCTCATACAATCACCTATCCTTCTTAAGGAAAAGGGAGGCCTTTTTATAGTCTTTCCAATTATTTACCAAGCCCTATATGGACATGAGGCTTCCACAACTGTATTATACTAGAAAAACCCAAAAATGACAATTGACAACTTTTGCAAGTCCAAATGACAACATTTCTTGCTCCAAAAGACATTTTT
This sequence comes from Cryptomeria japonica, assembly GCF_030272615.1. Lineage (NCBI taxonomy): Eukaryota > Viridiplantae > Streptophyta > Pinopsida > Cupressales > Cupressaceae > Cryptomeria > Cryptomeria japonica. Next base: position 422,317,887 of record NC_081410.1, on the reverse strand, counting down.
GACAATCTAGCCTTATCAACTTGTCTAAACACCTTAGACATGCTTAAAAACACTTATCAAACATTTTTCAATGCTTTGGAAAGCATTAGAAGACCTTTTTGGCAATTTTGCAGATTTTTCCCAAACATTATCAACTCAAAGCCTGAAAGGCAAAACTTGACCTCTTGAGCCCAAAATGAGATCACAAAACCACTAGACAAGACTCACAACAACCTAAAACAACATTATAAACTTGACACAAGACATTACAAACATGAAAGCATTAAATACTCAAAAAGGAGAGTTTTGCTCAACTAGGTGCTCCTGCACCAAATCACCTTGAACTCGCTCTGCTTCACTCTGAATGGTGTGTGATCAGAAATGAACTGGCATTTCCCTCTTATTTTGTGAAAAGCCTAATTTCACATTGACATAAATGCATGTCGAATTATCATACTGGATTCAAAATCCATAAGCTCAGTATCAGATAACCTTCAGGCCGACTTCTCCAAGATCTAAAACAAGCTTTCAGATTGCTACCAGGGGTAATGCAAGATGTATCATTAATTTGCCTCCCCCTAAGGCTAATGCCTTAGTTACCAGATGAATTTCTTGCTGATGCAGGAACATTCTGCTCTATCAGTTGAGTAACCAAGTTGTTTGTCTTTGTCGGTTGATCGTCAAATTTCCTAACCCATTTCCTCTCATGCTCCTTCCAAATTGTTCTTGCTTCTATAGAATTTAGCAATTGTTCTTGCTTCTGTAGAATTTAGCAATATGTCCTATTTTGATGTTTGCATGGCAAGTGACATTATTTTTCTGAATTGCTTTATTGTATCCTTGATCATTCCTTGACCTGCATTGATTAGACATATGTCCAAACTTTCCACATTCATTCTACAATCTTTTGTCCAATGACCATATTTCTTACAATTTGAACACTGACTGGGAATTGCATTAGTGTCCTGATTTGCTCTATTTCTGCAATGTCTTTCCATATGACCAAATTTATTGCAAACAAAACATCTACTGTTGAATTTATGTAAATTGGGCTGCCTTATCAGTGATTTTTGGTTCTGGTTGACTCGTGGGTTCTCCTTCTGATGGGTTGCTTCAACTTTATTTGCAATACCGGAGCTTTCTCCATGCTCAAATCCAAGACCTCTAGTGTCTCCCTTGCACCTTTGATCTTTCAATAGCTCATCCAACTTTGCAAAACTCACTAGTACATTTGGAGCTGATTTCCGACGGTCGTTTGTTGGATTTGTGATGAATTTTCATCGGAGTGCCGACAAAATCAACCGTCAAAAACTCAGCATCGGATTGGTTGATGATGCCATGCCCATCAGAAATATGACAATCCAATGGACTCTGTCGACGGTCAAAGAAGTCATCAGAATCAGTAGATTTCATCCCAAAGCCAACAATGATTTGGAACTCCGCACCGACGGTGATGCTATTTTTCTAATGCTTGTGTTGTCGGTCCATTCGGAGACATCAACGACTATCCAGCTATGAAGTGTCGTCACATGTACAGTATCCTCATTGGATGTTTGTGTGTTTTGAGTCAGAAGTGCGATGACTCCAAAACATCTCATCGATGAGAATGTTGTATGTCCGCCGATTACATCATTGGTCGAAAGCTTGGTATTCGTCGTAATTCCGATGATGATAATTTTTATCAAAAAATAATTATTATTATCCATTCATTGATATTTACAATGAATGATATTCTATCCCCACCACCTACCAGTAGGGGCATAGGTTTGAGGCTAATATGAGGTGCATGGTTTCAAGCTAATATGATTAGGCGCACCATGGTTGAGATGGTCCAACTCCCTAGTTTCACTCTATGACTAAGCTCATTCCATATCTAAATCAAACACATCTCAAATACATCGTCGGTGGAAAGCTGCAAAATGCCATTTTCATACATAAGCAAGACATACACAATTAGGCACAATCACCAAGAGAACGGTAAAAAGTGTGTTTGAGATCATTGTCCTAATTGTGGTGTGGTCATGAAGAGATCACCGTAAATTTTTCAACCTCTTCGTGACCACACCACAATTAGGACAATGATCTCAAACACACTTTGTTCTCTTGGTGATTGTGCCCAATTGTGTATGTCTTGCTTATGTATGAAATTGGCATTTTTTAGCTTTCCACCGACGATGTATTTGAGATGTATTTAATTTAGATATGGCATGAGCTTAGTCATAGAGTGAGACTAGGGAGTTGGACCATCTCAACCATGGTGCACCTGCATATGTATATAGTTTTGTGTATTCATTAAAGATTTTCATTTAATTTTGAGCATTTTGGTTAGCAAATCAGGGGTGCACTTTACATTCTTGTTGTTATCCAATTCACTTACTTTAGCTCTGTTTCCTTCTTCAAATTTGGGGTCTAGAGATCCTCCCTAAGCAGAGATTATTGGTTTTGTCTCCCCTACTTTGGTTGGAGAGTTTCTTGCTATCTCTGGTAGTTAGACCACAGAGTTTAGCTTTTCTTAGATTCATTAAGCTTTTTATTTGTTGTGTACTGTCTTTCTTGATATGCTTGATTAGGATAGTGTTTAATCTTTGATTTGCTAGCCCTAATGACTAACATTTGTTTCTTGTGCTTCTCTTTGTGTGTGTAGCAATCAAATAGGTTTTTCTAACTATCCTTCTTTTTTGTAGAGCATCATATACATATACATATTATGTATATATCTATATATCTACATATACATATATGACCAAATCCTATATATCATTTGGTTTGATTTTATTATTGGTTGTTTTCACATATGATATTATTATAATACTTGATGTTATATCCCTATTTATTTTTGTTATCCAATTTTCATTTATATGTCAATTGTATTTAATAGGGGTTTTTTTGTTGTTAGCATCTTCATGCTTTGAGTCTAAATTTTAATATCCTGAAGCTTATTCCAGTCTTTTCTAAGGTCCTAGGTCCTTGTTGTTTTGGAAATCTCATTAAAAGGCTCCAAAAGGTTTCAAATGTACCTTATAAATGAAAAGAAGGGCTATATTCTTATGATTATATTGTAAAAACTTTAGAAAAGAAGCACATTCATGTGACTTCATGAAACAAAAAGTTTTTTCCAAAAGAAAATAGTTGGGAGGGAAGGTCATTCAAGTCTTCAAATGCATGTTCTACATGTGACCAATGATTAAATTGAGTCTGAAGGAGTCAAACTCGGGTTTGACATAGCTGGACTTGGGTTTTCATGCAAATGCCCTATTAGGGAGAGGGACCAGTAGTTGTGAGGGGTAACTTTGTCAACATGTAGCCATCACGTGGAATATTATTAGACCTCCATTTTTTTTAGAAATGTAAAATGCACATTTAACTATCTAAAAATTAAGGTTTGAAGGCGTGACTTTGTTACCAATTTTTTGACTTCAAGAGATAAAAAAATAGAATTATTATATACCTCATGTCTTAACATTAATTTAGGAAATTTTAGAGAAAGGATTTATTAAATACCTTGAACGTGTCTATAAGGTTGAGCTTATTTAAAAGGATGAGATTTCACAATGCAAGGTTTGGAGGGAAAATAATTCACTTGAAAAGGCATTTTAATTCAAAAGATATAAAGACAAATAAAATTCTTTATTTATTTACAAAAGTTTTCTAAAAGCCTCCTTCCATGTGATTATCAAGAAAATCAATTTCATGCATAGCTTGGAGGGAAATAGAAAGCTAAAAGTATAAGCTTTCATGTGATTTTAGGGTTTGCATTCTGTTTCAAATGAAAAGAACCATTTATAGCCAATTTTTAGAAGTTATGCTAGGGTTCTCTTGGGTCTCAAATCAATAGATTGGATAGGTTCTAAGGAAATGCCAACTCCTATGATCAAACCCTCCAATTGACCTAGCCAACTTATAGAGTGAACCTATTTGGTTACTAACTCTCTCACTTTAGGCTCTACAGGACCTAAGCGGGTATACCTACTCACTAGTTGTTCCTTCAACTAATGCTTTTTATAGAAGATTTAGTGTCTTGATCTGACTTCCCCCTATCTCAGAATGGCATCAGTTCCTAGAATGGAGATATAGCAGATGAGTTCAAGATTGTTGTTATAGAAGCTATTTGATCTTGGTGCTTGAAATTTATATATACACTATTCCTAATTTACCCTAGAATTCCTACTCAACTACTCCTATTATTCTTTATGTGAAAGTATGAATTGATGGGTTGTGTTTTATAGATGACTAGTGCCTTTCTTTGTTGTTTGGGCTACAGAGTCTTTATATTTCTTTATAGATGACTAGTGCCTTTCTTTGTTGTTTGGGCTACAGAGTCTTTATATTTCTTTAGGACTTATTGTGTAAACTTATGAGACAATTTTTAAACCCACCCCCTCTCGACGAGTCTGTCAATTACTATTTCTTATGAGCTCTACTTCGATGTCTTTATGGTAAATTGCTTGAATGAATTTAACTCTAACCTTAAGAGAACATCCAAGGAAGAAATATGAGGAACAATTATAATTCGCAAGTAAATCTTTATTCAAATCTACAATATGAAACACAGAGTTTTACTAGAAGAACACAAGTAACCTTATCTCCTTTAGATAATATCACAAGCATCTACCTGCAAAAAAATGCAATAATCCACAATGGTTCAAATCCACTTCTAGGATTCACTAAAATGCTTCATTTCAGTTTTCTACCTTATTGTTTATAGGTGGAAAGCCTGAGGTTCAATGTCGAACTTGGTTGCTTTGATACCATATGTAATATTCCATTAATTCTATACTTAAAGAAAATAAATTGTGATCTATATTAAGATAAAAAAAATTAAGCATTTCAAAATAAAACATAACAACTTTAGTTGAAGGAGAAAACTAACTAAATGTTCTTCAACATAATAAGAATCTACCTAATTTATCTAAAAGGAAGGTAATCTTTTAATGATAAAAAACATTGAACAAATATTATTAAGCTAATCAATACTAGAGAGGAATTCAAATGGCAAGTTTCATTTTTGAGGGAAGAGATAAAGGTTCAGAGGTTACAATTCATTTAACTTTCCAACTGAAACTTTTTGTATCAAGCCTCGACATACTTTGGAATAGGGAGAGCATCATCAAGGTCTTCTCAATTCAATCGTAGACTTTCTAGTCTCCCATGCCCCTTCCAATTGGAAGAGACCCAACCCTTCATGAGGGTGTATTCTAAGGATTGGGTCTCTTTTACATCTGGCCATCTGATCTTGGTGTTCAAAATGATAACTCAATGATGAACGGATAGTACCAAACTGGTACTGAGAGGGGGGGGTGAATCAGTACAGACAAAAACACATTCCTAAAACTAGTTTGTCAGCAGACATTGTGTTTTGGCAGACAAATAGTAACACCGGTCTTAAACAGAGTACAATTGGCAAAACCCAGAATAACTGAGACAAGCATAAACCAGTTGACACTTATCTTTTCATAAAATCTAATACTTCATTTCCATTTCACCCTAGTGCATGAACAAGTAATCTATCATCAAAGATATATAAACAGCTAGATCAACATGATTTACCTATAGACATAGATCACGTAAACCATCGCATGAATAACACCACACATGACACATAGATTTTTCACGTGGAAACCCAACTGGGAAAAACCACGGTGGGGATGAATACCCACAAGATGTTTTTGAACTCTTTAGAAGTTCACTCTATTAGGAGCCTTGTCCAATTAAAGACTGATACAATAGGTTTTGTTAGGAACCGATCTTGTTAGGGATCACCCGATTAAGGGATGGCTAGAATACCCAGTTAAGGGTTAAACCCTATTAAAGGTTACCTTGTTAGAGGATTTCAAGAACTCAATGGTTTTGAGTCACCCTGTCAAAGGATTTACAGTAAGCCGATTAAAGCTACCCTGTTAAGGGATTTCCCAACTGTTGAAGTGGTTAGAGATCAACAGGTATTACAATGATCTGGTAACAACACTCAATGCTAATGCAGATCCGCTTTAGCTCCTCTTGACCTTCTGCACTTACACTCTGCAGGTATCACTTCTCTCCTCTGGTCTGGCAAGAATCATATATCTCTTCACTTGGATACACACACACAACTTTTGCCAACAACATCAAAAAGAAACACAACAACGACCTTATAGGAAATAGATTGGTTAGTACCATAAACCCTAAACCCTGAACCTGTTAGGTTAAGCAACTCAAACGGTTCAATCCTGACCGTTGAGCATATTGCATTAAATGCAACAGTCTTGAACTGATCTCAAGACATTCTCCATCATTCATTTTTGACTGCTTTCATGGCAGCTGATAACCCATCACACTTTTTCACCGTTTACAGACTTCGCACATTCCCGAGGTAGAAAGGAACAATCTCCTTCATGCAAGATCCTTCACATGCACAAGGCTGACGTGGCAACATGATCTGTTCTTCGTTACAATGCTAACTTATCACACAAAGTCACCGGTTGAGTCACACAGGCTTGAAGCACTTCAACCGAAAACCCTAAAGTTGAGAATACCAACCGGTAGTCATACAAAGCTTCCATGTACTAGTTCCCATATCAACATGTCGATTCACCTTGAACAAACACACCGCTTCACTTTGGCACGTATACCGATTCTCACATATACCGGTTCTTGGTAACATACGGGTTCTCTCTTCTTCAGCATATTGACATCAATGACAACATACAAAGTCATCATGTCCTCATACTGGTTCACATAATGCCAACAATCCCCCCCTTTGGCATTGATGGCAATATACAAAGATATCTCTCCACTTCACATCTTCTCCCCCAATTTCTGCAGATATCTTCTCCGCTTCACTTCTTCATTGATGGTAATATACAAAGATATCTCTTTGCTTCACATCTTCTCCCCCAATTTCTACAAATATCTTCTCCACTTCACTTCTTCTCCCCCTTTGACAACAATGCCAAAGTGGAGGCACAAGCTTCCCTGTTCCATTATGCTGCTCCCCCTGAGGAGTAGCATCCTTCAACACATCAATCCTGGAAAAAAATTTGACTATGCAATACCTGACTGATGTGGAGCATATACCTTTAGTTCACCTCTTGAAGGGGCAGCACCCCTAATTCACCTCTTAAGTACATAAATGTAGCCTTTGGGAGAGGCTTGGTGAATATGTCTGCTAACTTCTCCTTACTGGAAACATGTTCTAGTGCAATCTCTTTGTTCTGAACCTTTTCCCTCAAGAAATGATACTTAAGCTCAAAGTGCTTGGTTCTAGAATGTAAAACTGGATTCTTGGAGATGTTAATTGCACTAGTATTGTCACAAAATATACTTACCGATTCAGATACAAGAAATTTGAAGCCATTTAATACATGCTTCATCCAAATTGTCTAAGTGCAGTTCATGAAAGCTACAACAGACTCTGCTTCCACTGTAGAATGAGAGATACAACTCTACTTCTTACTCATCCATGAGACCAGTCTACCACCAAGAAAGAATGCACCACCAGTTGTGCTCTTTCGATCATCCACATTACCTGCCCAATCAGCATCTATGAATACTTTCAAGTTGAAATCATTTCTATATGGATACCACAATCCATAATCAATAGTTCCCTTCAAATACCTAAGAATCCGCTTGACTGCAACCAAGTGGGATTCTCTTGGACTTTTTTGGAACCTTGCAGTAATGTCAACTTCATGTGCAATATTTGGTCTGCTATGCACTACATAATGCAACTTACCAATCATAGATCAGTATTCCTTCTCATTAACAAATGCTGAGTCATCCTCTTTAGAAATTTTACAATCGGTCACCATCAGTGTACCAACTAGTTTACTATCTTCCATACCAAAGGTCTTCAACACCTCTTTGACATACTTGGACTGAGTGATAAAGATTCTATCTTTCATCTGCTGAATCTGCAGTCCAATGAAGAACTTAATCTCCCCTATGAGTGACATCTCAAACTCTTTCTTCATCTCATCTACAAACTCATGACTCATCTTGTCATCTCCACCAAAGATAATGTCATCAACAAATACCTCACAGATCAGGATCTAATCTCCTTCGGATTTCAAGTAGATATTGCTATCTTTGCTTATTCTCTCAAATCCAATCTTCACAAGATGGGAGTGCAGGCATTCATACCATGCTCTAGGTGCCTAATTTAGACCATATAAGGCTTTATGTAGCCTACACACCATGTCACTGTCTTCAGATAGGGCAAACCCATCTGGTTGCTCTATATACACCTCCTCTTCAAGTACACCATTTAGGAATGCAGTTTTTACATTGATTTGATATATTTTGAATCCTTTAAAAGCTGCATATGCAAGAAGCATACGAACTCCTTCCAATCTGGCTATAGGAGCAAAGGTTTCTCCATAGTCTTCTCCTTCTTCTTGGGCATATCCTTTACACACTAGTCTGGCTTTGTTTCTAATCACTGTGCCATCCTCATTCAACTTATTTCTGAAAACTCATTTGGTATCGATGACATTTTTATGCTCCGGTCTGGGTACCAAAGACCATGTACCATTTCTCTCTATTTGGTCAAGTTCCTCTTCTATTTCATTGATCCAATCTTCATCTTTATGTCCCTCTTTGAATGATTTAGGCTCAAATTTAGAGATCATACATGAGTTTTCTCCAACCTTTCTTCTTGTAAGGATTCCTGCATCCTTATCTCCTATGATCTGCTTAGGATCATGATTCAGCTTGACATACTGAGGAATGGTCTTAACAAATTCCTCTTTCTTTTCTTCTTCATCCTCATCTCCATCAATATCAACATCTACATCTACCGGTGTAGGAACACTATTACTAGTACTTGGTTGACTGGCAACCGGTTCCCAGAAGGTTACAACCGGTTCATTTACCACTTGCTCACTACCAGTTTCCTCAGTTTTCTCAGAGGTTTCATCAACTCTCACATTGATGATTTCCATAATTCTCTGAGTCCTATTATTGAAACACTTGAGAGCTTTGCTCTTGGTGGAATACCCTAGGAATATTCCCTCATCACATTTCTCATCAAATTTGCTCTGGTGTTTGCTCCTCTTGATGTAACATTTGCTACCAAACACTCTAAAGTAGCTAACCATAGGTGTCTTACCGGTCCAATACTCATAAGGATTTTTATCCTTACCTTTCTTGATGAGTACCCGGTTCATTGTGTAGACTTCAGTGCTCACCGCTTCTCTCCAAAAGGTGTGAGCAACCTTTCCTTGAATCAGCATTATTCTTGCTGCTTCAACCACATTTTGATTATTTCTCTCTACTAGGCCATTCTATTGTGGAGTCCGGGGGGCAGACAGTTGCCTCTTGATGCCATGTTCTTCACAGTACTTGTTGAATTCACTAGAAATGAATTCCCCTCCTTGATCAGTTCTAAGGCACTTGATCCTTTTACCGCTTTCTCCACTAATGCTCTGAAAGATTTGAACTTTCCAAAAGCTTTAGACTTATCTTTCAAGAATGTGACCCACATCATTCTTGAGCAGTCATCAGTGAGAATCATGAAGTACCTATCACCCTCCACACTCCTAGTTTTCATAGGACCACAGAAATCAGTATGCACAAGATTAAGTAAATTTTCAGCAGTGAAAGGTTTACCTTTAAAGGTTGAGGAAGACATTTTCCCCAGTTGACACTCTCTGCACAAGGTATTTTCTGGTTTTCTCAGCACCAGCAACCCTCTAACTGCCTTGATCTTACTGGCCTTCACAATCTTATCAAAGTTTACATGGCAGAGTCTCCTATGCCATATCCAGCTGTCATCAAACTTGGCCATAAGACATGTACTGATATTTGCATTAAGCTGAAATAGGTTACCTTTGGTCTGCATGCCAATGGCCACCAATTCACCATTCTTTCTTTTGATTCTGCACACTCCATTCTTGATTTCTAGAGTCAGACCACTATAATTCAGGTGGGTAACACTCAGAAGGTTGCGTCTGAGACCATCAACCCAACACACATTGTCAGCACTACTCTTTCCATTCAAAGAGATGGACCCTCTGCCTTTGACCATACATGGTGCATCCTTACCAAAGCGAACCACACCACTATCATACTCTTCCAAGGATAGAAACTTGCTCTGGTCACTAGTCATATGGTGAGAACAACCACTGTCAATAATCCACTCATTGGAATTATCAAAGTGGGAGACAACAGCCTTCTTGTCTGACACATCTTCCTTGACAACAACAAACACAATATCTTCATATTCTTCATCTTCTGATTCCTCATCTGTGACACCTTCATCAACTGCCACAAAACAGTTTCTCCAGTTTCCTACTTTGAATTTCTTGAACCTTTCCGGTTTGTCCTTGTTGTCACCATTAGGACAATTTACAACAATATGTCCTATCCAGTTACAAGAAAAGCATTTCAAAGGGAGCTTACCTTTGTATTTACTGGTTCCTTTAGGAAGTTTCCTGGGAAGAAGAGATTCAAATTCCATCACAATCTCCTCATCATCCATTTTTCTGCTCTATCTTGGTTCACCACTGGTGCTTGACTCTTTTCCTTTTTCTGGATGGTACAGTAGAAGCTTTGAAAGTTGATTTAGTCTTTTGAACACTACCATCAAAACTATTTAGCTCATAGGCTGTCAACTTTGCAATGATGGAGTCTAGGAATACCTTAGTCTTGTCTATTGATCTCAACTCCTGAATAGCAGCAACCCTTATTGCATAGACCGGTAATAAGAATCTCAGAACTTTGCTTACCACAATGGAATATTCCATTTTACCACCCACACTCTTGATATCTCCCACAATAGTTTTGATTCTTATTCCATACTGTTGAATGGTCTCACCTTCAACCATCTGCATGTCTTCAAACTTCCCTCTAAGGCTTTCTTCCTTAGCTTCTTTTACATGCTCATCACCACCATAGATATTTTCAAGAGTATCCCATACTTCTTTGGGATTTACTTTATCTTGGACATCAATAAACTCAATGTTAGATAAACTACTAATTAGGGCTTCCATAACTTACCCACTCTCCTACATCTCTCTCTTTTGGTCATCGGTGAGAGTACCGGTAGGGGCAACATAAGCATTCTCAACATAGCTCCAGTGTTGAGCACCCATGCTTCTGATGTATATCTTCATTCTGTCTTTCCATATATTGAAATTATCTCTGTTGAACTTTCGACCTTCCCTCTTCATCATTAGACTGGGATCTTTTCCTCAAGCGGTTAAGCTTATAACACAGAGGACCTGGAGGACACTCTGATACCAGTTGATTACTCAATGATGAATAGATAGTACCAAACTAGTACTTAAGGGGGGGGGTGTGAATCAGTACAGACAAAAACACCTTCCTAAAACTGGTTTGTCAGCAAACACTATGCTTTGGTAGACAAACAGTAACACCGGTTTTAAACAGAGCACAATTGGCAAAACCCAGAATAACTGAGACAAGCATAAACCGGTTGACACTTATCTTTTCATACAATCTAATACTTCATTTCCATTTCACCCTAGTGCATGAACAGGTAATCTATCATCAAATATATATAAACAGCTAGATCAACATGATTTACCTATAGACATAGATCACTTAAACCATCACATGAATAACACCATACAAGACACACAAATTTTTCACGTGGAAACCCAACTGGGAAAAACCACAATGGGGATGAATACCCACAAGTTATTTTTAAACTCTTTAGAAGTCTGTTGTGTTAGGAGCCTTGTCTGGTTAAAGACTGATATAATAGGTTCTGTTAGGAACTGATCTTGTTAGGGATCACCCGGTTAAGGGATGGCTAGAATACCCAGTTAAGGGTTAAACCCTGTTAAAGGTTACCTTGTTAGAGGATTTCAAGAACTCAATGGTTTTGAGTCACCCTGTCAAAGGATTTACAGTAAGTTAGTTGAAGCTACCCTGTTAAGGGATTTCCCAACTATTGAAGTGGTTAGAGATCAATAGGTATTACAATGATCTGGTAATAGCACTCAATGCCAATGTAGGTCCACTTTAGCTCCTCTTCACCTTCTACACTTACACTCTATAGGTATCACTTCTCTCCTCTAGCCTAGCAAGAATCACGTATCTCTTCACTTGGATACACACACAAAACTTTTTCCAACAACCTCAGAAAGAAACACAACAATGACCTTATAGGAAATAGATAGATCGGTAGCATAAACCCTAAACCCTAAACCTGTTAGGTTAAGCAATTCAAACGGTTCAATCCTAACCGTTGAGCACATTGCATTAAATGCAACAATCTTGAACCGATCTCAAGACATTCTCCATCATTTGTTTTCCACCGCTTTCATGGTAGCTGATAACCCATCACGTGTTTTCACCATTTACAGACTTCACAATTTCCCAACGTAGAAAGGAACAATCTCCTTCATGCAGGATCCTTCACGTGCACAAGGCTGACTTGGCAACATGATCTGTTCTTCGTTACAATGCTAACTCATCACACAAAGTCATCGATTGAGTCACACAGGCTTGAAGCACTTCAACCGGAAACTCTGAAGTTGAGACTACCAACCGGTATTCATACAAAGCTTCCATGTATCGGTTCCCATATCAACATGCCGGTTCACCTTGAACAAACACACCGCTTCACTTTGGCACATATACCAGTTCACAATGTTATACCGGTTCTCACATATACCGGTTCTTGGTAACATACCAGTTCTCTCTTCTTCAGCATATTGACATCAATGACAACATACAATGTCATCATGTCCTCATACCGGTTCACACAATGCCAACACAAAACCTACATGCAACTAGTCAGTCACACACTATAGGTAACCCCTAACTACTATGACCATGTGACTAGTAGGTGTATCTAGTTCATGTGATGTAACAATCACTTAGATAAAGCATCACCATCTTGGCCAAGGTTTTAACATTGCAAGCACCAATGCGTTGTTAGTGTTCACCTCCCTTGCTCAACTTGTACATCCAATTCTTGAGCTCAACAAACTCACTAGTTACCAACCATCTAAACAAGCCATCTGCTTAATGTGTACTAACAATAATGGTTATTAATGACTATCATATGATAAATAGCATACACTTGAGCCAACTAACTCACTGGTTTACTAACCAACTATCTAGTGAACTGCTTAATGTCTACTAAGAATAACGGTCATAAATGACCATCATAAGATAATTAAAAAAATACTTGAGTCAGTTGATTCATTGGTTACAGAACTTCTAGGTTTAGCTGATCCAATTCGTTACATAACAGTCTCATGTCTACTGACATTAACGATTTACAAGGACCTTCATGGGATTGTGACATAACCTAACAATCCAATTGCTACAAATCCCCTATCTCTAACAAGCTTCAACTGTCATCATGGAATTAAACCTAATACAACATTGGTTCCCTTATTTAGCTAAATTAACACATCATATTATGACTCAACAAAAAATACCATTCTAATATATTTTTTTGTCTTTGTATATTCCCAAAAGTATGTATCTAATTGATGATAAGAATCCTTCTTCAGGTCTTGCAACCATGGAGACTGGTTATAATCTGACTATAACCGATGTGCATTGATTCCAAGATGAACCATATTCGGTTGAACTATGAGTTAAGAGTAGAAAACAAATAAACATAGAATAGCTGCAATACTCGGCTATTATGCCCTCATGGGCTAGCAATCATATTCTATAGTGAATGCTCTGAGGTTGCTACTCAACCATACTATGCACAAGATATGAATGCAGTATTCAATTTTCTTATGAATAAGGTAAGACAGTGTATTCGATGAAAAGTAACAGAATATCGTCATGATTTATATCTATGAATAAATTTATCTTCCTTAAGTTCAAGACTTGTTAATGAATGAGTAAATCATTTAGGCTCTACAATTTATCTTAACAAGAAAGATCATGAACATGCAATAGTTATACATTGGCTACTCAAGGCAAAATTTACACAACTATGCAAGATAGAATAATCACAGTTAGGCATGATAGTATGTTCACAGCTATCAGAGCAAGATTCTTTTCAATTCATTTTACTTTTTCTTTTAATGAGTAATATTTCCACAGTCAATTAGTGATACACCATTAACCTCTGCATTTCAGTCGGATATAAAATAGATACATACCTGATGTGAGAGGAAACGAGGAAGGAAACACCCCTCGAATGCAACATTTGCACGTCTATAATAGAAGAGAATCTGGAATAGTCTTTGTTTCCTCCTTCTTTCCCCACTACTAAAAGTTCACATATGCAAAGGAAAAACAACTGATTATATTATATATATTCACCAAAATAGTACAGTGGTAAGCTTGAGGCTATAATTTACTCCTTTCTCTAAATTTCCTCCATATTACAAAATCTCCCTCCTTTATATGAGAGTATACATTATCACCAAGCGTCATGGCTTTTCAACATATAACCGTCAACTAACACTTTTGTTTCAAACATTACTTTGACTAGGTATTTTCTCCCTTCATCGAAATGTTGTATTTGGTCACTGTGGCTATCTCCTCACCAATACCTATCTAATATCCATCAGGTTTTTATGTCGAAGAAACCTTGGGCTTCGGTGACCTCCTTTATTTTTCCACCGAAATACCTCTTCCATCGATATCACTATGCCCCGTCGATGAATGGATCTATTGTCTCACCGAAGCCTTTCTTTATCCTCTCTTGTCGTCTTCCACCAATAAAGTTATATCGGTGAAACAACTCATATTAGAGACATGCCTTTTAGCCTCCTTGAAACCTATTTCCTCATCAATATATATCTGATGTCCATCGGGTTTCATGTCGAAGAAACCTTGGGCTTTGGTAACTTCCTTTTTCCTTCCATCGAAACACTTTTTCTATCGACATCACTACACTCCTTCGATGAATGGGTCTATTGTTTCATCGAGGCCATCTTTTATTTTGATGATTTGCATCCACTATCATCTTTCATCGATGACCTCATTAGTAATCTTCCTTGATAAAGTTGCATCGATAAAACCACACATATCGGTAACATGCCTTTTAGCCTCCTCGAAACTCATATCCTTATCGATATCTTTTATCGATGTAGCTTCCTTTTGTTTGATCGATATCATTCTTTCGATAAGAACACTTCTTTTGGTAAGTTTCCTTCTTGTTGCACCGATGGTATTATTTCCTCGGAAGCCTTTTCTTGTCAATGAAAACCATCTCTGCTTTCTTCAATATCCTCTTTTGGTGGAATCATTGCTTTCGATGAGTCCCTTTTAGAGTTCATCGGTGTTACCTTTCCTTCAATACCATTTTTATATCAATGAGACATCGCTGGGTCTCATCGATACTATTTGAATTTTGGATATTTTGATAGAATGCTATTAGACTTGTTTGATAACTTATGGGTTATTATGGTATCAATGAAAATGTTGATTTATTCCAAAGATAGATGGCTTCTATGATTTAATCTCTCAAATCGAGATATTTTACTTAATTCAGATTTGATGCTCAATAGGTTCCACAAGCTACACCTTCAGTTTATGTCCTAGCATGTCACGACAAGGAGGAAGGTTTATAAGAAAAGGACTGCATGCAACAGTCAAAGGGTTACTTTAAAGTTTGAATGAGAGGTTTGCCTCTTCGATGAAGGAGTTTCATAAAAATATGAAGAGAATCCATAAGGACATTTACAAAGCAACTCATGCCAACACCATGCAAACCACATGCATAGTTTAGGCATGATAGAAGTTAGCATCAAAGCTTCTAGAGAGAAATTGTCATAGTCATAACAATAGATATCCACATTTGGAGGTAGGGTTTTCAGAACCCTATTTTATAATTTTTAGTATCTTATTGTTTAAATCATGCATTGGATATGCCTACAATAATGATTCAAGCAAAATTCGGGTTAAAGGAGAAATCTGATTATCTATAAAAAATAATATAGTTTCAGCTTTGTGTTATGACAACATCTATAAGTTTGTCAATGCTTTCTTGCTCACCATAAGGGTTCCACATATAATTTAAAAGGGTTGATTGTCTTGCTAGATTTTCTTTTTCCTTGAAGTGAGCAAATCCCTAGGTCTCTTTTGTTCCCTAGGATAGCTTAGAAAGTACAGTCATGCAAAAGTCATTTACTGAAATCATCAAGAGTTTTTAATCCCAAAACAAATCTCAATCATAAATAGAAAAGGTGCAATAGTAGGATTGACACAAACCAGATAAAGATCAAGTATGGGAAGCAGTGAGCAAGGTCTTTTACATATAGGGTAATAAAAGTAATGAATAGTGGCCCAAAATTATTCAAAAGTTCAAGAAATAGAGCAAGCTCGAGACTCAAATTCAAAAGACAAAGACATCATATGATCATTGAGTAGTGATCTGAAATGCAAATTATAGCAAGGTATTGTGACTATAAGATAGAAACCATCCTAGGAGCCTCCAATATATTAAAAGTTGAGAAAGTAGCAAGCTTACTATACAAAGACAATGATCACTATAAAGTTGCAGTCAAGTTCAAAGGATTGATTTGTGGGAACAAAGGGTTTCATATGGGGATAGAGCACTCTCATGAAATATCATGATAGTCATAATCATAATCTAAAGAGTAGTCAAATCTTCAAGATAAATTGGTGATAGTGTAGTCATTCATTAATTGTTTTGGACATTTCAAGCTATGTTTTCCTAATAGATGGTCAAGTATAGAACAACAACACTCAAAAAATACAGTCTAGAGAGATTGCAGTCTACAGTAAAGCCAGTAGGCAGTCATACCTAGTACCAAATAAAATGACAGTAATCAAGTCTACTGAGTGAAAAAGAGCAGGGTATAAGTTTCTAAAAGGTCTTTTCAAACCTTAACAACAAATAACACATTATTGTTGCAGCATTGTCAAAACTTGACAAGAATAACACCTTATAACCTCAAGAGGCATAGCAGTCATAAGGAAACTCATGTGAAATGTGCAACTCAATACAATAAATAATCTTAGTTTGTATCCCTATAGCATCATAATGAAGTCCTTGACCAAGTATGCATACAAGAAACATCTAGTTCTATTAAGGCACACGCATCAAAGTCAGAGGTTATGACAACTAGTAAAAAACATCAAGTACAAAAAGGTTAGTCTCGGTCACTAGAACATAATTTGCAACATGCATTAGGAGTTGTCCTCCTTACAAATAGTGCAACATTAAAAAGGTATTATCAAAGCTACAACCACAATTCAAAGAGGAAGCTAACAGAGATAGGACAAAGCTAGGTACAGTCATAAGTCAAGGCAAATACATAGTTGAAACTCAATCCAAATTAGTGAAGAAGTGCAACAAATGACATGAGAAGTCTAAAGAAGTATTATAGCAATCATGAGTCAAGGATTGATGAAGAGATTTTTTGCATCCATGATACAATTCTTAAAAGCATCCATGATACAATCCCAAACACACTTTTTACCGTTCTCTTGGTGATTGTGCCCAATTGTGTATGTCTTGCTTATGTATGAAAATGACATTTTGCAGCTTTCCATTGACGATGTATTTGAGATGTCTTTGATTTAGATATGGCATGAGCTTAGTCGGAGAGTGAGACCAGGGAGTTGGACCATCTCAACCATGGTGCGCTTACATATGTATATAGTTTTGTGTATTCATTAAAGATTTTGATTTAATTTTAATCAACTAAAGAGCAATATTCATGACTTACAAGTAATAAAAAAACTTGCAAGGATGAGGCATATTCATTACTTACAAGGATGAGGCATATTCATAACTTTTGCAGTCCTACCTTGGATATCAACACTAGAAGCAACTCATATTGTTCATGTACAGACATGACAATATGGGAGTTCATTATACCCAACAACCTGTGGTGTTGTTGTTTGTGTTAGCTCTGTTGGACCCTGCAATTAAGATTCAATATACATTATTCAATAAGATTAACTATGCAACATAATGAAATATTGAAAAGTGTGTTATCTTATTGAGCTTCGCTTGGTTTCGAGAATAGTTTAATATTCTCTGCTTAACAAGGCCAACCACATGAAGGTGGAAGCTCATTTGGCCCCTCCCCCCCCCTAAAATCACTCTAAATTCCCCATTAACATCTTATAACATTCATTCTTTCTTTCTTTCTACCATTAATAAAATATAGCATTCATTCATTAATATCACATAACGTTCATTAACACATAACATTGATTAACATTAATTAACACGTAACATTCATCAATATTAATTAACACATATCATCCATAACCATTAATTACCACATAATTACATTCACTAACACATAAAAATCAGTCATTATCAAATAAGTTAGATTACAATCATTTCTTTCTTTGTTTTTTCTTTGAAGCTATGAAAAGACTAAGTGGAACATCGGTTTCTTCATCATTTCCACCCTTTGCAGATGTTCCGCCAACTGCTCGTGATCTCGATCTATGCCTAGTCCTATACTGAGGATGAGGACACTGAAGTGAAGGCGGGTCCTCTGCAATAACAAAGAAATGGGTTAAATTCAAAAAAAAAAATTATTATTGTTACAAGTATTTCATTAATTTAGAGAACATAATTGTTGTGCTCTTTACCTGATGGGGCCAGATCATTTTGTGTAGCCTCAACCTCAACATGATGAGCACCCTCTAGATCATTTGGAGTTGAAATACTAAAGGTTACATTAATGCTGAACACCAATTGCAATTATATTTGTTTAAAGCAATAACAATGGTCCTCTTTACCTGAGTGGGGAACATCACATTCTTGATGTTGTGTACCTAGATCATGCTCCACTTCCTCACCACCGACTACATGCTCTAAAATATTAACAAAAAAGGTTATATTAATTACTACTCTAATTATAAATTAAGATGTTTAATTGTATTAATAGCTAAATAAATAAATTTGAATAACAAATGAATAACTCCACTACTAGGATGCACATCCAGACCTTCATGTGCAGGTGGTGTTTCACAATTAGCAGGTTGTATTCCAATGACATGCACATTGTTATCATTGCTTGCTTATTTAAAACAAATATAGTCACTTTATGTTTGAGCTCAACATCAATTAGATTATTGGTAAAGTATTCAATTTGAAACAACTTCCATTTAGCATATTTACTTGTGTGACGGATGCACTTGAATGTTGTGTATGCCCACTCAATTCTCATATCTGATCAGGCACGGGTGAATAGCCTTGCTCATAGGCAATTCTCTTGTCATCTTCTGTGGGAACTCTATTGAATTCAGAGCCCTGCATTTTTGCTTGGTACCGTGAATTTTGCTTGCATTGTTTGATAAAAAAAACACGTTTGCAATTTATTAATATTTTGATGCAATATTTCGTTTACATGAGATACTTACAATTCGTGCAGCAAGTTTCATGTAACCACCAGAGCCAAGTTTGTGTTGCCCGTGCTTTTCTTACCTTGCCTTGGTTGCCTTTGACGAGTCACTCAATCTATAAAAAGTTTGAAATATGTTAGATTATATAAATATAAAGAGTAATTAATTAGTACATAATTACATTCTTAATAGTATCTCGTACCTTCTTCTGGCGTCTAGCGGTGTATTTCCTTTTTTCCTTTCAATTTTCTCCTTGGCATCCAAAATCAAGTCCTTCCACTCCCTCTCTAGAATCATGGGGAGACACTCATACTTTAGGTTCCTCTCCAAATGGGTCCTGTATTGGTCCCTCACATACTTTAGATATGTGCCAACTTTTTCAAGGAGCTTGGTTTTGTCAAAGGTGTCATTTCCAAACCACTCAACCATTTGGTTTGTCAATTCATATGTTAACCTTTTTTCTTGGTCATTCCACCATTTAAAGTAAAAACAAATCTGTTAGATTCAGAAATGAACTGAAGCTACATTTATTACACTTCAAGAAATGGATCAAAGGAAAACTATTCTAGCAATGATATGAAATCAAAAGTGGATTAGGGTTAGTTCACATATGATGTACCACCTTTTATGTATGGTGGGCCCAAATATCTACAATGCAATGTCACTAAGATGTTTATAGAAAATATCATTGCTTGCAAAAAATTCATGGGATCATTAGTCCAAAACAAGTGATCATAAAGTAAATTACAATTAGAGTATATATAATAATAATTTTAAAGTACCTGGAACCTTTTGTATCTTTAAGGGAATCATTTCTTCGTCGCTCACCACCAATGTGGCCTGCAACGTTCCCATACTAGAAATACGAGAAGATCTAGGAAATGATGGTATGTTATCAGCAATAGTTGCCTCTAGCACATCCTCATGTGCATCTCCTCCTACAAAAAATGAATCCAGTATGAAATGGCATTAGAATTCAAGAAAGAATGCTTGAAGGGAAATAAACACATGACAGAAGATAGAGCAAAAGAGGGATCTACCAATAGTGGGCAGGCCAATATGACGTGCACTAGAGGATGCTTGCATGCTACGTGTTGCCGACATTGCAGTCGACAATATAGGTGAGGGTAACCTCTGATGAGGCAGCAGCGGCATTTGTACAGTAACATTGACAACACCTAAAGAATAATACATTAAATATATCAAACATCAAATATATGAAAAGTGCAACAATTGTAAACAAGGATGAACCTTAATTTTCAAAATTGGTAGTATCATGTATGATGTGTTTTGGGTACTCAGAGTGATAAGCCAAGCAAGTGATAATACAAGAAAATCGTCATCACCTGAAGATCCTGCAACACCCTGATCGTGGGAATGACTTTGATGAGGGTGGATAAATTGTTGTAAAAACAATACATACATATTTTAGTTAATGACATAAAAGAGAATAAAATATAAACCATTATTGAACTTTTGTTATAATTAAAGCTTTCATTGCTTCTTACTTGCAAGTTTTCTGCTATCTGAAGCAATAATTCCACCCTCTCTCATATCTCATCAGTGATAGGATGCACAGCTACCAAAGCAACAATCTCTTTTCTAATTTTTATAAGAGACATTTTAAAGAATTTCATAAGGTCTGTGGGATCTTTAGAGTCATCATCTCTTAACCCTAATGATTCCACATCCCTAGAAAGGTGCTCAAGTACTGCAACTCCCTTTTCCTTTCCTCGAACGTCCATCTGTGTCAAGAATAACATTAACAATTACAAAATTAGTATAAATCACTAAAAAAAGAACATAATAATGCAACACTTTGCTTCTATCTAATTTGTACAATTACAATGAGGTTTACCTGCTCGGTAGAAGTGTCACAAGCTACATCTTTGCCTGCGATATGTGATGGATCCATGTCGGCCTGTGACAAAGAAAAAATATAAAAAATGTTAGCGAAATTAAACCAATAGACTTAGCAAAAAAACTTCATAATAAAATGGTATATTGGATTCATTAATTGGAGGTTGGTTAATTTAAATGGTATATAGTATGTACCACCCCCATGATATTAACTTTGTTTGTATCTATACGATTCAAATTGTAATCGATTAGAAGCTCTTCGTCTGCACTTATTGATTTTATCGCACATACAAATACACGATTTCCCTCACGCACCTCAAATATGCAATTCGGTTGTTTATTAGTTGACCCAGATCATGTACTATTTATAAAACCTGCAATATTCCCTGTTGCTTTGGCCGACCATCAATGTATATAGCCACTCATTTAATTTGATCATTATCTTTCTGTTGTATATAATTTGCTGACAGTGCATACCTACGCATACTTTTTTAATATTTAACAATCTGCATCCAATGTTTGTAATTGTAACAAGGTCCAACAAACTCCATCAATTCTGCAACTCTATTGTAAGAGACCTTTATGCCGTCCATAGAAAATAATCCTAAACCATGTAATGAAGAAGGTGCTATGCGATATATCCTATCGTTAACACAAAAATCGGTGTTTATTGGAGGAAGTTCCTTGGGCACCCATTGTTTCTATAGATGTTTGTACCTTAGTGGCACCTCAATGTCACCTTTGGTCTCATCATCATAAGAACATGACCCCCCTTGAGAAAGGAAAAATTTCATGCTTTTATTGAATTTTCTTCTAATCTTTTGACCTCTTGTTGATCTCCCTATTGTAGACCTACTACATGTGTCACTTTCATTTTCTATTACTACATTTCCCTCACTCAACGAAGACAGATCTGACAAATACCTATTTGGGGGTACCTACACTCCATGAAATGAGAGAGTTAATTGGTAATGAGAGAGAAATTTTGCAAATGAGGGTAATGTTGATGAAGAAGTCAGCCCTAAAGTTGATTTTGGGATGAAAATTGGAATAAGTCCAACCGGGGCCACAAGTGTTGATAACTGTATTAGATTTGCTACTAATGTCGAGGTTTGAAAAATTGAGGAAGTTTGTTTTCCAAGTAATTTAAAAAAAATAAACTGTTTCTATAGGGTGTATTGACTAGTTATACCTGTCCATCCATGAGACTGTGCAGGATGCTCGTCAAAGGGGTTCAGGGTCCTGTACAATGTAGACTATGCAGGATCCTCAACTAAATGGTTGATGATGTATGTAGTCAATGACATGTTCCCACCAAGTTTGACAGCATCACACAGGGACTATACTTGAAATCAACACCATCAATTGAGCATCATAAGCATTACTACATTTGTAAGTTGATAAACAATAAATACATATGTATCATAAGCATCAAAAGCATCACATGATGTGTCATCATATATATAATTGAGCATCACAATTAGCATCACATATCATGTGTCATCATAAACATGTAATCCATCACATAGGTAATAAACAATCCACGTTCTATAAATAAACACAAAGTTCAAAAAATTTCACATGCATCATCATAAACATGTGATCCATCACATATGTATTTTAAATCAACATCCATCACATAGCTAATAAACAATCCAATTTCCATAAATAAACACAATTTAAAAATTGTC
The DNA here is from genome assembly GCF_030272615.1 of Cryptomeria japonica. Classification (NCBI taxonomy): domain Eukaryota; kingdom Viridiplantae; phylum Streptophyta; class Pinopsida; order Cupressales; family Cupressaceae; genus Cryptomeria; species Cryptomeria japonica. The sequence goes on along the minus strand of NC_081410.1, from coordinate 422,295,097 downwards.
ACATAAATAGTCACTCTCCCTATCTCCATCTCCATATTAAAAGGTGCATCATGAATTAATTATGTAATGGCATTAGAATTCAAAACATAATGAATTAATTGTGTAAAAAAAATTCTATCAAGAAGTCAATATTAAATAGATAGTATACTAATCTCATACCTCATACATTTCATTCTTCATCATCATGAACATCAAGGTCATCATCGCCAACATCATCATCATCATCATCATCATCATCATCATCATCATCATCATCATCATCGCCGTCATCGTCGTCGTCATCGTCGTCGTCATCGTTGTCGTCGTCGTTGTCGTTGTCGTCATCATCATTGTTGCATACATGGAATAATGGGAATATAGCAAAGAACCTTGTGAGGAACCCTTTTTGTTATTTGATCTGTTCGATATCTACTGATATGACATTCAGGGAATTCAGTTTGAAATTCATGTTGTTTGTGATATATAATATGATCATTGGGACAAGCATCTATTGCTTGATACTCCATTCCAATATCTTTCATAATTGCAGATAATTCTTAGTATGAGCGAGGTAGAATATTTGATGGTGGTAACAAAAACTCACCTATCAATCTATAGCAAAAAAATATAATTTGTTATAATAAAGAATATTAATGGTACAACATGATTCATAGTTTATTATGACATATATGAGATACCTTAACATACGTGACATTGTTATGTTGGATAAACCATTCATAACCTTCAAGTTCACCAACAACAATACAGCGGAAAGAAGAGTTGCCTACGAGCCTTCGTAAAGGGCCTCAGATGCCTTCTCAAGTAGAGGGACATCATGAACAACATCAAGGTCATCTTCATCATCATGATCAGCTGTGCGAGTACTAAATGAGTCATGGATCAATATATTTGTACCATCATCTTCAATTGTGTTTTCTGGCTCATGATCGTCATCTTCCATGGGATCATTATCTTCAGCTTTGATATTCACACCTCCATGTTCATCCACTTCTCAAACCATATTCTCAGGGTTGTGTTGATCCATACCATGTGCTCCGGGGTGCTCAACCTATATAAAATTGATAAACATAAACAAACCGTGATCATGATCTCATCATCACGTGATTTATTATGTATATAAATTGTCAAAACGATATAATGAAAAACTTACCAATGGATGATAATCATGTCCACCTTCAATGTGACCATGCAGCCTACAATGTTTCTTCACTGTTTTGATTAGAAGTCTTCTAGTATTTAACCCCTTACAAATTTTGCACGGACAATAACATTTTCCATCACCTTTTCTTTTCAAGTTAGACCACAATCTAGCATTTGTCTCCTTATTTTGTTGTTCGTTGATATTGTTTGACATGGTCTTTCTTCACAGGCAAGAAAATAGAAATTATCATCATTGAACAAAGCATCTTATTGAATTTAGATTTCTAGTTTGCTTATGGTACATCACACAACATGGAAAACAAGAAATACTCAATAAATAACAGGATTCATTGATCTAGTATTATCACAATCTGCACTTGGCCTTCAATATTTTCTCCTCCTAACACTGTTTATCCGTTACCTATCGAGTACAAAACTCTAAAAACCATGGCTATTAAAATACATTAGACAACATTGTAGCATCTTATAATCATCCATTATAAAACCAAAGCACTTGGGAGTGATTCTTTTGTTTGTCACAGTCCAGGAAAACGGTGTCTACTGGAGCCTTGAATAACTGACTAGAAAGATTTTTAATTCCTTTTCTTTTTCCTTCTGATGTTTTCACTGTCACTTCCATCCTTCGAGTCAGATGCCCTCACCCTTTTCTTTCTTCTTGTTTTTTCATACTCATTGTCATGCTTTGAATTATTTTTCTTTCTTGTTGACTCCTTACTGCTCTCACTATCAGTTTCACTCTCAGAATCTGAGTCTGATGTATAAAAATCTGACAAACCTGATGAACTAGAAGAATTGTCATTAGAGGTAGATTCATCTGACTCAGAAATAGACTTTTTCTGCTGCATTACAAGCCTTGGCATATTCTTCAAATACTCACATAAACTCTCAGTGATACCACCAAGACCAATAGAATTAAAGAAATTGATAGCAAACCGTGAATTTTTGGGATTGCCCTTTGGAGAAATTGAATCAAAAGACTCATGCATTGTTGGATCATTCAACCTTTCATTAAGAAATAATATACCAAGCTTCTTTGCCAGCTCCTACAAGAGAATCTTTATAAAAATACAGGGAGAGGAAGTAGTATCTTCCTCTGTCAAACGTTTATAAGCAAGACAATACCATGGAAGATAATCTGTGCCAAGTAAGTGGGCAAAAAACTTTGCAACATTACGCAGTTTATTTGTTTCTAGTCCGTGTATCATAGAATACTGTTGTACAAAACACTTATCAAAAAATTCCTCATAAATTTTATTGATCATACAGAATCTTTGCCCAAGAAGACCATAATAACGAAGGTATTTTCTCTCTTGACCATGTTCAAGCTTGATCTTTAGTAGCTTATGACCAGCTTCCTCAAAATCAACACTTGACATGATTGTCAAATAAATTGTACGTCTTAAATTGTCCAAGTTTGTCTCTATCTCATCCTATATTCTCAGTGTTTCCTCACCTTCCTCTTCATCATCATCATCATCATCATCTGAATCATCACCTGAATCATTCTCCCCTTCTGCTTCATCTAAAGAAGCATCTCCAAGGATATCTTTCTTTAGTTTTTCATGGGTTGCCTCATGCTCTAAGAAATCAGGATCTAGCTTGAAAACATCCAAACCAGCTTCTTGATCAAGTTCATCTTCTAGGAAAATTTCATGTGTTAACTGATTTGGACGCACAGCTGGATGACCCTCAAACTTAGCTTTGTGAATTGCAAAAAGGCCTTCAATTAAAAACTGTACTCATTTGTCAATTTCCCCCTCATGGAGAATACCTCTAAATCTTTCAAAAATCCCATAGAGACCTTTGGGTGAAAGGTCTTGCAACAAAGAACCACATTCTTTCACGAACCCAACAGCAACCTCTACACTGTCATCTATGGGGTTCTCTAGTAAAAGGGTGAGAAGTTCCAAGGCAATGATCTCATGTGAAACTTGTTGATTAACTAAATGAGCTATGAATTTGGTTGTTGCTATCAACATGTGCTTGTCATTGCGTTTGTATGCCCTCTTAAGCTGCAAAATAATTCTTTGCAAAAGCAGCTTGCCAACTTCAAGAAATTTTGTATTTACCACAGCAACTAACGCAGCAAAAACATCTATAAATCTAGGGGATTCCATTTGGGATTTCATACAAGACCTACAAAATAGACCCCTCCCATGGATGAGATTCTCTATAAATAACTTTGGAATGAAGTTCTTGATGTTAGATGCATTTACCTTGTTTACTAACCCATTGATACTCTTATGAAGGGCATCCCATGTCATGCGCTGGTATTCCACACTGCTCTTGTCTTCCACATCTTTCATAATTTGAGCCAGCTTAAATGGGGGAATGTAGACACCCCCACTTCTTCCAACACCCTTCTCAGCTCCTCTTACAACACCTTCGCCATTCCCATTCTGAGATGGAGCAGACACAACACTAGAGGTTTTCACTTTCACTGCCTCTCTGTCCCTCTTGTTTCCAGAAGCCCCTTTACCACTTAATTCGTGCTTATTTCTATACATAAACCCATCAGGAAGCATGAGTTTTTGTATATAAGCTCGCCCAAATATTTTACAATTATTTTTCATCAAGATTCCCTCAGGAGTTGGCAGATCCTGCTTCCATACTTTAATTATGTTTTCTCAAAGGACAATCCTAAAAATCCATGCATTGCAAACAACTTTTTACACCTTTGTTGGTTGTGGCAGCGTCACAAAGAGTTTACATCAATAAATGAAGAACATGCCAATGCTTTTAATGCAGTAGTAGAAGTGTAATGCCCCGCCAGGAAACCCCGAAGGGATAAGGCAAAACACAAGAATAGAGTGCAATAATTTTTTTTTTTAAAGTTACACCACATTAAGATACAACAAGATATCAAAGATTCAAATTACATAGCGGAAGACATCAACTAACACCTAAAGAGTTTCCCAACGAGATTACTTAAATTTCACAATTCACTTAACTCACACAATAATCCAATAAGTTGATTATCTTAATAACGAGATAATTCTAATCAGGATAATTTTTTTCAGAAGATGGGAATATAAATCACAAGCAAAGATTCATCCATTAAGATCTATTCATAATCTTCATTCAAGCTTTTCATTAAAATACAAGCCATACATCTAATATTATAACACACTAGAATTTCATCATAAACATATGAGATCTTTTCAAGCATACTTAATTTCCTTAGCAACAACTGAATATATTCCATTACTCTAAGTTACATTCTTTCATATTCCAATTTATTGCATTTTAAAAGACGATTGCATACATGCATCTACGATAAATCTCATCTAAACCACTTATGCATTCGATCAAAATGGCATTCAAGAAGGACTTCATATAAGCATTTAAAGTTAATTCCATCTTATCCACTTATACATTCTAACATAAACTATTCATACAAGATAATAAGGGAAACATAAGAGAATAACATCACATAACACCATAATGATCTCGGAGTTCACCCCTAAAGGGCTACATCTCCGGTTCTGCTCAACTGCAAGACCCCTCTGATAATTAATAAAGTTAAGAATACATGGGGTTACACCATTACAATCTGGCCATCAAGGCAAAACATAAACAATATACAAGCAACCGCATCGGTCAATTAATACATAAACGATCCTTGAAAAGGAAAGGATCCAGCTGAACATAATCAAAGCTAAAACAAAGGTCCATTGGAGCATCCACAAAACTGAGTCATCACCACCCAAGGTCTAGCATGAAACCCGATACTCACAAGGGCATAGACGAAAGGACGACCTACAAACGTGCTCCTAACAGGACAAAATGACAACACACTAACGAACGTAGGGACAAGTGTCATCACACAACCTGGTATGGTTACCATGGCAGGTCTTCATAGGTTTCGGCCCCATACACTGGGTTACCCTGGCAACCTAATCCGAACCTCCGGCCCATCCAAGCCTCATGTGGACCCACACATCCTCTCGTGAAGACAAGGATGATGGTTTTCCTTTTTAGGCCTTCTCACAACATGTTGAGTCTGTGTTAGCACTTGTCCCATGTGTGAGGCACAATTATCTTACTTAGAGATTAACATTCTAATCTACTATTAGGTTATCTCTTATTAGACTCACTTTCGATGGGTTACCCAGCAGCCACTTTGGGTGCGGCCCCCAATCAAAAGCCACTTTCCCATACGACACTAGACTATACTCAGATGAACTCAAAAACCAAGGAATACACATGGTCAGATGGATAGAGTTCAAATAGAGAAATCCACCATTTGGTCAAACATGACTTCATACGAGGTGCACTGATAGATGGTACTCTAACTAGAGACTTGACCAACTATGGTCAACCACGAATAATCATTCGACACCCACACAAAGGATATGACCAAATACGACACTACCACAAAACAACAGTCAACTCGGAACCGTGGACTGAAACAGGTGCCCCAATCAATCCATACGACAGGGACCTCTCAAACAAAGCATGACTTGCCATTACATAAGCAAAAATGAATACAGAAATTAAACTCGCATAGGCAATATCCAGTAGATACAATCTTTTCCGAATTGATCTAAACGTTAAAAGTCGATCAAGTTTTCTACATGATCTATGTTTCCAAAAATACACTAGCAGGAAATCATCATTGCAAGGTGAATACAATATCACAATTTGCAATAGTACCATTGTCTATTTCTCAAACAGAGGAAAAATATAAATTAACCATTCATTTTACTAAATGAGAATATCAGTAACTAAACAATTTTCCCAAATGATACTTAATTAAATTTCCAAAAGCACATCGTTTAAATTCATAATGTCCAAGGGTTAAATATTCATTTCTAACATTTCCAGATGGCCTATATCATTAAAATCTTCAAACAATATATATTCTTGAATAAAGTATGTTTTATCTCGAAATTTTTTTTCAATATAAAGAATATTTCATCTTTTTCAAAAGATGCTCCCCTAATATTATAGGTCCAAAAGGATTAAATATTAATTCATAAATATTTATAACCCTACGGTTAATAAAATATACACAATTAATATTTAATATTGCATAATAATCCAATTAAGTATTAATCAACATATATACATTTATTCCCATTGATAAATATATATTAATATTAATTAATAATTAATTAAACACTTTATAAAAAAAAACTTTTAAAACTAATAAATTTATTTATTAATTTATTTTTATTTTTTTAACTAAAAAAAAATAATTGAAAAAAAATACAAATTAAAAAGGGGGGGGTTTCCATGTGGACCCCACGTGGTCCCCATGGGAGCTCACGTAGCCCCAAAGGGGAAGCGCTGCTTCCCAAGGGAGCACGCAGCATCCCCAAAGGGAGCGCTGTTGTTCCCAAAGGGAAGCACGCAACACCCCTTGGGTGCGCTGCAATCCCAATGGGATACGCAGCTCCCTCTTGGGGTTTCCCCAAAAAAATTAACAATTATTTAATTTTTTTTTTAAATTTAAAAAAGATCACTGTTAAAAAAAAAAACAACAGTTCCAGCCAGTCTTAGCAGAGACTAAAATAATTAAATTTTTATTTATTCTCCATTGCAATTCCAAAGAAGACCCAGATTCTCTTAAACCAACAGCATATTTGCCAAATAAGATCTATTAACTTCCATATATTCAACCACAAATAGATATCTCTGATTTAAAGCATGAAGTTGAAGGTATTCATATGGAACTTAATTTTTATTTTATTTTTAAAACAACATAGAAATTTCCAGAATATGAGAGGTTTTCAAAATTGAAAGGATAATTCTTTTGGGCATAAGAAAGTTCATTTTCCATGCAAGGATGCAAACAATAACCCAATACCAACTAATTCCACAATGATTCATAACCTTGAGGCAATCAATGGAGAAATTAAAACCAAATAACATGAAGAACATCCAATGCCCATTTTTTTTTAAATTTAAACAATAACTAACTGATAACCAGAATTCCTACCTCAATAAGCATTCTTGGAAAGGATCTGATGAAGAGCCCCAACCTGTAGCTCAAGAAATCCTTCTCCTTCCAAAACCCCCAAATTTCATCCCAAAAATATTTTTCCAACAAAATATTTTCCAAAAATATCCATCCTCCAAAATTTTCCAAAAGTCTAGGTTATAAGGAAGAGTTGACCAAAATTACATTTTTTTGGCATTAAAATTTTTATTTAAAATAATTCTCAAAAATAATTCTTTTCTAACTATATCAATAAATCGAATTGCTTTTCCCATTTAAGATTGATTTTCTCACTCAACTGAAATTTAACCTTTCTATTTCAAAAATGCCAAAAGATTAAATTAATTCTATTGCAATTAAATTTAAATCTTTCTTTTTCAACAGCATATACAAAATGCATTTAATATTCAAAATCAACCATTTAATTGAACTTACTCCCAATTTAAGACGAGCAATCCAATATCAACGATAATCGCATAACGAAATCCCAATTAATTTAGTCCATTAATCTTTAATGCACAAACACACCAAGCATGCAAACCAAGAAAGTCAACCAGACTGATGACTCGCAAACCCAACCAAAAGGGAATACCAACGACGACTAACAGTGCTCACTTGAGCATGACTATGGTCAACTAGGGTCTTACGACCACCTAATCCAACTCTAAGGATTAAAGAGGTACACTCAAACCTGCAAATCCAGGTGAAGACAAACCTCGCACTCATGCGGCGTCGTACCTGAAATCTCCTGCAACCAAGAGTCATACATGCATACATATATAAACTTAAAGAAAGTGTTAGCCCGATATTAATACCACGAAATAGGAACACTAAACAACTTGCATACAACTAGTGTGAAAACCACATCAACAGCTATGCATTAAATCAAACATCTAACTATAACATTATATTAAGATAAACTAACCAAGATTAAACCAAGATTAGAAATTGATTAGGGCAGGGGTACTACAAGAAGTCTATCTCTTATTCAATATCTCTAGTGAAACCCCCATGATCTTTTGTTGGAGTAGAATTTGTTATATTCTAGAAAGGGTCTTGTCCTTTGTTGATGGGATATTCATCTACCTCAAGAAATAACTGTTCTTTTCTCCAACAAGAAGTGGAAGTAAATGAAGATCTAGCACCATGAAATGAATCCTCAAAAGGATTACTATAGTTAGTTTTGGTAGATAATGATCTGGGTAAAATACTAATGTGGCTTTAGGAAACATTATGTACTAGCTTAGCATACTCTAACAAATTTGGTGCGACATGCTACATCCAATTAAGTCTCCATCGGTATCTCTATTATGTTTATGCATTGGGATTCAATGTACTCTTTTTATACACAGATTTTACTATCAACTAAGCAGGTTTGTATGTACTTACTTGTCTTTCGATTGTATCCCTATTTCAAGAATTTCTTCTATCAACAAATCATTTGTTGTAAGTTGTACAAGTGGAAGCTTGAACATGCCTTCCATGCTAGCCTTGTTGATATGTTCAACACCATCTTGTGCAACAAATCTTTAGAACTCCACTATTTCATTGAAGAGTGAGTAGTAGGGACAATCTAGGACACTTACAGAAGTTTTGTAAGAGAGATAAATAGACCTAAATATTATGGCTTAATAATGATCAATAGGTAAATAGATAAGAAACTCTCAATATCAAAATGACTTTCTCAATTATCTTTACTAGAAATGGATAGATCTGTTAATAATGGCTTTATGATTGTATGTCAACTTTAGACTCAATAGAAGAAGAGCTAGAACTAATATGCAATATCTAGATTTATGATCTCTATAATATAACAATCCCATAATTATGTTTCCATGCATCTATACCACAACACAAACATCATGCTAGTGTTCAGCCATAGCAATTGATATCCTAATTATAGAATGTGAAATATGCACATAACTATGAATAAAGATTAAGAAAAACTAAGAAAGATGCTTATTGCAAACATAAATGACTAATGGACAATAATTGAATTCATTGTAGATAGTTTTGAATATCAAATTCACTTATTTGTGTGCATTTAGTAACTCATGTACTTGTGGCCAACCATTTATCTCTTTCATAAATTAAACACTTATTAATAACATTAAATGGCTGAGTAATTATGTTTTAGTTGAAATTGAAAATAAAATATTTATTTCAGGACAACTCACACTATTCCCTATCATATTTTAGACTCTCGGTTTTGTTAGTAGTGGTTTGATGTCTTTGGAGCTGATCATTGCATTTCTTTAGTTACGTTTGCCAGCATACTCCCAGCCTGTGCCAAAATGGGAGCTTTGGAATAGGATATGGACATCCATCAAAGCATAAAAGATAGAGGAATTTTTTCAGATGTAGTTGCAACTGCTCTGTTAGCATGTATGCAAAATGTGGAAGCATAGACAAGGCACGGGAACTATTTGATAGATTGCCTCAAAGAAATGTGGTTTCCTGGATTGCAATGATTGTCGGATATACACAAAATGGATTTGTTGATAAGGCTTTAGAAACTTTCAAGAAAATGCAATCGGCAAGTTTAAAGCCAAATTCCATGACCATTGCTACTATCCTCCCTGCCTGTGCCAAAATGGGAGATTTGGAACAGGGTATGGACATTCATCAAAGCATAAAGGATAGAGGAATTTTGTCAGATGTTGTAGGTGCAACTGCCCTAGTAGACCTGTATGCAAAATGTGGAATCATAGACAAGGCACGTGAACTATTTGATAGAATGCCTGAAAGAAATGTTGTCTCGTGGACTACAACGATTGCTGGATATGCACAAAATGGATTTGTCAAAAAGGCTTTAGACACTTTCAAGCAAATGAAATTGGAAGGCATAAAGCCAAATTCCACAACCTTTGTCAGCATCCTCCCTGCCTGTGCAAAAATGGGAGCTTTGGAATAGAGTATGGACATCCATGAAAGTATAACGGATATAGGAATTTTGTTAGGTGTTGTACTTGCAAATGCCCTGCTTGACATGAATGCAAAATGTGGAAACATGGACAAGGCTCATGAATTGCTTGATACAATGCCGCAAAGAGATGTGATCTCATGTGAACAATCAACACGCGCGTATACGGGAGGAAGGGATTGTTGTTACAAAATTGAACGCTCACTCCTCAATCACAGTTCTATGGTTTTATGAGATTAAACTAGGGCAATTAACCACCACATGTATATTTTTTGCAACATGAAATTAAAAACTAGGGCAATTTGAATCTACCTCCTGCACAGGATTGCAAGCAATGCTACAAATGCCTTCGATGTAGGTTTGATGTTCTTGGGGGTTGAAGTCGCCACAGACGCCTATGCGGGATTGCAATGCACAAATGAATTCCCATCTTCTTCTTTTTTAAGTAATGGCCTGTCATGCCCAAAATTTAGGGCAAAAATAGAACAAATTTTTTTTTAAAAAAAAACATACTAAATTAATTAACAAGTTCACTCTCGCGACAAACGTGAGTGAAACTTCCATTATTAAATTCGAGCTAATTCTGAAATGAACTAAGCATCGATAAATTGTTAAATTTTAATTGCGTGAGACTAACTGGTTTAATTCTATCTTCAAGAGTTACCTAGTCTTTAGGTTTATTAAATCAATCAAGCTAAAGGATAAGGGAGAGAAAAATTAATTTAATCTCCAATATGACTATATAGTTTAAACAACCATTTTATAAATTTCTCTTTATTAATTATTCCAAATTATAATCAGGATTATATAAATATATATATATATATATGTATTTGCATATACATTTATATATTTTTTTAATTAAATACTTATCCAAAAATTATGATCAAAATTCATATATATACATATATATATATACCCATATATATATATGGATACATATATATATATTTATATTTTGCATAAATGACAAATATTTAAATTCTAAATTCAAAAACCATTATAACTTCCTAAATATTATTTCATATTTTTCCCCAACCCTAATTAGGGTTCTAATTTCTTATATATATATTATCTAAACTAAATAACATTTTTATTTTTATTTTTAAAACTAATTTGCCCTAGCCCCATTCGGGCTAGGGTTTAACCCATGTTTTTTTTTTAACAGTCCAAAATTCTTACTGAGCCGAAGACCCCAAAGTCGGCCGCGTTTTATTTTGTTGCAGGCAGCAGACGAAAGGGAGGCGGGTTGGCCGCGCGCCATTGTGTGAGCGCACAGTGGGCGCCGCGGCACCACTGTGTGCCCACACAGTGGGCGCCGCTAGCGGCTCCCCACTGTGTGGCCACATAGTGGCGGTCGTGGCCATCCACTGTGTGCCCACATAGTGGGAGCCGAAAGCAGCTCCACTGTGTGTGCACACAGTGGGCGCCGCGCGGCCGTCCACTGTGCGTACACACAGTGGAGTCCGCGAGGACCCAAAACATATTTTTTTTAAATTTTTTTTTAAAAAATATAATATATAAAAATATATATATATATATTTATATTCACATAAACTTTATAATCATAGTTAAAAGATGAAATTTATTTCAATATAAATTTATATATATATATATATTTTTAAAGAGAATTTACATGCAAAATTTTAAACTAATATAATAAAGGGAAAAGCATTAAGTTAAATCATATATATATATATATATATATATATATATATATATATATATATATATATATATATATATATATATATATATATATATATATATATATAATTAATAAGCTTTTAAATCAATGGTAACTAAAATACAATTTAGAATACTATTCAAAGATACATTATACTTTTTCTGGAAATAAAGAAAATTCATTGATTTTTTTCTTCTAATAAAATATTCACATAAAAACAACTCTTTCCATTTAAAATACTTAAAATCTTTCAACATAAATAAACTTCTATTTTGCCTCAAGTAAAAATATAGGTAAAATCTAAATGAAAACAATTCTTTTATTTCTTTCCATAATACAAGAAGCTTTTGCATGCAACACAAATTAACTTTTCCTTTTCAAATAAACCAGAAGTAGAAATAACAAGCTTTTCTTTTTTAAAACATCTCTAAGATATTCTACCAATTACAGAATGTTTTCTCTGAATAGTCACAATAATAAAACTTCAAGTCTACTTTCACAAATTACAACTTGCTTCTCTTTTCTAAGAATGAGGCATATTTCTATAACAACTTTAAACAAACATCTGCAACTGAATTCAAGTATCTTCAATAACAATCTTCTGTAACTCTTTCATGGTTCCTATTCTCTTTCCTCTGAATTTCCTGCATAATAGAAAACACAAATATGACCACAAAGTGCTCACCTCCCAGCCTAGCTAACTGGTAGCCACCCCTGAGCTCAGAGAACCAATTCCTAGACGGGTAACAAACAGGCAAACACATAGAAAGCAATGCATATAGATATTCCAGACACATTCCCAACCTGGCTTTCACAGCACCACACTTTGGTGATGAACTTTTTCAAAGGGTGGTAGTGGACCAAATACCTTGAGGAGAATTGCAAGTATGAAATAAACAAGAAGCCACCTCATGGCACAATAAAAATATCCAGAATCTCAACCCCATAATCCTTATGCCCCCCAAAGGCATTCTAGCCTTATATCCCTCCTTATGACCCCCATTGCACAAACAGGCCATGCAGCAAGGGCCACATAAAGATCCCTTGTGATCGCTCTCAAAAGAGAGTCTCTCACTCGAGGGCTGTCACTGCTACCACCCTCAAGATCCTCTTCTCTCCCAAGAGTAAGAGATCTTGAGAAAACTCCCAAAACACAACATTTCATAAAGCAAAAATACCAAGAGATTTTCAAACATAAACTTTCAAGAACACAGATTTCATATACAAACAACTTCCAGACATAAACAAGAAGACATTTAAAACAATAATTGAAACCAACCTTAATCTGCCCAAAGGTTATTATGGTATTTGATGAAGAGCTACCCAATCCACAAATCTTTTTCTTCTACCCTTATTCCTTTTCTCTATTCCATAACATTATTTTCCTTCTAAACTTTCTTTTGTCTCCAAAAATGGAGAGTGGGTGATTACCTTGCTATTCCCAAAAATCTTCCTTAAGAAGCTTACTCTCTGAGTTCTCACAGGATTCTAAAAAAAAAAACCAAAAAGAAGAAAGAAAGCAAAAATGCAAAAAGACTCTCATTCCAAAAGGAAAAATCTTGATTAGATTTAACTTCAATTTTCAATTTTCGCTCAACTCAAAAAAACCAATTTTTAAAGCGTTAAAAAGATCATTATAAAGTAGAAACTTGCCTAAAATTACCCCTAACCCCTAGATATACCTTATGGGCTTTAGGAAACCCTATTAAACTACCCCTAGGTGTTCATTTAACTCATTTTAAACCCCTCTGAAGTTTATTTTCGGGTCAAACATAAGTTGACCACTCCAAATATTATATTCCCAAAGTATTTATGACAACACATTAATTTATTTAAGAAAACTATAATTAAACACTTTCCCACCAAGAGACAAAATAAAACATTTAAATTAAATACACGCATGTCAAGTGACACAAATAAAACACTTTTACAAAAATAAAACATGAAATTGTCTCTTGAGGTTTTTACACAATAAATTTAAATAACACTTATCACTCATGCAGCATATACTGTTACGAATAAAATACAACACAAACGGGGTGTTGTCTCTCCAAATAGACAAACCCTGGCTTTACAAACATACATAAGTCTAGGTTTGATTCTCCATAATTTTCCATGGTCACATGGTAAATTTCCTGCGCATCTCAATTTACACATTAGTACTTCCAAATATCCAAATATAATATAATTCAATAATATAACAATGCACATCATCACTTGCATACAATTTTCATCTGCACAGATTGAATACATCTTTTATCAAGCAAATTCACATAAGCAATTTCATCCCAATTCACATAAACTAAACATACATCATAGTTCTATATTCAGAGTAAAGTCCTGCAAATTCAATAACGACATCTATCATTGCAATTTCATTCTATCTAATAATCATGTAGTGTTCTATCTCATAAAGCATGTAAGTAAATCATCAAATCATAGCAATGTTATCCAAATCCTGAAATCATATAAGTTCTAAGTCTCAAAATGCATCAAAATAAAGTATCCATAATAGTCTAAAATATAAAATCCACTGAATGTCAAACTGAGTCGAGGTGAGGCCTCACATGGCCATTGTCATCGGAATTACGATGAACTCGAGCACTTTTTTGAAAAAAAGAAAATTCTCAGAGCTAATGCCTTCTTCATCGAAACCAAATGGGAAATTGTCATCGGAATTACGACAAATGCGAGCATTTTTTCAAAAAAAAATCAAATTTGGCCACAATATACCTTCTTTGTCGGAAACCTCAGTTGGAAATCTAGTCCAAATGTATTAGTGACTGTCCTTAAACTTGTCTTTGTATTCATTTTCAGCATCCAGACCTCCTCTAAGGACTATTATCAATCTTTCCAACTTTTGCTCATTGTTCTATGTTTGCACCAGCTCAGTTCTCAACATATCATTCTCATGTGCTAGCCTGATGCATTCCTCAGATCTGTCTTTCAGATATTTTCCAATATTTTATGTATTCTTCTTTCGGTCTTCAATATCCTTGGACATCCTCATGGTTAGGGATTGCATTTCATTCTTCATGACAATATTCTCCTGACTCAGCTTCTGACATTGTTCTTTAAGGGCATTCTTTTCTTTATCATCCTGATTTTGTAAAAGTTCCTTTCTTCTAGCTTGAGAAAATGACAACCTCTCATGTAGAATAAGAATGAATTCCTTTGCAGAGTTCAACTCATCTTTCAACTTCAAGTTTTTCATCCTTTCAACATCATAATCTTGAAATGCTACTTCAAGTTGTTTCTCCAAACTCATCTCCATGGATTCCAGATTAAGGATCTTCCTTAAGTTGTTAGACTTACTCGAAGGTACCAAGCTCTGATACCAATTGTTGGAATCCAAGAACACTGGGAGGGGGGTGGGGGTGAATCATTTTTCTAGAGGTGAAATTAATTTTAACCTTTTTAACAAAGTAATTCAGTAACTGGTAACCATAAAATAATATAACAGTAAGTAGATATAATGCCACCACAAGAACACACACCATAACACAAAGATTTATATGTGGAAAACCTCAAAGAGTAAAAACCACGATGGGATTGGTGACCCACAATATCTATCCACTGGCCAAATGAACAAATATTACAATAGGGGCATGCACATGCAGGAAGGAAAACAACCTAGAGCGTATTGCTCATCACAAAAGGAGCCTCACTGACTACAAACACCAAATACTGGCTTACAAAAAAAAATTGAACTCAGAGAATGCCTCTACTATGCTGGATGAGTTCTGGTTCAAGAAATGTTTGTACCGGTTTTCACTGTCCTCTTTTACCAGTAACTTACTTCGCATCCCAAAAATCTAAACCAATAACCAAGACCAACTACAGAATATAATATTTGCATTTAGTTGATCAACATTGCTTGCACAATATCACACCACTATATAATCCTTATCTCTATATGTATATCCAAAATAAGCTAACCGAATTGACTAAAATACCCATCCCAAACATAAAAATGAATGCCTTATGTTGACTTATAATGATATTATAATTTATTTAAATGTTTTCCTAGACAAAAATAAATACATTAAACTTTGTGACTGATGTCGTTGATTGTTCTTGTGTAGACCTACCAGATCAATCTCCATGTCAGTCTCATATACCAATTCCTAGTTTGCCGGTTTCCCTTGTTTGTCGGATGACTTCAATGCCAGTTACCGAATCATGAGTATCAGTGAGTACCGATTAAGTGTCCAACCCAAAATGATGTGTGTTTCCATGAATGAAAACACAATTAAACTGGATGAGTCTCAATTGCCAACAATAACACTAGTAGGCCATGCTATTTGTAGAGTATCCCAATAAGACACCTTCATCACTTCTAGCATCAAACTTTCCAATATCCTCATCTCTCTTGATATAACATTTGCTACCAAAAAATTTGAAATATTTTATAGTAGGAACATGACCAAACCAAAGATCATAAGGAGTCTTACCAGTATCACTTTTGATATGAAATTTATTGAATGTATAGACTACAATGCTAATAGCTTCTCTCCAATAGACGTTCAGAACATTTCCTTTAATCAACATGGTTCTTGCAACATCTAAAATAGTATGGTTCTTCCTTTCAACAATCCCATTTTGTTGTGGGGTCCTAGGAGCAGATAACTATCTTCTGCTTCCATGCATCTCACAGAAAGTGAAGACGGGAACAAGACAAAAGAAGAATGAAGGGACAAAGGAGGTTAGAATGCAATGAATTCAAAGAAGACACAATAGAAATGCAAACAACCAACTTTATACCTATCGTATGTGTGAAGTATAGTACCTACAGCTGCAACATAAACACTCAATAGATCATTATAAGCATGGTTATAAAATTAAAATAAAATGAAAGATAAACCATGGCAAAGCGACCTATGGCCTCCTAAGAGATGCAAGTGTGGACTTTCTCTCAGATCTAGATAAGCAATCCCAATGACTTAAATGCACCTAGACAGAGGATTTGAAATGATATGCTATGCAATCTAGATGAGATTGATTATGCTAGATTGATCCAAGAGTCTAATTAAGCTAATGATATGCATGATTAAGCTAGAAAAGAGACTGATTAAGCTACAAGATTCAACAATTATGCTATAAAATGATCAAATTAAACTAGATCTAAGATGCAATTGCTTGTAATAACAATGCTCAAATGATATGCTAGAATGGATATGCCTATAGTAACAATGCATAAATTGATATGAGATGGGATCCTTTGTGCTCCAAAATGGGGGATATTTATAGGATTTCCAAGGCCACAGGTGAGGTGGCAGGAATCACATGACATGATTGAGTCTGAAGATATCAAGGGTGAAATTGGAGGAGGTTGGAGAAGAAGTTGGAGGGAGGGACACTTGTCATCTGTGTGGTGACAAGTGTCAAGGAGGCTTGCTCATAATAGGGCAAGTGTCCAAGGGAGGAGACATGTGGCATAAGTGCCATGTGTCTCAAAGGGAGAATATCCAACCCATAAGAGGTTAGAATAAGGAGGTGAGGATGTGAAAGATAGGATAGGGTTAATTAAACCCAAGGTTAGGTGAAATGGGTTAGGTTAGTGGGCATGTGGGTAATTTGAATTTAAAAATTCAAATAATAAGAAAAGGGTAATTAAATTTCAACAGCTCATAAATTGATTTGTTTTAATTAATTAGGGGATTAGAAGGAATGAATTAGATGGGGGGAGGATTAATTAATTCAGATTAATTAATCAAAGGGGACTATTCAAATGAACGCATTAAAAAAATCCTTAGATTTATAAATAACTAGATGAATGAGGGAATTTAATCAAATTGCTAATGAATCCAATTAAATTGGGAAGGAGGATTAATTAAATAATTTCTTATTTAATTAATTATATTTAGACCATTTTTAGGTGTATACATTTTTCCCCTCTTTGAAGCGAGGTGTGATGATGCGTTGATTCAAAGAATAATCTCATTTTGATGATGATATTGGTTTGATAGGATGCCCCAAACATTGATGGATAAATTATGGTATGATGATGCCCCCTCAGGATATCAATTTAGATAATTGACCTTTGGAGTGTTTTGATCATTGCAAAATTGATTTCCCGATTAGAATTGATTTGATATCTGCAACGTTGATTGATGAAAGTGTGAGTTCTTTGATCACAGTGATGCGATTCTCGATGTGATGATTGATAGAGATTGATTGAATTTGACAAGATTGATTAGATTGATAAGATCGATATTTAGTCTAGTTTCAGGAATGACACCTCCTGTATAAGACAAAGATGATCAAAGCATTTGGTTTTAGGAACGATATATCCTATATAAGACCTGATCAGAACGTCTGGTTCCAGGAAAGATACATCCTGCATAAGACATGATAGGATAGATAGGATGAGATCGATTGATAGAATTGATAAGGTTGATTGGATAAAGAATAGATATTTTGTTGATACCACGTTGTAGGAAGATTCAGATATGTTGATGTGGGTTCATTTGAGGGGGTAGCATAAAATTTGCACTAGGTCGACAATATTTGGAGAGAGATGAGTCATTGTTATGATTGTGTATACACTTATGATGATACTTTGATGATTCCTACGATAGATTTGGCCTTGGATATGATGAGATTTTGTGGTCCCATGCAAAAATGATATGCAAGCTAAATGCAAAGATATGATCGGACTAGTCACTAGGTTATTGTGTTTTGTCATCATTGAGCTTTTTAAAATGTGGGAAGTGAGTGCAAACATCGATGGTATAATTAAACCATGATGACCTTAGCACTAATTTCCTATATTTTGATATTGCAAGTTAGCACAAAGATCAAGGTATAATTGAACCAAGATGACCTGAGTGTTGCTTGCGTAAACAGGCAATATTAACCATTTCTATATGCAAGTATGAAATGTCTTCTATGATACTCTTGTGTAAAGCGGAAAATCGATCGAACCCTAGTTGCTCTCCCCTCTTCCAACTCCAAGGAGAGAGAAGGGAGGTTGCTAGGGTTGATGGTTTTCACTTGGGAGACTTTACATTCAAAAGAGGGGTTGAAACCCACAAGATCCAATCCCACACAATGCAAGATTGGATGCTAGATGTGTTTCAAGGGTTAAGACAGCAAGGCTACCCTCTTTTGTAAAGAATGTGCATAGAAGAATTAATCTAGGAATGCATAGAAAGTGAGAAAGATTCGCTTATAAACTGAGATAGGGATACAGGATGAAGCTGCAGACCTGGAATTAGTAGTAAAATGTCAATACGACGCTGTCCTGCAAATTTGAGCGAAAGTTGACGGGACGATGGCGCCCGGCGTGCACACGGTCCTCCGAAAAATCCGCGAAATGAAGGGGGATCTGTTCATCTCTGCACAAGGATTCCAGATCTTCAATTTCGGCCGCGTACCTGCAACCTACACACAGAAAAGTGAAGATGATTGGGGGGTTAGGGATTAGGGGTTTGCCTTTAGGTCAAACCCCGGTTTTGGAATTAACCAAGAAATGAGAAATGCTGTAAATGTAAATGTCTGTAATGTAAAACAAGTACTAATACCTTGTTGTAAGGATGTTTGTATCCTTATGTGCGAAGGTATAGATGTTGTTGTTTGTTGTATGTTGTAGTAGTATGTAGTAAGTGATCTTCTCTTCAATGGTTGAATCCTTGTCTTGAATGCAACACTTAGCCTTGAATGGAGACTTAGAATGATCAATTGCTTGAAGGAATGCTTGAATGCTTGAATGCTTGAATGTTTGACTATCATTTTCACACCTTTTCCATCTATTTTCCATCCATTCATCTTCCCAAATGGGAGAGGAAAATGTAGTTTATATACTTGCCAATTAGGTTTGATAGACTGATTTTCCCGACCTTAGGCTGACCAGGAAATGTTTTTTTTCCATTTTGCAAACAAAAAGACCCAAAGTCCCATAGGAGACCGGGCCCAAAATAGGGCCAGGGACCAGGGCGCTAGGTGCCATGGTCCTGGGGGACGAGGGCACTGGGCGCCCTAGTCCTGAAGGACCAGGGTGCTGGGCGCTCTGGTCCCACCTCCGGGGACAGCAGGGTGCAAAGGAGGTTTAGGCCAGGGTGCTTGAAAAATGCAGTTTTTGGTGTCGTAAATAGGTTTCGAGGTCTCCATTCAGGTTCCGTGTTGCGTCCCCATCGTGAAGACCGAAATGCAGTCGAAATTGCAAGTGTCACAATTTTAGGACGCTACATTTAGCCCCCACTTTAGTGGGAGTATGTATGCTCATACTTCCGGTAAAGTACAAGGAAACAACATTGAAAGACTTTCACCACGTCAAGGACACAAGACACACCAAGCCCCCAGTGGACTAAGGATCTTACAACTTTGATTGACAAAGTAAAAGGGAAGATCATGAGGGAGAACCATGACTGTCAGTAGTAAGGTTCCCTCACTATGAGTCATGCAAGAGAAATACCAAAAATTTTCAAGGCAAAGCTAAGTTCGCCAAGAAATTTTCAAGTATCCTGAAGGGATAGACGGGGTGTATGCCCCCCTACGTTAAAGCGATCGCACACACCTCAACGGGGTGATTGTTTTAACGTAGTGATACACATAAGAAATGAGAAAGGAAAGGAGCACGTTATCGCAAAGATTTAGCCCCCAAGTGTGAGATAAGCCCAAGGATAATAGACACAAAACACAAAGCATGAGATGACTTCGCTTTCCTCGGGGTCAGTATGCTGTATGATAATTCATGTATATATATCATATGTATGTATGCATAATTGTTCTTCATTCCCCAATCAAGGAAGGTCACCTAGAAGAAGGGAACACATGTGTCTTTTGAGTCAACATGAGAGAGACCAAAAGATATCTCAATGCTTTGCATCATCCTCAAGTAGACAACACTAAGGACAACAAATAGAAGAATGAGAATAACACATAGAAGAAGTAACAAAAGAGAGGAGGAGAGAATCTGCTATGCTAATGAAACTAGTCTAGCACGTCATCTACCCCCCAATCTTGCTGATCAATGTTTCGGGAAGGTAGGGAACACGCTAGAGGAGGAACATCCAACACAGCAGATGGAGCTATCACAAGATCCAAACAAGGGCTATGTTCATGTTCCAAGCCACGTTGTTCTTGTCTAGGATCTAGGATAAGTGCTTTAGAAAATTCATTAGATAGATGGTTATCAATATCAACAAGTTCATATTCACTATCAGACGCAAGAGGAGTAACATGTTCATCATGAATAACATTTTCATCTATATCATCATCAAGATTTATAAAAATAGGATCTTTAACTCGCATAGGATCAAGACCATCATGCATCTTATGTTTAGGAGATTTTGGAGAAAATGGAATAATGCTTGTTGAAGGTGTTTTTGGAGATTGCAAAGTTTGAGAAGTAGCTGCTTGAGCTCTAAGACGATGCTTCCGTCAGCGTTCACGTGCAGAATGATTTCGTCTAGTCTTAGTAGGAAGTGGAGAAGATTGAGGAGGAGGAATGTTCTCATCCTTAGCACTTGAGTGTTTAGGTTGTGGTCTCTTAGGCTGGATAATAGGAGAAGAAGAAGGTCTCTTCTCTCTATAAAAAGGAGGAGGAACTGCTCCATATAAAGGAGGAATATTTGGTTTAGGAAGGAGACCAAGTCCATCATGACGAGGAGGTATAGGTCTACTTTTAGGAAGTTTATTAGGCATAGACATAGTCACATCCATAGGGATGGGTTGGGAATCTTCTTGAGGAAAGACATTAGTTTTATCTTTCAAAGGAAGAACTTCCTTCTCAAGAACGATAGGAATATCAAGTTTGGGTGTTCTAGGTTCACTTAAAGATAGGATCATATCTGTTTTCCATTTTTGATAAGATTTAAAAAGATGATCACCTCACGGAGGAAGGGATTGGAATTGTTTAGGCCAAAAGTAATCAATAGGAACGCTAGAAGTTCTTTCAGCTGGTTTAAAGAGACTATGATTGATAGTAACAACTTCACCATTATGGGGAAATTTCAAACATTTGTGAATAGGAGAAGCAATAGCTTTCATGGAAGATAGCCAAGGATAGCCAAGCTTCACACGAAATTGTTCGGACAAAGGAATAATAGCAAAGTTCACATCAAGGGATTTGTTATGAACTTCAATAGGCAATGTAATAGAACCAATTGCAGGAGAAGAAAATGCATCAAATAATTTCACAACCACATCTGTTTTGTCATAAATCACTTGATTCAATTGCAAAGTAAAAAGGAATTCTTCAGTAATAACATTAACCATGCACGAAGGATCAATAAGCACTCCACGGCAAGGTGTATTCTTGAATTTTGCAACTATGTATAAAGGACCATCAGGTGCCCTAATGGTTTCACTAGAATCAAATGTGATGGAAGGTTCTTTAGGGTTTTCTTGCTGCTCTACAAAGTTAATCACGTTCGGAGTCATAGACACAAAACCATCAGATGAGAGAGAGGAATCATTAGTCTCAATCGCATTAGAGGTATGAGAAGGTAATGGATCAGTAAAAATCTAAAGATTTTGGTTAGGAGGAGCTACAGATGTATTGCCTTTATCATTCACTCCCGAAACAGAGATAGTATTATTATCAATCAAATCTTGAATTTTACCCTTTAAAGCAAAACATTTTTCAGTATCATGCCCAGGCTGACGATGAAATTGACAAAAAGATTTGTTATCAAAATAAGGTGAAGTAATCTTTGCAGGATCAATTTGCCTTATAGGAGGAAGAGTAAGCACATTTTGTTCCAATAACTTATTCATAATACTATGCAATGATTCATTCAAAGGAGTATACTTTCTTTCTTTCTTGAAAAACTTAGAAATAGGAGGCACACCTGATGCTGCATTCACATTGTTGTTGATGATGTTTTCATTGAATTTGATGGAATCTCTGTTTGGTTTAAACTTCCCAAATGGTTGTTGACTGCTATCACCCTTATCACTCGGAGCCATAGGATGTGATTGTTCCATTTGACTCACAGTCAGTTGATAATTGTGAAGAGTTGCACACAACTGTTGGAAAGAAGTAAACTCAGAAAACAGAAGTTTGTCTCGAATATCTTTTTGTAAATTAGAAATAAAAATTCTTTGAATATCATTGTCAGGCACTGGAAAAGAAATTTGAGCATACAAATGCTTATATCTACCAATGAAATCAGTCACTTTTTCTTTAACACCTTGTTTACAATGCATTAAATCAATCAAAGTAACTTTAGGACTTATATTGTTTTGAAATTGTTGAATGAAAGCATTTGCAAGTTGTTCGAAAGAAGTAATAGAATAAGAAGGCAACGAGCAATACCATTGTAGGGCTTTG
This sequence comes from Cryptomeria japonica, assembly GCF_030272615.1. NCBI lineage: Eukaryota > Viridiplantae > Streptophyta > Pinopsida > Cupressales > Cupressaceae > Cryptomeria > Cryptomeria japonica. The sequence continues at coordinate 422,272,104 of NC_081410.1, read as the reverse complement.
TCTCTTAATGTTCTAGTAAACAGTTTTGCAAGCAACCTTTGGTCATAAGCAAAATCAGTACATATTGTTTGAAAAGTCTTAACATGTGTTAGAGGATCTCCTTTACCATTATAAAGCTCCAAATGCGGGATTTCAACATGTTTAGGAGGGATAGCTTGAACAATGTCAAGAGAAAGTGGGCTTGCAACATCAAATGTGGGCACACTAAACTTAGATTGATTCATAGAGGCAATTTGTTGCCATAAAGAAGAGACAGTTTGTGCAAGATTGTTAATGGTCGCTTCAGTCGAAGAATTCATATTAGATGTGTTAGATTGAGATGGAGGTGTTATGTTATTGAAAGAAGGTAAAGAGTAAGGTGGTGGAACTCTATGATAATTAGTCATAGGAGATGATTGGACAGGAGGAACACTACAAGGAGGAATGGAATGATTAAATGAATTGCCCCCTTGCATCATGTTCATTTGTGGAGATGTAATAGGAACACTCATTGAAGGGATGAATGAAGAAATCAGATTGAATGAAGGAAGAGGGTTAATTGAAGAAGAAGGATTGCCCCCATGACTGATGATCACAGGAGGAATGTCTTGTATAGAAGTAGTCATTATGTTTGATGTAAAGGTAGGTATGCTAGCAATAGAAGTTGTCAAAGGAATAGAATGATTGGCTTGAGTGGGAGGTTGTGTATAACCTAAAGTTTTAGCACAACTCTTCATAGGCATCACATTCGAATCCACAATGTGTGCAATACCACGCAAAATATCAATTCCATTCTTATCACTTTGAAGCATATGTTTTAGACCCTCAATTAAAGGAAGAGCTTGACTATCAGGGTATTCTTGAGACATCCATTGTCGAAAATCGTCAAATTGGTTATCCAATTTTGAAAGTTGTTCTACAGAAACCTCATGGAGAGCTTCTTCATCATTAGGAGGATTAGAGGAATTACCCATGTCCTCGTTAAAAAGGCTATTCAAATTAGGTTCCATCTCCTCAGTAGTTAAACCTCGGAAAGACTTAATTCTATGGCTTCGTCTAACAGGAATAGTGTAAGTAGGGCTTATTGTTGTAAAACTCATGCACTAGAGAGGGAGAGAAGATTTTGAATTTTAGAGGTAGCAATTTTCAGTAAAATCAGCCAATCTTCTGGATTTAAGCTGTTAAATACAATCAGGACAATCTCCCGAAATTTCAGAAAAAATGTCAGGGACCGTGGCGCTCAGAGTGCACACGGTCCCGACAACTTTTTTTGAAATTTGCAGGGATGAAAGTTATGATGATTTTAGAGCTAATCTGAAAAAATTGAGTGATTTTACGATCTGTAGATAGGCCAAATTAAAGTTGCAATCTCGAAATTGAACCTTACCAAGATTGTCGAAAAATGCAAAAATTTGAATTTTGAAAAAGAGAGGGAAACTGAAATTTTGAATTTTATGATTTTAGAGGGAATACCAAAAGCAATGCAAGTTTTGAAATTTAAAATTTGACTCAATTTCACGCAAAATTCAATTTTCAAAGCGGAAATTAAAGTTGTTGTAATTAAGCACTTAATTTCAAAAGTCACAAATTGCAAGAATTTGAATAAAGCACTGAAATTTTTAATGAATGCAAACACACTTTTCAGATTTAGGATAGTAAGAAACACAATTTTGACACAAAATTTCAATTTCAACAATTTTTGAATAATTAGAAGCCTTAATCCAAGCAATCACAAGACCAACTTTGACTGTAATTTTGAAAGTGTTATAATTGATAAAATCAACTAAAATTCTGGATTTTAGCAAGAAAATACAGTAAGATCTAGCTCCCAAAATTTCAGAAAAAATGTCGGGGATGATGGCGCTCGGAGTGCACACGGTCCTCGCAACTTTTTTTCAAATTTTCAGGGATGAAAGATATTATGATTTTATTGCGGAATCCAAAGTTACAGCTGATTTGGAGATGTTTTGATCAGTGAAATTGTCGGACAAAGGTTGAATCAAGAGAGTTTCAAAAATTAGGGTTTTGACACTTAACCACTTAATTTTCAAAATTAAAGCACAAATATGAACTGATAATTTGTAATAGAAGGGTAGATCTGAAACAAGCATTAACATTTAGACATTTCACAAGCTTAATTACTAAAAAGAAAATTTAGGGTTTTTATGCAATTAACCTCTAAAATTTGCAAAAGATCAAACATGGAAATGCAATTAAGGAATCCAATTTTCAGATCTAACCATGAATAATCAGAAAGGATGTTCACGTCGGGTTCACCAAAATGTAAAGCGGAAAATCGATCGAACCCTAGTTGCTCTCCCCTCTTCCAACTCCAAGGAGAGAGAAGGGAGGTTGCTAGGGTTGATGGTTTTCACTTGGGAGACTTTACATTCAAAAGAGGGGTTGAAACCCACAAGATCCAATCCCACACAATGCAAGATTGGATGCTAGATGTGTTTCAAGGGTTAAGACAGCAAGGCTACCCTCTTTTGTAAAGAATGTGCATAGAAGAATTAATCTAGGAATGCATAGAAAGTGAGAAAGATTCTCTTATAAACTGAGATAGGGATACAGGATGAAGTTGCGGACCTGGAATTAGCAGTAAAATGTCGATACGGCGCTGTCCTGCAAATTTGAGCGAAAGTTGACGGGACGATGGCGCCCGGCGTGCACACGGTCCTCCGAAAAATCCGCGAAACGAAGGGGGATTTGTTCGTCTCTGCACAAGGATTCCAGATCTTCAATTTCGGCCGCGTACCTGCAACCTACACACAGAAAAGTGAAGATGATTGGGGGGTTAGGGATTAGGGGTTTGCCTTTAGGTCAAACCCCGGTTTTGGAATTAACCAAGAAATGAGAAATGCTGTAAATGTAAATGTCTGTAATGTAAAACAAGTACTAATACCTTGTTGTAAGGATGTTTGTATCCTTATGTGCGAAGGTATAGATGTTGTTGTTTGTTGTATGTTGTAGTAGTATGTAGTAAGTGATCTCCTCTTCAATGGTTGAATCCTTGTCTTGAATACAACACTTAGCCTTGAATGGAGACTTAGAATGATCAATTGCTTGAAGGAATGCTTGAATGCTTGAATGCTTGAATGTTTGACTATCGTTTTCACGCCTTTTCCATCTATTTTCCATCCATTCATCTTCCCAAATGGGAGAGGAAAATGTAGTTTATATACTTGCCAATTAGGGTTGATAGACTGATTTTCCCGACCTTAGGTCGACGAGGAAATGTTTTTTTTCCATTTTGCAAACAAAAAGACCCGAAGTCCCATAGGAGACCGGGCCCAAAATAGGGCCAGGGACTAGGGCGCTGGGCGCCATGGTCCTAGGGGACCAGGGCACTGGGCACCCTGGTCCTGAAGGACCAGGGCGCTGGGTGCTCTGGTCCCACCTCCCGGGACAGCAGGGTGCAAAGGAGGTTCAGGCCAAGGTGCTTGAAAAATGTAGTTTTTGGTGTCGTAAACAGGTTTCGGGGTCTCCATTCAGGTTCCGTGTTGCATCGCCATCGTGAAGACCGAAATGCAGTCGAAATTGCAGGTGTCGCAATTTTAGGACGCTACATCTTGTGATCATGTCCTAAGACAACTTTGCACATATGAATGATTAATTTATAGACAATAGACAAGAAAAATATCATGTTCCTTACTTGTTCTGCTAGTCAGAGACATCATGGAGTCACTTAGAAATCATGATAGCGAAAAATCAAGATAGAAAAGTTGAACAATCCTTGATTAAAGTTAAAAAAAAATCATTAGTCAAAAGATACCATTCAGTGATATGTGTGTGTTGTGCTCAGACTAACATGTGATAGATTGATGATTGACAATTTGATCATGTGTTCAACATTGGATGTGTCCCAGTTTTTGCTTGACAAGAGCTGCCTAACTATTGTTCTACCTGTTTGATTAAGCTCAAAATGATCAAAAAATTTGCCCCCAACTAGGTGCAGGATTTTTCCTTAAGCCTAGAAACAAGGTCATTATGATATACCCAATGATCCAAACCATGGTGAGAAACCAATTGTGATGCTTGCATATGTACAAAGGCTTATTATGGATATGAACAACGCTGATGGAAAATGAATGCAAGTAGAAGGATGCATGAACTAATAGATGGAAGAGCTAGCTGACAAATAGTGCCTATTTGCTAGGTTTTCACCATTTGTTTTTATTGCACTTTTTCTCATATTTGATTTATTTATTTATTATTTTTCACTGTTTTTGTTGTTTTTGTATTTTCTGATTTTGCACTTTTTTTTTGGATTTTTCTGTATTTTCATTGTTTTTGGATTTTCTGCTTTTCCACTTTTTTTGATTTTTTTTGCTTTTTCAGACATAAACCTTCTTCAGATGCATGCTATTAATGGGTTCCTTGAGTTGATCCCCATCCTATGTTGATAGGTGATATGCTCCTGACCCAAATACTGTTGTGACCATAAACGAACCCAACCAGTTTGGTTCAAACTTCCCTTTCTTTTCCCGATCTGCCTGGTTGCATGGATTTTCCATTAGTACTAGTTCCCCAACTTGAAAGACTCGTGGTTTGACCTTGTGATTGTAACTGTGGCACATTCTTTGCTGATATACCTTCAAATGATCAAAGGCATTTTGTCTGGATTCATGGATCAATTCTAGTTCCTGTAGTCTAGATACTCATTGTTCTTCATCTGGGATAAGACCTTTTAATGATACTTGTAGAGAAGGTATCTCTACTTCTATTGGTAATATTGCTTCTAATCCATAGACAAGAGAGAAAGGTGTGGCACCTATTGGTGTGCGGATACTAGTACGGTAGGCCCATAGGGCAAGGTTCAACTAAATATGACAATCTTTGTCAGCATCATTCACTCTCTTTTTGTGGATTTTCAGAACAGTTTTTTTTGATGCCTCTGCTTGCCCATTCCCTTGTGGATAGTAGGGTGTGGAAAATCTATTTTGGATCTTGAATTTCTCACATAGCTCTTACACATCTTGGTTTTTGAACGGTCTCCCATTATCGGTGCTAATTGTCATGGGTATTCCATAGTGACAGATGATGTAGTTCAAGATAAATGCAGCAATTTGTTTTCCCATGATATTGATGAGAGGTGCTGCCTCAATCCATTTTGTGAAATATTTTGTAGCTACAAGGATGAATTTGTGAGCATTGGATGAAGAAGGATTTATCTTGCCTATTAAATCAAGACCCCATTGGCAGAAAGGCCAAGATGTTGCCAAAGCATGAAGTTCTTGTGCTGGTGCATGAATTAAATTTCGATGGATCTGACATTGTTTGCATGTTTTAGCTATCTGAAAAGAATCTTGTTCCATAGTTGGCCAATAATAGCCCAAGCGTATGAGTTTTTTCGAAAGGGTAAGACCACTTGAATCAGTGCCACAAATGTTGTTATGGACTTCATTTAAGGCCTTCCCATATTCTTCTTGCTCAAGGCATCTAAAAAGAGTACCGTCCAAACCTCGTTTAAAAAGGGTATCTGCAAAAAAAGTATAATGGGAGGATTGGTGAATAAAGTTTCTCTTTTGGTTTTTTGATAAGTCAGGAGGGAGGATATTATCTTTCAGGTATGTGTAAGTTTGGCCATAGCGGGAGGAATCATGCCCAATAAGGTGATAGATAGTTTGGGAATCAAGACAATTATGTGCAAGGTAAAACAACTCTTTCACCAGGAATTCGTAACACTCTTGATTTTCCTATGTCTGAAGTAGAGAAGCAAGTGTTGCCATGGCGTCTACTGCTTTGTTGTCATTCCTCAGAATTTGCTGAAAATTTAATTCGACAAAGTATTTCTTGACATTATCAACCATCTTCTTATAAGGCATTATCTTTTCATCCTTTGTTTGATAATCTTCATTGAATTGATTGATGATGAGCTGAGAGTCTCCAAAGACCTGAAGTTGTGTAATGTTCCATTCTATAGCCATTTTGATACCTGTAACCAAAGCTTCATATTTTGTTATGTTATTGGTGCATGGAAAGCTTAATTTGTATGCTTTTGGAATTGTATGACCATGTGATGTGATGAATAGAATGTTAGCTCTTGATCCATGTTGTGTTCCATTATTGATGCCTACTCCTGGACTGACATTTGGGTGATGTATTATAAGATATGGATCTAACCCTTGAATGTCTACATATGACCATCTTTTGATTTGCCTCCTTTTGAAGAGTTCCAAATATGTTTGCCTTTCTTGTTCTGATAGAGAGATTGTTGGATGTAGATCAGTTGTCCCAATGTTAATTGACTTTGTCAGTTCTATTGGGATAGATGACCTTTCTTGATAGTGCTCAGGAAAAGTGTCAAATCTCCCATCTTCCAGTGCCTCAAGGAGGTTTTCACCGTTAGATGCGTCCTTTCTTTTTACTTTTTCATGGTCTAATGTTGTCAATGAATGGTTTTCAGTAGTAGACCTGATATTGTTTTCTTTATTTTCACTTTTGTGACTAGGAGATTTGGCACCCACTTGATTCAAAGATACGTTGGCAAAATCCCCGATGAAAGTTGTTGTGGGTTCGATTGCATTAAGATATAAGGATATGACATGGTCATTAGGAAAGGTATCAATGGTGGTATGTCTTTCATTTTCCCATTCCATAGGTTTAGGATGGATTAGAGGTAAAGGATCTTCAATTTGAATTGTTTCAAAGATATTAGGGGTCATGGTAGAGATGTTAGAGCTTTCAATATGTATGTCCATGTCTAGAATGATAATCTCATCAGAATGGCCTCACGCAAGTAGCTCCTGGTCATCCTAAATTAAGTCCAAGTCAGCTGAATGTGATTCTGATTCAAGTGAGCTAGTTCCTCACATGTCTCTACATATGCATGAACTACATCAACACCTATATCTGCTTCTTCCCTTTCAATTTCAAGTTGCTCTTGTTTTCTTTTCCATGATAGTGAATATTCTTTGTTCCCTCGATCTCTTAGCTACATTTGTTTATCCATTCTTGACAAAATTAATGCAAAATATTGTTCCTTGGATTGTATGCTTGAAGATGCTGCCTCTCTATTATGTGGAACAATGACCTCCTGAGCTAGTTTTAGATTACTATAGCACTGCAATGGATTTGAGTCTGCTAAGATCGTGATTTCTTGCGCATTGTATGGAAATTTTAGGCACTGATGACATATTGATGGAATAGCCTGTATGTCATGTATCCATGGTCTTCCCAAGAGTATGTTGTATGGTAAGTCCAAGTCTAGAACTTGGCATGTTGTGTCTTTCTGCAAAGGTCCCACTCTGATGGGTAATATCACAATTCCTTTAGAGGAACGTTCTTCTTCATCATAAGTTTTGATGGTGATCTTTTTCTGGAGATCAATTGCATCTTCTAAATAACCTAGAGCATGAACAAGACTCAATGAGAAAATGTTTAAGCCAGCTCCCCCATCTATTAGGACATGTTTAACAAGAATTCTATAAATGAGGACTTCAATTTGCAAGGAAGCATTATGGGGATGTTGCAAGGAATCAATGCTTTGATATGAAGGAGATGGGCTTTGAATATGATCCTCTGAAATAGGTTTGATGGCCATTATGGATATCCCTTGGGGAACTTCATCCTTGGGTGTATTGTTTGGTGAGGATGCTATGGAAGGTTCTTGCAAGCTTTCAAGAGGTGTAGGAATAGATGCCTTTGGAGAGTCAATTTGCTTATGGGGGGATGAGCCATTGCTAGACATAGGTGTGTGATTTTGATCTTCCTCAACAAAATCCTTTAGGGTTCTTTTTAAGAGTTGCATAAAAGAGTCTCCTTTCTTTGGAGATGTATTTGAATCCTTGTGAAGTTTTGAAATAATTGGCTTTTGATTTTGGACTTGTTTGATTTCTCTGATATGTTGAATTGTTATGTCTTCTTCTTGTATTTTCTTTTGGTATGCCATGTTGCTATGATCTTCAACTATTTCAAATGTTTCAATTTCCATTTCAACAATCTTATGTCTTTGCGCTCTAGTTAAAACAAGCATATACGTGTGTTGAATATTGTGCATGGATTCGATTGTCTAGAAGGTGTTTTGATAAATGACCAACTGTCAATGTAGATATGATAGAGTGATATGACATGAAAAGATAATTCAAGTGTTTGAAAGTTTGCGAGTTTTTTTATCTTTGATTTTTGGAGTGCAATGATGACGATTTTGATAAAACCAAGTCCAATAGGAATGATATATCCTACGATGTGGGACAAGGTTATCCTGACCAAACATGGTAGTTTCATGATAGATGATGATAGATCTTGATGAGAAACTATGTTTTGAGTGATGAGTTTATCAAAGAGGGTGATATGCACTTTGAGATGTTTAGATCTTGAACTTGTTGAAGGTGAATACTTAAAAATCTTGAGGGTATCTAGTTCTAGAATCAGATTTGACAAAAGATAACTTGACCAAGCGAACCAAGAAAACAATCTAAGCACAGAATAATAGATATTAGGTGTTTATGTTTACTGTAAATTGACCAAGCAAACATGACAGATCTGAAAAAGACATACAAGAAGAGAACTCTGAACTGACAGAGACAAAAATTCATACGACAATTTAGACAGCCCCAGATGTTAATTTAGACAAATCCATACGATAAAATAGAAATCTCGCACAACAAAAGCCTAAACTCATACGACACTTACAACAAAACTAGACGACAAAAGATAACAAAAAATATTCTGCTAAACTGACTCATACGACAATTCTCATTGAACCAGATGATAAACTAGATTTCCCATATGACAAACTAGAAAGCTCATACGACTAAGGATAGAATAGAGAAAAAATTTATTTGGACATATTTTTTATCAATGAAGTTTGATGTTTTGCTTCTATTTTCTAGTTTTTAGATGTTTGGTTTTCTATTTCAGGGATGAAGAAACAACAAACACGTGATATGATAAATGACCTCAAGCACATCATGCTAAATCCTAAGGAAGTTGGCTGAGAGAGAAAAAATTTGCTTGCAAACTTAGGTACACACCCAATAGCTAATTAGAATACGGCCACTGAGTCTCACACAATGGATTCTCAACAACGTATTATCAGACTCCAAATGCTAATGGGGGCATGATATGGCAAGTGTCTTGGGAGAGTTACTATCTCTCTTGCAAAAAGATTATCCCCCTTTCAAAAGTGAATCAGGTAGCTTCTATCTTAGGGTCCGTAGTAAGGGTCTCCATTTGAAATTAACCCTTGCAGTTGCCTAAGCGTGATTGAGGCCTATAGCCCAACAAGGTATCGAAACAAGAAGTAGTCACACAAGCATGATTGAGACCGCGAGGCCCTACTAAATGTATGATATGAGAGATCTCAAAAGAGAAAACTCAAATAATCCCATCCTCCGAGACTTTAATCCCGAGAGGCCTATTTTTTAGAGTGAGTCGGAAAGCTTAGGTTTAGTTGTACTTACTTGGGTCGTTGTCATAGGTTGATTACTTTTTCCTACTATGACAAGCCGCTAAAGGTAATCAAATCTCAAACATAGAAGCGCTTCAAGGGTCGAGATTTCTGATTGATCAAATGGCCAAGAGCATACTCTCCTACCTTTAGGAAAACTTCTTAGACATAGAAAAAAAGATGTTCATTTACCATTAGCAAAATAAGTGTGCCTAGAAAACTTAAAGAAGACATAAAGCTTGGTTGAGTTCTCCTTTAGGCAACCTACAAAACAAATACGTTAGTATTCATGTTGTTTTAATGAAATGAATCTTTGACAAGCATAATCTTCAACAATCATGCTGCAAAAACTAGTTAGGTTGCTAGAAAACTCACAAACAGACTACGGTTAGCATTATTAATAGCCAAATTGAAGCATAAAAACCCTAATATACAATTTGTTTTGAAAACACAAAAGAAGAAATTTGTACGAGTATTCTCACCTAATTGTATGAGTATTCTCATATACCTGTACGAGTTCACAAAGAAACTCGTACAATACTGTAAAGGTAATCGTACGAGATTCTAAAACAGACCTGGCCAAAAACCCATGAGATTGAAGATTTGATGATGAGAGAGGCCAAGAAATTAGATTTTTGGCCCCACAGTGGGCACCAAAATGTCATGTGTGTGAAGTAGGGTACCTGCAGTTGCAACACAAAAAATCAATAGATCATTACAAGCATGGTTAGAAAATTAAAAGAAAATAAAAGATAAACCATGACAAAGTGACCTACCGCCTCCTAAGAGATGAGAGTGTGGACTTGCTCTCAGATCTAGATAAGCAATCTCAGTGACTTGACTACACCTAGATGGAGGATTGGAAATGATATGATATGAAAGCTAGATGAGATTGATTATGCTAGAATGATCCAAGAGTCTAATTAAGCTAATGATATGCATGATTAAGCTATGATGATGATACAACTAAGCTATAAAAGAGATTGATTAAGCTACATGATTCCACAATCATGCTAGAAAATGATCAAATTAAACTAGATCTAAGATGAAATTTCTTTTAATAATAATGCTCAAATGATATGCTAGAATGGATATGCCTATAGTAACAATGCATAAATTGATATGAGATGGGATCCTTTGTGCTCCAAAATGAGGGATATTTATAGTATTTCCAAGGCCAAGGGTGAGTTGGCAAGAATCAATGGTCAAGATTGAGTCTGAAGATATCAAGGGTGAAGTTGGAGGTTGGAGAAGAGGTTGGAGGGAGGGACATTTGTCATATTTGTGGTGACAAGTGTCCAAGAGAGGATACATGTGGCAAAGTTCCATGTGTCTCAAAGGGAGAATATCCAACCCATAAGAGGTTAGGATAAGGAGGTTAGGATGTGCAAGATAGGATAGGGTTAGTTAAACCCAAGGTTAGGTAAAATGGATTAGGTTAGGGGGCATGTGGGTAATTTGAATTTAAAAATTCAAATAATAAGAAAAGGGTAATTAACTTTCAACAACTCATAAATTGTTTTGTTTTAATTAATTACAGGATTAGAAGGAATGAATTATATGGGGGGAAGGATTAATTAATTCAGATTAATTAATCAAAGGGGACTATTGAAATGAACCCATTAAATAAATCCTTAGATTTATTAATAAGTAGATGAATGAGGGAATTTAATCAAATTGCTAATGAATCCAATTAAATTGGGAAGGAGGATTAATTAAATACTTGTTTATTTAATTAATTATCTTCAGGCCATTTTTAGGTGTATACAATACCTTGTCTTTCACCTCTCCTTTGGATTGAGCTTGATGAAGAGAAAGATGCACCCTTGTGATGCTCCACTTGATGTGCTCCTTGCTTGATGTGGATGTGAATTTCTCTCCTTTTCTCAACAAGATTAGGATTTGATAGGATTTGGATTGATGGATTATTGATGGATTTGGATAGATTTGGACTAGAGTATTGAAGGATTATGCGGACATGATAAAGATATGATAGAAGAGAATAGAAGAGAGAATTGGCAAAATGAGAATTCTATAGAGGAAGTGGATCCTTTTGTGAGGAAATGATCCTCCAATTTATAGACTGGAGGATGCCAATGAAGGGCCACGATTGATTTGGTTATGGAAGGTTGAGATTGATTTGAAATGGAAGGCATGGATCAAGGGTGCCTTGGGAAAATAAAGAGGAATATAAAATTCCTTGAGAAGAGGGGGAAAAGGAAATTTGAATTTCAAAATGAGGAATTAAAAATTTCAAAATAAAGGATGCATGGAGGGATTCAAAGAAATTTGAATTTCTTTGAGAGGCTCAATTTTTTTTTTACGAAAAAAAAAGGTTTTGAAGGGACCCCGAAACCCTTTACAATAGATCCTTAAAAGATAAGAGCATTAAGAAACAAGAAAAGACATTTTGCAAAAAAACAACACAGTTCTGGGCAAAAACCAACATAAAAGTCCAACAAAACCAACAACATCCAGCCAAAACAGAAAAAAAAAAAAGACAAATTACTTAATATTTTTAAGGGCATCAGCCGAATTTTCGCTAATCCCTCACAAATCTTTGATATTATCCTTGAGCATTGGGATTTCCTTGGAAGAGGCCAAAGCAGCTTTTTTCATACTCGCCCTAGTCCTTTTGGCCGTACCACCAGGAGCACTTTCAACGTTCCCTGCCTCAATAGCATCCTCATCAAAATCTAGGTCCACAACAGGTTTGAAAGTACTAGAGCCATCAAGGAACTTGGCAATTTCCTCCATATTCTAAGTCACAGAGGTAAGGATATCCGAAATCATAACCAAAAAGTTCTTCATGGTTGTCTTTCCTTCCTCTAGCTTACTAATCTAAGCTTCCAGATTCTCCACTTTTTCCTCCATAACCTTTTTCCACTGCTCTTGGTTATTTTCGTCTTTCTTTCCCTTCTCTTTTGCTGCTTATATATTTTTTCTAGTTTATTGATTCTTTCATATACCCACCTATCAAAACCCATTCAATCCTCAGACTGGTTCTTGAGTTTATCCAAAATAATCCCATCTCTAGCTTTATCCTATTCCCTGCTTGTTTCTTCCTTATCCTTCTCCTGCTCAATTTCCATTTCCCTTTCCTCCTTATTAATCTTATTGTCCTGCTCCTCCATAGGCTGGTTGTTAACATTACCAATACTCACATTGTGGGTAGGGCTATTCTAATCAGAAACATCCTCTGCTCCTCCTTCCTCTTCCCCCACTTCCTCATCTTTCCAGCTCTCCTCTCTATCAGACTCATTGGTCTCCATCTCACTTCTATATTTTCCCATGTCCTCAAAATCAACCTTCATTTCCTTTTGTTTACCCATGTCCTCTTGAATTTTCTCCACAGTGGCTTTTTTAACCTTTTTTCTCTTTATCAACTCATCCTTACTAGACCCAAATTCCTCAATTTTCCTCTTTCCTTTCCTTGGAAACACCGATAACCTTTTTTTTTCCTGAATAGCCAAAATCTTACAATGCTCATAAATGAGCAAAATAAGGTCGTAATGAAGCACATGAGAAGAGGGGTTCTTACTATGCTTGTTCAAAGACCGCGACAGAGACCTGAAAAGGTAATAGGGAAGAGAGATCCTCTTCTCATGTCTAAAGTGATTTAGAAGCACAAAATGGTAGGTGTGGACCCTAGTGAAATGACCCTCCAAAGTAATATATTCCATAATTGCATTAAGCACACAGCCCTAGATTTTTTTGATATTAGAAGCATCATAATACCCCCCCCCCTCGCCCCCCGAAACTTTTCCTAATTTCACTCTCTCCTTCTCTTTATGCGGAAAGAGCTTCACTGCATTATTAGACACTTTCAAGTCCCTAAAGAAATTAAGACTAGAATGGGGCATACCTGTGACCATAGAAATGACGTCCGCATCGAGCTTGAATCTAACACCATGAATTTTGAAGGAGCCATTTTTCCAATTTTTAGTAACTTTGGTAACCACTAGGTTAACTCTGCTTTTATCATAGTCTACCAATTTTTCCATGAAATGCATCATGAAACCCTTCTCCAGCTTTGTCCATACCTTAGGCATCTCCCACCATCTAGAAATATTATCAGGTTCCTCTCTTCTAAGATCACCCCCCATTTTAGAATTCATTTTACAATTTCTTTGCTTTTGCAACTTCAGAGCTTTCTTCCAAATGACACTCGGCTTTTTGAAAATGCACACCCACAAAGCATGCAAAATTTTAATATTCTTGTTTAGGACTCTGCCCTTCTGACGTGCTATCACTACCTTTCTAAATATTTGATGATTAATCATTAATACTTGCATGATTAACGTGTGATCCTTCTTTCCCCATAAATCTGTCCTTTCTAATGAGTTCTTTAATATTAAAATCAATATTATCTTCCCCATTCCATATGCTTTGAGCTTCAAAAATAATGCCAAGATTAGCAAGGTCGTCCGCTACGACCTTTTCCCTGAAAGTATGCTCAATAATAATTCATTTAAAGCTAGAAATAATTTCTCTAGCTTTAAAAATAATATTTTTTATAGTCCACGAAGGCTCAACTTCTCCCTTAAGGCATTTAATAATGTTAAGAGAGTCTCCCTCCAACCATAGATTATCATGATTGAGATTTTTAGCTATAATCAATATATTCAGTGCCGTCGAGGCTTCAACTTAATGACTAGTTTGGTTACCCAAATGGCCAACAATAGCCACAAGGCAGCTTCCAACAAAATTCCTGATAATGCCCACATAACCAGCATTCCCAAGATTTCCCTTAGAGGCCCCATCAAAGTTGGCCTTGATCCATCCCTAGGAAGGAAAGCACCAGAAAAGACCATCCCTACCTTTATCCTTGTTGTTTTTATTATTGGAGAGGTTCCATCTTTCATTAAAGTCTTCTTTAGCAACTAAACCATTATCAATTCCATATAAACATTTATAGATCCCTCTATAGATTTTATCCACCACCACATTAGGGTTCACACTTTTTTCCCTAAAAATCATGTTGTTACGCTCCTTCCGGATGTTCCATATGACAATAGGGAGAGTAAGTTTCCAAAGCTCAAAATTCTTAGAATTGAAACTAGGGCAATACCATTGCTGCCAAAACTCTTCCAGAGAGTTCGGGAAAACCCAACTCAGCTTCCACTACTAAAAATAATATTCCAAATTTCCTGAGTGAAATTGCATAGGTAGAGGATATGGCAAGCCGATGCCTCCTCCTAAGAGCAAAGAGAACACCTGTTAGGAAAAACAAATCCACGCTTATGGAGATTATCAAAAGTTAGCACCTTATTTTGGATAAATATCCAAAAGAAGATATTAATTTTGGGCATCAACTTCTTTATCCACACTTTCATCCACAAAGGGATCTCTTCTGGAACTTTGTAATGGATAGACACCATTGAAGACACAGAATATTTCCCATCAGAAGTTTCCCTCCAAATCAAACAATCCTCAAAATGCTCCATAAAGATTTTGGAAGAAAGCAAGATCTCCAAAAATTTTAATCTCGGACAAAGCTGGTTGAACTCAATCCACTTCCCATTTCTCCAGTAGTCTCTAACAAAGTCTCTATACATGCTTTTGAACCAATCTTTCCATTCCTTAAGAATGGGGATTTCCTCCAGTGGTTTATCCGTTAGCCATCTGTCCTCCCAGAATCTAATAATTCTCCCTGTAGACGTATAAAAATGACCATATTCCTAAATGAATATTTTATGTTCATTTCTCTATTTGATTAAATCCAATTTAATTAAATTATCCACATTCTTCTATTTAATTAAGTAAATTACTCAATTTATTTAAATTAAATTCACTATACCCATTTAATGAATAAATCATTTTATTCAATTAAATCCCCCCTATCTACTTTTAATTAAATTCAAATTTAATTAAATAGTTATCCTAAATTGAATAAATCTAATTTATTCAATTTCCCCAAATTGCAACCAAATTGAATTAAATTATTTCAATTAAATCCTATTATCCCTCCATCCACTTGCAAAATCTTAAACCCCTTTCTAATCCCTTCTAGACTCTTCTAATCGCTTCTAATTAGCCTAACCCCTCCTCTAAACTTTGTCACATCCCTAAGCAAAGGAAAGTCACTTCTCAAACCTCAAAGTCTTTGATAACCATTAAAGGCTTCCAACCTTCAACCACTTAATTCCTCAAAGTCTTTGATAGCCATTAAAGGCTTCCAACTTTCAACCACTTAATCCCCCAAAGTCTCCAATAACCATTAATGGTTAACTCCAACCCTCTTACATGGTTAAAACATTTGTTTTAACTCAACCTTCACCCAACCCAAGGGTCTCATCAGGCCTTTAATGCTTTGACCATGATTATCTCTTAATCATTTGCACAAAGATTTATCCTTGGATTAAATCTTAATCCAGTGGGTAAGCCTAACTTAGACTTGACCCTTACCCTCTAGATAACCATGAGGTCTTCTCAGGCCTTTAATGCCTCCAACCCCTTCTCTCAACCCAACCTTATGTTGACACTTGTCACCATTTCATTGGTGCAAATTGTGCACATGGATCCCCAACTTTCAAACTTGGCCCTTGATTAAACCTTTCAATCTTGACCATCCATTGCCCTATTTTTGCTATAAATAGAGCTTTCATTCCTCCATTTTAGATAATCCAAATTTGTAGTATCACACTTATGCTCAAATACATTCAAGCTTTCATATCATTTTTATGCTCATCATTTTAGCCTCTTTGAAATCAGGAATTAGTCTAAATATGCATGTTTAGAATAATTTCTTTATCATTTAGCTCAATCATAGACTAAATATATCATGTTAGGATAGTATTTATACTAATCTTGTCATCTTATCATATAGTTTATTGCATTTCTAAGATTAGGCATAGCTTAGCATACCTTTCATACTAAAAACTATTAAAGCATCCCTCGTTCTTGCAATTGCCATCCCTAAACCATTTTGCTCAGTGATCTGAGAGCAAAAACATTGGTTTGAGGGACATTGTGAGATAGAGAACCATGGGACCCACCTTGGGAAGCTGAGTAATACGTTATTACTCCATAGCTTGCATCAAGAAGTCCTGTGTGTGTGTGTGGACTAGTATTTAGCAATATTTTCACATATTAAGTTTTATTAACCCACTTTTCCCACATACATTTCTGGCGCCCACTGTGGGGCCCGACCCCAAATATCAAATCGGTTTTTGAATCTAATCACTTTTGTAGGTCCGTGGGAAATAGGAATCAGCGCGTGGGAAACATTCTCTAGCGCATCCGGCTAACAATTTAGTGCATTCCGCTTACTGTTTAGCGCGTGGAGTCTACATTATAGCGCGTAGAGACCTTTCCTGAGCGCATGGCTCCCTCTAATATTTTCCTATAGGTCTCAGCGTGAAAGACAACCAGAGCAGCGCATTGGGCCCACTATTTAGCGCATTAAGTTCATCAGCCAGCACATCTAAACCATCTTGTAGCGCATCAAATCAATATTTTTCCCGCAGGTCTCAACACGAAAAAAATAGAGTAGCACATCCGGTAAACAGTGTAGCATAGAGAGACAGAAGTCTAGCGCATCTAAGTTTTCTTGTAGCGTGTGAAGCCATTTCTGTAGCGCATCGAAGACAGAGAGCAAAATTTTAAAATTGTAACCGAACTGAGATTTTAGACTTGTGGAAGTCCCCCAAATCATCTAACATTTTTTTTTCCCTGGTTTGCTAGCAAGACTCTAACAATTTTCTTGCAGGTGGAGCAGGCCATTTTTCTTTTAAAAGCGATTTCTTTTGTTGACCACCAAACCATCAAATTTACTTTGTTGACTGTATTCATTTTCATAGATTAGAAAATCATTGCTTTGCACGGATAAAATAAACACCATGTTTTCGTGGAGCAACATCTCCACATAGATTTTAGCAAATCACTGGATTGACAGGATAAAATAAACCAACTTGATTGCTTTGTCTCGAAAGTGGAAGGAATATGCTCTCCCCTTAACTGGGTGATAAAAAATCCAGACCACTCTTACTGCTTTCTTTACTTCAAGCAATAAAACCTTTAGCAGGCCTGCCTTCCCGAGGAGTTGCAATCAACTCTTAAAGCCGTTTATGGCCGGTGTGAAGGGAACGACCTAAGTGGGGAACGAATTTGACGCCAAGAATTCCAACCCACTATAATCAAATGTGGAAAGTGACAAAAGTCCTTTTCAATGGTTGCGCGCAGTGATTAGCCTTCCCCCAGTATCCTTGAGATATGTAAAACCTTTGTTCTAAAGGTTGGGAAGCCTCCTGAGGGAGTTTATCACTGACGGCCAAACAGGAAGCCTGATTACGAACCATAGAAATAGAAACTTTGAACCGAGTCAGTAACCAGACATTTATAACATCATAGTGCAAGGGTGGGGAAGAATCCGCCCCCAAGATTACTCACCATATATCTCCCAAGATAACTACTCAACTGTGAAGTGATTCACTTTGAGTTAATTTCTGGCAAAAGACAAAAAAACAGGCGCCCTCTAGGGGGTGACACAGCTGTTTGAACTGACGGAGTATCGAGACTAGTGGGCTATGATGTTATTTATGACCCTTGACTAAAGAGTCTATCTGAAGTGTATTATTTGTATCAAACCTGTTAAAACATTGGGGATTTGAACACATCCTCACAGAACATACACTTTTTGTTAGATTAGGAAAAATGGTTTATACTTTTTATGTCGTGTTTGCATTTATTACTTCAGAAAATCATCCATAAAACTTGAAAAATTTGCAACAAAAATCCAAAAATTTACAAAAACCAAACCAAAGAAAGATCAGGACAGTTTAGCACATAAGAGCAACATCTTAGCGCGTGGAATACTTATATTAGCGCATCCAAACCACTAGTTAGCACGTTGGTTCAAAATAGTAGCGTTTCATCTCACGGCAAAACAGTGTAAAATCTTTTAGCACATCAAAAAAACAGTCTAGCGCATGGAAGCAACAGTTTAGCGCGTGAAGACAAAACATTAGCGCATAAAGTCCAACAGTTAGCGCGTAGAAGGACCAAGATAGCACATAGACTTTTCAACAGTTGGAAAACCAATTTTAACAGACCCAAAACTTTAGCGCGTGTGCTTGTTATTTTAGCGCATTGAAGAATTTAAGTAGCGCATGTAGACTCTGTTCTAGTGCATAATCCAAAGCAGAAAAACAGAGAGCAAAACTGGGAAAATTTTTGAAAATTTCAAAAACATTTTTTGAAGCATTTCTCATCAACATCATTTTTCATCAAACCAGAGTGACAAAAACAAACCATTAAAACTATTTCTTGCGTTAAATTTGTGTCAAAACAAACGTTGTCAGAATTCGAAATGAATCGAGCCATAAAGGATGTCTCTCCTATCATAATCCAGAAATTTCATCATCAGTATCAACAGAATCCTTTACCATCTTACAGATTTTTATCTCAAAACACTTGTTTAAAATTCTCAAATTGTCAAATCAAGTTTCTAGATTGGGAGACTTTTAATCCATATCATTTGACACACTTTATCGTTAAGGGGCATCTAAAAGCCTTCACTTTGATAGAGTAAGATTTGAAATTTCCAAAAACAAGAATCAACTGAATCCAAACCAATCAAAGGAAACCATTGATCACTCATGCATGACTAATCCTCATATTTTGAGAAGAAAGAACCTTTATCGCAACATCACGTTGAAGAAACAACACCCTAGTTTTGCCAAATTTATCAAGAGAAATAAGTTCTTATACATCAATCGTCAACTCTTCAAATCTCATCAGGTATTCCTTCATCACGTCAAACGTTATATTCAAAAAAAATCTAGCAAGTTTGATAAGGAACCCTTGAAAACAAGAGCATACTATCAAAAGTCTACTTTTAATCAAACCATAAACCGCAGCGGAAAGATCAATCCAGCATTCTTGCTCGACGAGTGCATCACGTATAACACATCTCAACCAGAACCACCCACCCCCGAGCAACACATCGAAGAGGATTTTGTCCCCTTTGTCACCGAAAGTTTTTACTAAAATGCTTGTTACTCACTCTCAAAGCAACAAACAAAGCGAGGCACATGCTGAGTCCAGCATGAATCGAAGATTGTCAAATCCTTTTGAAGTTCCACCCATAGAAGAACCTGAAATTACTGAAGCACTTCTTCGGGAATGTCAAGAAAACCTTTCCTTCCAAAAAATTGTAGAAAAGCTCATGGAAAATGACAAAGAAAAATATCTACTCATGCTTACAAGCAAAGGCGTTAAACTTCCCGAAGATTTAGACCCAACCATTTTTCAAACCAGATCTCGACAATATGCATATCAAAAACAACAAAGAGAAGAAGAAACTCACATACCTGAGCAACATATTCCAGAGCAACACATTCCGGAACAACGCATACCAGAAATGCGTATACTTGAGCTAGAAACACCAGAGCGAAATATACCATTTACCACACCTTTTCAGCTGAGAACCAATACAAGGCAAGAACTTTTCCCTCGACAAGACAATATACCTTTGGCAGCCCTTACTCAACAAATGCAAATGTTGCAAAGGCAAATATAGGATATGCAACAAGGGACAACAATGCGGTACTCTTTAAATGAAATTTGTCCTTATCGATTTGACAGAAGATTGAACATGGTGCCTTTTCCACCAAACTCAGACGTTCCCAAATTTGATAAGTATGATGGAAAAAGTGATCCCCGAGATCATGTTCAGGAATTTTGCACATTGAGCCTTGAATTTTCTCATGATGACACCTATTTGATGAGGTTATTCCCCAGAAGCTTGGGAGGGCAAACCATGGAATGGTTATCCAAAATCTCACCACCTGTGCGATCATTTGATGAGTTGGTTAACAAATTCATAACCCACTATTCCTACAACATCCAACATGCCATAACCATGCTAGATGTTTGCAATACCAAACAAAAGAACAACGAAACATTCATGGTATTCCTTCAACGCTGGCGACGCATGGTCTCTAGATATCCTCGAGATATTCCCAAAAAGGAGAAAATGGAAATCTTCATTGATAACTTAAATGGCAAAATGAGTTACAGACTAAAACTTCAATGCATACCATCTTTCGCTAAATTGATTGAAAATGGCATTCAAGTGGAAGAAGCTTGTGTCAAAAAAGGAACACTCAAATTCTACAAGGAAGGAACAAACTCATCAAACTACAATAACCAGAACAACACCAACCTTGACAAATCTCGATTTTTGACCTGAAACAAAAACGAAGGCAACAATGAAACACATGATCCCAAATCTAAACAACCAGTGCTTGCATTATCTGGAAATCCTTAAAATACGAAAAAATCTTAAAAATGTTGCTCCAAATGCTAACACATATGCACAAAACACTGATCAAGGACAACTCAATACAAACAACACCAACGATACTCAAAGAAAAAACATAAATCCAGGACCTAACAACAATTCACGCAACACGAACAATTTCCAAAAGCGTATCTTCACACCACTAGGACAATCATTAGAATCAGCATTCAGAGAACTTTTGGCAAATAAGATTCTTTCTTTGCCTCCAATCAACAACTATGAACCTCCAATCAAACCCCCTTGGTGGAATGATTTACACTATTGTGATTTCCATCACAACAAGGGTCATAAAACAAACGAGTGCATGAGATTGAAACATATAGTACAGGACATGATTGATCGAGGTGACTTAACGGTCGATGGTCTCAAAACAAATGGTGATCATGGAGCCTTTAAAAATCCTCTCCCAAATTACAACAAAGATGGAGCATCAACTTCAGATGATACATGCGGAGCTCGTATTAATCACATCTACAACAATACCATCAACCACATATCAGCTGAAGATCATCAAGTAAATGTCATCACCATCCGAGATCAGCGTGATCATGAATCTGTCAATGTAACAACCCGAACTCAGAAATATGTCTTGAAAGGACATACTACACCTACAACTACCACACCAAAAATCCAATATGACCTGGTCAACCAATTATGCAAGACTCCAGCTCAGATATCTATACTAGAATTGTTGAAACTATCGCCAAGGCACAAAGACATATTAGAGCAAGCGCTATTGGAAACCAATGTACCTCAAAATTTGGATACGGACAGATTTCAAGCCATGGTTGCCCATATGACTGAACCTCATAACCTCACCTTCTCAGAACATGACGATGCTTCCTTTATCCATCCACATAATACTTCTCTCCATATCAAAGTCATTGTTTGCAAACACTGAGTCAAAAGAGTCCTAATAGATGGAGGAGCCGGCCTTAATATATGTACTTTAAAGCTTATCCGTTCATTAGGCTTCTCAGAAGAATCTATTGATCCCTACAAGAAGATTACCATAAAAGCATATGATGATGAGGAAAGGTCCTCTAAAGGAATAGTGATATTGCCTATTCAAGTAGGACCAGTACAAAAGGATACTATCTATCAAGTCTTAGACATAGATCTAACCTACAATATTTTGTTAGGACGACCCTGGATACATGAAATGCAAGAAGTACCTTCTACGTATCACCAGTGTGTCAAGTTTCCTTATGATGGACAAGAAATATCCATATCTGCTGAGCACAATCCATTTCAACATTGTAATGCAATGGGGGCAGCCTAGGATAGTTTGGTTCCTCATAATAGAGAAAAGCAGCGATCTTCAACATCAGATCCACAGACAGCAAAATCCAACTCCTTATGGGGAGAATTCAAACAGAAAATGCAAATTAAAGACCAAAGTATGGGAGAATACTCTTTAGAGCCTTTATGTTTGGCTAAATTGCCAACATCACCTAGATCTCATGGATTTCCTACTACATCAACACATCTGGTCACTCAGCCCATTACCAAATTTGATGGTACTTTCATCCAACTAGGCACTCTCGCACATGAATCTAAAGATAAGGATATTCTTAGCTGGTTATACAAAGATGAGGAAGAAGATCATAGTGCAGCCGCTCTGGACATTGTTCTACCAACACACCTGTATGGAAAAGGCTACTTAATCATGAAGCAAATGGGATATGGTGGTAAAGGACCTATTGGGAAACGCAAAAGAGTCACTGAACCTATAGATCTTCCTTCACAACCTAGTAGAAACAAAGCAGGATTGGGTTCTAAACTCACGTTCCTATTGAAATGACCGCCACACCTAACTATCAAACCTCAATGGAAAGTAAAGATGAAGTACAAAGAAGAATCTTGGCAAGAAGCACTCTTTGAATCAGCAGAAACAATCCGCAAGGCACGGGAACGTCAAGATCAAAAGTTACATCAGGAAAAGCTTCTAAGTCATAAGAAGGCCCTATCTGCAGCAGTAGCTCATATTCAGACACCAATATCTCAAAAACAAATCATGTCATCTCCAGATACCGTTATTCCTCCCTGGGGAAGCACAGTCTATGAACAAATTTAGAAAGTAGAAGACGGATCTGACACAGAATCAACAAAAACCATCAAAATGGTATCCATCATCAAAGATTTGTTTTCACCATACAACATACCAGTTCACAGCACCGATAGAATCTGGAATGATGCCTATGAGATAGATTCCAATGAATATGAATGGGGTACCTACTCCAATGCTACTACAAATATCCCTAGTGATACTGATTCCATATCTATCTCCCAAGAAGAACATAACGCAGAAGATAGACCTCTTGAATTTGGACCGCAGAATATCTATGACACTGAGGAAAGCGAACAGGAACATTATGAGCAAGTATATGTAGAGGATAATACCATCAAAGACCTCGACAAAATCCTGAACTTCTTTAAAACCAAGAACAATCACGATGAAAACTCTATCCTAACACTCACAGTAGCCGAACTTAATCCACCTAATGATTCCTTACCACTTGTCTTTCCTGACCTCATCGACTGGGATGAACCTGAAATCCATAATATACCAATTTTCCCAAATGATGAATCTATTATCCATTACCTATGTACCGTAAATCTGGAAACAGGCTCTACCAGTAAACACAATAACGATGTCTACAAACCAGGGCATGCCAAGTCTCTCAGTCGCAAAAATGAATCAAATAAGGGATCTAATGCTGAAAACCAGTCAATGGAAGCTCTAGATCACAAAAAAGTAAAAATAAAGGATGCATCTGAGGGTGAAAACCTTTTTAAGGCACCTAACGATGGGAGACTTGACACTCTTCCTAAGCACTTTCATGAGCGATCACCCATATTGATTGAGCCCACTCAATCAATCAACATTGGTACCACGGAAGCAGTTAAGAACCTACACCTTGCAAAATCTCTGACAGAGGCAGAAAGATCAGCATTCATCATCTTCTTCAAAGAACAGCAAATTAACTTTGCTTGGTCCTATGCGGATATGCCTAGAGTGGATCCACACTTAATCATGCATCATCTGTCCATTTCTACAGGAGTTAAACCAGTAAAGCAAAAGCTACGAAAGATGAATCCACAAGTGGCACTCATGGTCAAAACTGAACTAAAGAAACTATTAGATGTCGGATTCATCCGACCCATTGACTATGCAAAATGGATTTCCAACATCGTTCCAGTATCAAAACCAGATGGTAGTATCAGAATATGCACTGACTTCAGAGACGTCAACAAAGCTTGTCCAAAAGACGACTTTCCTCTTCCCAGTATCGACATAATTGTAGATCTCACAGCAGGCCATGCAATGCTCTCACTAATGGATGGTTTCTCAGGCTATAACCAAATCAAAATAGCCCCAGAAGATCAAGATAAAACTGCGTTCACCTGTCCTTGGGGAACGTACTATTGGAATGTTATGCCTTTTGGCTTAAAGAATGCAGGGGCCACTTATCAAAGAGCAATGACCACAATATTCCATGACATGATGCACACATTTATGGAAGACTATGTGGATGACTTACTAGCTAAATCCTTCACTAGAGAAGAACATCTTGGTATCCTAACAAAAATCTTTGATCGATTGGAGAAATTCCAAGTCCGGCTTAACCCTAAGAAGTGTGTCTTCGGGGTTACATCAGGCAAGTTACTAGGCTACATAGTCTCAGTTAAAGGTATTGAAGTAGATCCAGCAAAGGTACAAGCCATTATGGACATGCCACCACCAAAGAATATCAGCCAACTCAGATCTCTACAAGGATGACTTCAATCAATCATGCGATTCATCGCTCAGCTAGCAGATAAAAGTCTACCATTTAACCATTTACTACACAAAAATGTACCATTCAAATGGGAGGCCAAGTGTGCAGAATCTTTTTACCAAATCAAATAGTACCTGATGAATCCACCAGTTTTGGTACCACTAGTCGTAGGAAAGCCTCTTATTTTATATATCTCAACAACAGATATATCACTAGGGGCACTATTGGCACAAGAAGATCAACAAGGAAAGGAACGAGCCATATATTACATCAGTAGGACATTAAATGGCTATGAACTCAACTATACATTCATTGAAAAGGCTTGCCTAATAGTGGTCTTTGCATCTCAGAAGTTCTGACATTATATGCTAGCACACACCATCAAGCTAGTTGCAAAAATTGATCCTCTCAAATATCTACTCAGCAAGGCAGCTCTTACAGGATGATTGGCTAAATGGGTCATGATTCTCAGTGAATTTGACATCCAATACACAGAAAGACGAGCCATCAAAGGACAAGCAATTGCAGATCAGTTGGCTAAAGCACCGCTACCAAGAAAACACACCATGGAGATTGAATTTCCAGACAGGGACGTTCTTGCTCCTTCTACTAAACAATGGACCCTATACTTTGATGGATCTTATACACAACATGGTTAAGGTGCTGGCATTTTATTCATCACTCCTGAAGGACACACTATACCACGATCATACAGGCTTATGTTTCCATGCACAAATAATGTGGCTGAATATGAGGCATTGGTTAGAGGCATCAAAATGGCCGTCGAATGGAAAATCACAGAGTTAAAAGTCTATGGAGACTCGCAACTGGTCATCCATTAAATCAACAACGACTATCAAACAAAGGATGATAAGCTACTACCCTACAAGCGAATGGTGGATGATTTCAAATAGTATTTTGTGCACATCACCTTCGAGCAAATACCAAGGTTGAACAACAAAGCAGCCAATGCAATGGCTACGATCGCTTCATTACTACAAATTCCAAAGCAACAGAGTCGTTATGAGTTCCTGGTAGAGCAACTATTCTCCCCCGCCTATGACCATTCTGAATCCCAGGTTATATATGCCTTGACTGGTTCAGATTCTCCATTATATGGACCAATATATGACTACCTCAAACACAATATCTTACCCATTGACCAATCTCATAACCAAAAATGTAACTTTAACCGACAAGCTACCCATTACACCCTTACCACTGATACTTTGTATCGTCGAGGTCTAGATGGTACCCTTCTTCGTTGTCTTGATCGTAATGATTCCGAATCTGCTTTACATGAGCTTCATGAAGGTATTTGTGGCACACATTCAAGTAGAACTACTCTTGCTAAAAAGCTTCTACGGATGGGATACTACTGGCCTACAATGGAGAAAGACTCATATCACTTTGCTAAAAAATGTCCTAAATGCTAGATCCATGGCAACCTAATACATGCACCAGCACAGGAATTGCAGCCATTTACAACTTCCTGGCCCTTTTGTTAGTGGGGACTGGACTTAGTAGGCAAAATTCATCCTTCATCTTCAAATGGACACAAGTTCATTATAACTGCAACAGAGTACTTTACCAAATGGATCGAAGCAGTTTGCATGACCACAGTTTCTGGGAAACAAATTGCCTCTTTTATCCTAAATTATCTGATCTGCAGATATGGTATTCCAAGTTCAATCGTCATAGATAATGGACGACCTTTCAAAAACCAAGATGTACAGGAACTATGTGAAAAATTCAAAATCCAACATAGGTTCTCTACACCATATTACCCACAGGGCAATGGTCAAGCGGAAGCATCTAACAAGACAATACTAAAAATCCTCAAGAAAACAGTAAATGATGCAGGAAAAGATTGGCACGTACAACTCAATCCAGCACTTTGGGCATACAGGACCAGCATCTGCACACCTACAGGAGCAACACCATACTCATTGGTATATGGATCAGAAGCCATTTTACCCCTGGAGGTAGAAATACCATCTCTCAGAGTCTCTTTGAAAGGCTTAATCCCAGATGAAGAGTATCGAGTTAACTGATTGCAAGAACTTGAACTCTTAGATGAAAGATGGTAGCATGCTTACACTCATCTCAAAGCATATCAGTAGCGCATGTGCAGGAGCTACAATCATAAAGTCATCCCCCGCAACTTCAAAGTTGGTGACCTAGTCCTCAAAGAAAATCCAAGAAATCAGCAAGATCGAGAAAAGAAAGGGAAATTTGAACCTAACTAGTTGGGTCCCTATGTCATCATATTAGTTTATGGATCAGGTGCCTATCAGCTAACAAATTCAAAAGGCGATGTGCTTGACGAACCAACTAACAATATTCATCTGAAAAGGTACTACACTTAAGTGGCCTAGTGCATGGAAAAAGCCAAATAAAAAAAAATTAAAAAAATCCTGAAAATAGCAAAAATAAAGTACAATAAAAACAAAGGGTGAAAACCTAATAACCAGGCGCTCTTGTGAAAAAATGACTCCTCCATCTATATCCATACCATTTTATCCATACAAACACTATCGGCCATCACCCGACACTTAGCAAATATCCATTCAGGACATACTTAGCGTAGTCACTATCCTGATTTGTCTATATATATCCTCTTATCACGGATCCACCATGGCTTGGAAATCACCGTACATATTCACAATCAAGAGGCACACTCAGCTAGGGGCATTTAAATCATCTCAATATTGCAAACACTCAAGACATCAGGGCTATTTTGCAAAACTCAACAGTTTGACATCCAACAAACAAAAACTATGCTTCATCGCCAAACAAAACATAACAAATCACAAAAATACCAAGGATGGATGATTTTCTGAAGTATTGAATGTGCACTATAGCATAAATTCTTGACTAGTTTTGCATTTTGAACTTTTCAAATTATTGGATTCTCTTTCTTGTCTCACTATAATGCTTCACAGCTAGAGTTCAAGGGGAACTTCCAATACTTTATTAGTCTTCTGTCTGGGAGGCGATTACTTGTACTGTGTGAATACATGCCTCGAGACGTGATACATCAAATATCACTGATGGCTTGATTCCACTTCACGCATACAAATGATTTAATCTTGTCTATTTACGCAATACACACTCAGGTCATCCTGGTTCAATTATACCTTGACGCTTGTGCTATCTTGCAAAATCAAATATCATGTAAATTTTTCTCAGGTCATTATGGTTCAATTATACCATTATGCTTGTATAAATTTTCAACATATCCTAAATAAATCAATGCTCAATGATGAAACCTACAAAGGAAGCAAACAATTGGTTCTATCAGATGGCAAATACAGCATGAGGGATGCTCCAAAAACAATTAGTTGCATATCATTTTCCAATTAGTTGCATATCATTTTACAATTAGTTGCATATCATTTAACATCATTACATATCATTTAAGCATGTTTGCATATCATTTTAACATCATTTACATATCATGATACATTTAGCAGCATATTCACACATACATCTCATTTTCAAGATACATCTCACAGCATATAAAAGCATACATCCTGCATCATACATTACATCATAAATTTAAGCATTGCATCATCATAATGAAACACTGTGTCCAGTACAAAGAATAAAAAATGCTCAAAAATACAATAGAGATCATGTCTCTCAAGTATGACTATCCCCTGACGGAGATGGTCTCGCTCCAGATGAACCCGCCCCTGGATCTCCAGGAGGGTCCTGTCTCGGTGGCCCCGTCACACCTCGGCTCTCAGACCGTGACCCAATAGCTCGAGATCGACTAGATCTCGACTGAGCAAAACTTTGAACTCGCCGATCCCTGGGTACTGCAGCCTCATAATGCCGCTATAATACTCCGCCTCCTGCGCTCTCAGCGCCAACTCTCTCAAGCTGTCTCTCATCGGACCACCCGCTGCTGCTCTCTGCATGCTCACCACCACCTCCTCCGCTCGCCCCCTCTGCTCTATCTCGGTGTCTCGCTCAGTGGTCAACTAAGCAACCTGCCGCTGATAAGTCAAAATCTATGCCTACAGCTGCTGCACAATAATCTACAAGGTCCATATCTGAGCATCCTCCATATGACTTGGCACTCAAACTTGTAGCGGTACCTGTGCTGGAGGAACCCCTCCCACTCGGCCTGTCCTCGGTGCTGGAGGTGGGAGTACATCCGTCCTCCTCCTCTATGCTGGTCGACTAGGCTCCTCCTCACCACCCACTGCAGCTAACACCTCCCCCACTCTCCCCTCTCTACCGGCTCTGATAGCCAATCCACCTCTCCCCCTGTCTATCCTCCCCTATTGCACTGCTCTCTCCACACCTCCCTCTACCTCCTCTCCCTCATCCTCCTCCATCCTCTCCATCATCTCTGTCATCTCCCCCGTCTCCCTCCTCCCCATCTGAATCAAATGCTGGCCTCATCTCCTGAGGATCGGATATCCTGGCCACTGCCAGCGCAGCAAACAATCGGGCGAACTCATCTGTCATGCCCGCATTCTGGATCTTCGGGGCATAGTCCCATATCTGCCCAGCCAACCCCACAAACTCCTCCACCGCCATGGCACTGTCAATAGTCGGCCCCTAATCGGCCACATCCTGCTGCCGCTGTGCATAAAGACATGCTCCCTGAGGAATACCCTGCTAGTGCCTGAACTGCCTCAAAACTCGGGTCACCACAAACCGCTCAATCATGAACGGGGTCCTCCCAATCAGGTACCTGGTCATGAAAACAAAGGGCATCTCCAACCCATCCTCAGCCCACACCTCACATCCTGTGTACGGTCGCCATGTGACTATATCTATATCATCAAAAACCCGCCTCCAATGCTCTAGTTTGCCCAGCTTACGCTGGACAACTAGACCCCTATATCCGCATATGCTGCACCTACGGGCCTGTCCCTATCTGCTAGTGGCCTCGTTGCTGGGATGTGCTCCCAGCACCATACCTGTAACAAAGTCACGCCAGCTGACAAACTGTCGTAACCAAGGTATACTACCTCATGCAGACTCCTGTATAAATGAGCCAGCATAGCTGACCCCCATGCAAACCTCTGGCCCTGAGTGACCATCTCCTCCAAAACTAGCCCCCATCCCACCGAGAATCCCTTTGACCTGCAATTAGGACAAAGGAATCCCCCAATGAACCCTGCTAGAACGGATGGCAGTGATGCATAATCTAGGTCCAGAAACTCCTGCCATGGGATCTCATAGCCGCAGACTGTATCATCCTGGAAGATGCAGCGCAGTGCCTCTGTACCACCCTCCTCTGACTGCTCGTAAGGTAGGAGTGCACCTACTATAGGAATGCGCAGGATCCTGTAGCAGTCCTCAGGTGTCACTGTCATCTCTCCAGTGGCAAAATGAAAGGTGTTTGTATCACTGTGCCACCTCTCTGCCAAAGCTATCAATAACCCTCGGTTCACAGTGAACCGAGGCATATCCAGGAGAGAAGTCAATCTACATCTGTCAATAATGTCAAGGTCGGCTTGCGACAACCATGGTATCAATGTCCACGGTCTGGGGAATCTCTCCCACGATTGAACCACGCCCAATCGCTCCTGTCAACAAGCAAAACAAATCCAATATCAGTTTCCACATCAAATCAAAGATATCAAAATCAAACTTACATCAACAAACATGAAACAACTTGCTCATCTACATCAAAGTTCAAAATCCTATCATTTCATATCAACTTGTAAAACAACTCAAGTTCTCAAAAACCATATCAAAACTTGTAACTCAAGTCTCCACAATCACATAAACTTGTAAAACAACTCAAGTTTCCCACCCATATCAGCTTGTAACACAAATCAAGTTTCCAACCCATATCGACTTGTAACACAACTCAGGCTTCACACATTGAACTTAAAATAGAACATGCAAACAACTCATATTTTGATCAAAACATCACACTGATATCTATACATAACTTGGAAAATCGCAAATCAAAACAAGTTATATCAACACTCATATTGGACAAAAACATGAAATCATGACAAACAGACCAAAACAAATTTTCAACTCGGCTCATTTCAAAAAAATTTCTAGATGTGCTAAAACAGATAACCAATGCGCTAAAACCACCCCACGCGCTAGGCTATCTTTCCTATGCGCTAATCTATCTACCCTATGTGCTAGACTAACTCTACGCACTAACTCTTTCCTCCCATGCACCACCTAACCTACCCTATGTGCTAGACTGACTCTACGCGCTAATCTATCCCTCCCAGGCGCTACCCGTTTGACCCTATGCGCTAGGTTTACCCTACGCGCTAAACCCCCTTACCTATGCGAACCCCTGCGACCCCTATGCGCTAGGTCACCCCTATGCGCTAACCTGTTGACTGGAAGTGCTACCCAACTGCTATCATGTGCTATTCTACATGCACGCACTAACCTATTAGTTTTATACGCTATCCTACCTTTTTCGAACGCGACCCCTAAAATTAAACTCGATGCGCTACTTCAAACTTTGTATGCGCTACTCTAGACCCTAGACGCGCTAAACCATTAAACCCGAACTTTGAAAATCAAAAAATGACTAAAAATGATAAAATAAAAAGTCAAAAGGGGATCAAAAATGTTGACTTACTGGTGGTCCATGCGCTACAGGTCTCCGGTACCTCCGAACGTGCTCAAAACGGTGTCTATGATACGGAATAGGCATTTTCTCTGCAAACCAAATTCTCTTTCTCCAAAGTCAATAAAGCACAAATGAATCTAAATCAAGCCCTTTTCCCCTTTTATAGGAGGAAAATGAAATTAGGGTTAGCCGAATGGACCTGTAATATGGTCGCGCTCTCCCCTATACCATAACATTTGTAACTTATCAGGAGATGAATCAATTTACACACATTTTACATGCACGAAATCATACACATCATACGCAACTCATCCAATCAAATCAAAAAATTTCAAAAAAATTGATTCATCTCCCAAGGTGGCATCACCATCAAATATCGAATCTGGGGCATTACACATCAAATCAAAGTTGGGGCACAACTAGCAAATCAAAAAAGCGACACAAAAATTGCATTTGATCATAAATCACAAAAACACATCATTTTCTTTGAAATAACATGTGCACACACGTCACTTCAAAGAGGGGCAAAATGTAGACGTATAAAAATGACCATATTCCTAAATGAATATTTTATGTTCATTTCTCTATTTGATTAAATCCAATTTAATTAAATTATCCACATTCTTCTATTTAATTAAGTAAATTACTCAATTTATTTAAATTAAATTCACTATACCCATTTAATGAATAAATCATTTTATTCAATTAAATCCCCCCTATCTACTTTTAATTAAATTCAAATTTAATTAAATAGTTATCCTAAATTGAATAAATCTAATTTATTTAATTTCCCCAAATTGCAACCAAATTGAATTAAATTATTTCAATTAAATCCTATTATCCCTCCATCCACTTGCAAAATCCTAAACCCCTTTCTAATCCCTTCTAGACTCTTCTAATCGCTTCTAATTAGCCTAACCCCTCCTCTAAACTTTGTCACATCCCTAAGCAAAGGGAAGTCACTTCTCAAACCTCAAAGTCTTTGATAACCATTAAAGGCTTCCAACCTTCAACCACTTAATTTCTCAAAGTCTTTGATAGCCATTAAAGGCTTCCAACTTTCAACCACTTAATCCCCCAAAGTCTCCAATAACCATTAATGGTTAACTCCAACCCTCTTACATGGTTAAAACATTTGTTTTAACTCAACCTTCACCCAACCCAAGGGTCTCATCAGGCCTTTAATGCTTTGACCATGATTATCTCTTAATCATTTGCACAAAGATTTATCCTTGGATTAAATCTTAATCCAGTGGGTAAGCCTAACTTAGACTTGACCCTTACCCTCTAGATAACCATGAGGTCTTCTCAGGCCTTTAATGCCTCCAACCCCTTCTCTCAACCCAACCCTATGTTGACACTTGTCACCATTTCATTGGTGCAAATTGTGCACATGGATCCCCAACTTTCAAACTTGGCCCTTGATTAAACCTTTCAATCTTGACCATCCATTGCCCTATTTTTGCTATAAATAGAGCTTTCATTCCTCCATTTTAGATAATCCAAATTTGTAGTATCACACTTATGCTCAAATACATTCAAGCTTTCATATCATTTTTATGCTCATCATTTTAGCCTCTTTGAAATCAGGAATTAGTCTAAATATGCATGTTTAGAATAATTTCTTTATCATTTAGCTCAATCATAGACTAAATATATCATGTTAGGATAGTATTTATACTAATCTTGTCATCTTATCATATAGTTTATTGCATTTCTAAGATCATGCATAGCTTAGCATACCTTTCATACTAAAAACTATCAAAGCATCCCTCGTTCTTGCATTTGCCATCCCTAAACCATTTTGCTCAGTGATCTGAGAGCAAAAACATTGGTTTGAGGGACATTGTGAGATAGAGAACCATGGGACCCACCTTGGGAAGCTGAGTAATACGTTATTACTCCATAGCTTGCATCAAGAAGTCCTATGTGTGTGTGTGGACTAGCATTTAGCAATATTTTCACATATTAAGTTTTATTAACCCACTTTTCCCACATACACTCCCATTCCCCAATTTCCACTTTCTTCTAGCTACAGCCCAAGCTTTAGCCATTTGAACTGCATTCCAAATTGCAGAGCCTTCCACAAGAAAATAATTTTCCATAAATTTTTCCTCAGATGGTTGCATGTGAAGGTATTTCTTTTTCCAAACTGAATTCCATTCCCTTTCCTCCCCTTTCATTCTCCAAATTTGTTTAGCTAACAAGGAATTATTCATTTATAATGTTCCGTAATCCCAAACCCCCAAAATCCTTAGGAGTGCAAATATTATTCCAGGCAACAAGGGGGATTCTATTTTTATCTTCCACTCCCGACCATAAGTTTTTTTTTTTAATTCTTTTAATGGCTTCAACAAACTTCCTAGGGATTTTGAACAAACTAAGGGCATAGATAGGCAAATTTTAAAGGGTAGCCTTAAGAAATGCCACCTTACCCGCTTGGCTAAGGAGGGCTCCTTTCCATCCAACCAGTTTTGAATTGAATCTATCAACCAGCTTCATCCAGAAATTCTCTAAAGGCTTTAAGCATAGAGGGAGACCCAAATAAGTAGAAGGAAACTCAACAATTTTACATCCAAGGATTCTTTCGACCCTTCTTTGTCTATCCACAGGGGTATTGATTAAGAACAAAGAACTCTTATCCCAATTTATTTTTTGACTAGAAGCAGCTTCATAGGAATCCATAACACTCTTCATGTTTCTCACTTCTCTTATTGTAGCTTCTCCCATAGTGATAGAATCATCAACAAACTGTTCATGAGTACAGGTTAAGTTGGACGAGGAAGGTTTAAGGCCTTTGAGTTTCCCTTCTTTCACACTTATCATAATAAATCTACCCAAACTTTCAGTCAAAATAGTAAATAAAATAGGAGAGATAGGATGCCCCTATCTTAGGCCTCTAGAAATTTTGTAGAAACTGGAAGGGGGTCTATTAATAATAACTGAAGAAGTTGAAGTGCCAGTCAACTAAGAACAAAGTTGAATCACCTTTTCCCCAAACCCAAAACATTTCATAATTATGAAAAGGAATTGCCAATTCACTTTGTCATAAGCCATGGACATGTCCAACTTAAGAAAAAAGCCCTGGTTTTTAGAAATAGTTAAAGAATGAATATTCTCATGCACAGAATGATGAAATCCAGAATCTGTCTGTCAGGGACAAAACCATTTTGTTGAGCCAAAACAATGCGGGGGAGGATATCCAACATTCTATAAGTAAGAACCTTAGATATTATCTTGTAAACAAAATTACAAAGACTAATAGGTCTGAACTTATTGAGAGAATCAGCTCTAGAGATCTTAGGAATAAGAACGATAAAGGTAGCATTGAGTTCTTTTAGAAGCAGCCTAGAACCAAAGAATTCTTTAACTCCATTAAAAATATCAATCTCCACAATATGCCAAAAATTTTGGAAGAAGAACATAGGGAATCCATCCGGACCAGGAGACTTGTCTCCAAGAAAGGAAAACACGGCCTTTTTGATTTCCTGATTCAAAGGGATCCGAGAAAGATTTTTGTTGTCATCCTCATTTAAATGGGAGGGATAGCTTGAGCTAGAAGGTCTTGATTTCTGATATCCAAAACGTCCACACCTCCCAAAAGATTACTAAAGAAATCCATAGCTTCCTTTCTTATTTCATTTTCATCCAACAAAATCCCCCTATTGCAGGATAAACTGGAAATCCTGTTGGCCACCCTATGCTTAAGAGCATTCATGTGAAAAACCGGGTATTTTTCACCTTCCTTCAAATACAATGCTCTTGATCTTTGTCTCCAAAAAGTTTCTTCATTAGAGATAATTTCATGGTATTTGGACAGCAACCCATTTTCAACATTCCTCAAATCCTCAGAAAGCCCTTCCACTTGAATTTTATCTTGAACTTCTTTAATATATGTCTTAATATGAGCTTTCATTTTAAAGATATCTCCAAAAGTCTCTTTGTTCCAGATTTTAACTTTGGCTTTGATAATATTAAACTTTTTGGCCACTCTAAATAAGGCCGTACCCTCAACCTCCAAATTCCACCATTCAGTAACACAGATTTCCAATGAAGGGTGGGACAACCATGCTTTTTCAAATCTAAAAGGAAAATTTCGCTTTGCAGAAGATGAATTAGCAATGAAAGAAATAGGATAATGATAAGAACCAATCTTAATGATAGACGTCAAAGAACAATTATACTTAGAAAGCCAATCAGGAGAAATCAGAGATCTATCCAACCTAACTTGAATAAGATCAGAGCCAGTTCTTCTATTGGTCCAAGTGTAATTAATCCCTTGGAGAGCCACATCCATCAAAGCATGATCATTAATAAATTCCATAAGATCTTGTCTTCCCTCCAACTGCAAAGGAAGGCCTCCCCTCTTTTCATCCTCTTTTAAAGGGGTATTGAAATCTCCCATGATCATCCAACTTTTATCAGAAAAACTTTGTCTATCTTCAGCCAGGCTCCTCCAAAATTTAGTTCTTCTAGCTTTAGAATTAGGCGCATAGATATTAGTGATAGCCTAGACAAAGTTATCCTTAATTTGCTCAAGCAAAACTAAGGTCCTATTAACCCCTGAAGAAATTTCCTTACCTTTAATTGTATTTTGATTCCAAAAGATAGTTGTACCTCCAGAGGCACCCTCTGAACTTGTTCCAATTACCCCATTACTTTTGAAAATTCTAATCCTTTCCACTTTATCCTTACACATCTTAGTTTCTTGAATAAGGACTACATCCGGTTTATGATCTCTTACAATATTACGCAACACATCCTGCTTATGGGGGGCATTCAACCCTCTAATATTCCATGAAATTATCTTCATACTTTAACCAGAGATAAGGCTAACTCAATGGAGCTCTGTGTTCCATGAGCACAATTCTTCCAACTTTCTTGTTCCCTCTGATTCTTTAGAGAGGGTCTCCCCTATTTTTTGTTGTGACTTCCAACATCTGCCACTTTCTTATTCTTGCTTATGGTTGAAATACCTCCATTGGGTCCTCCATTATTTGACTTGCCTTCTTTAATACTGAAAATCCTAAGATTTCCCTCAAGAGCCACTGTTTCCATACTTTTAGGAGTTTTGCATTGGGAGTTCAGGATCATATTTCTAGTTTGCTTAGGATTTCCATTGGTTGATAACAACAAAGGCACAGTATCTGAAATATTACAATCTTGTGCTTCATTAAAGTCTTCCTCATTTTCTTTATTATTAGATGAAGTTGAAGCACCATCAAAGGAAAACTCATCAACTTTACCCTGGATGATAGGACCAGCCTTCAAATCCCCTGATTTAGATTTTTGAACCTTTTCTTCAGTCCCATACTCTTCCTCCTTGTTACTTTATTTTTGATTGTTAGGACAGGCACAAACAGATTTTTCATTGTTATTATTCAAACCCTTCTTTTCCTTGTTTTCCATATCGGTCACTTCCTTCTCAGGGAAAACCTCTGAGGGTGGATCATCATTCTTCCCTTTCATTTGCCATTTCTTCTTCGAGTTGCTATCATTTTTACCATTCTTACCCTTCTTGGATGGACAAGATTTTGCCCAATGCCTTGACTTTTTACAATAAAAACACACAAACAGGAGAGATTCATATTCAATCACTTGGGTCCATTTCCCCAATTTGGACAAAATCTCAATAGATTGAGGCATATCCATCATTTGATTAACATTAACACAAATATGAGCAAAAACCAACCTAGATTTAGCTGCAGTCATCGGGTCGATCGATAGAAGTTCACCAAATGATCCCACAATCCCTTTAAAGACCTCATTCCACAACTCCAATGGAAGGCCAGGAAGACGTGTCCACACAGGCACTGACATAAAAAAGGAATCATTCAAAGGAAGGTTAGGAACCCATTTTTGTAAAGCCAAGGTTGACTTGCCAAACATCCACGACCCTTCACAAAGTGCTTTATTCATATCTTCTTCATTATTAAAAGCAAAGGAGAAAAAAACCCCTAGGCAAAGCTGGCACATCCACTTGACCTTTGAGAACCCATTTTCTCCTTATAAAGTTCCTTACGACATCGATGTTAGGTTTAAAACTAGCAAACCGTCCAACCAAGGTCATAGCTAAGACAGACATAGTGAAATCAACCATTTCTTTTCTTTACCTCTATCATGTGGGTCCCCAGTTTTGGAATCTTTATCTTCCATCGATTTGACTGTCGCCTTGTCCCCCTCAGTACCTTGAGAATCTTGGGGACCTGCATGATTACCAACTCCAACCACAGAAAGACCATCATCCCCATGTTTGAAATTTCAATTTCCCACTTGCCACTCCTCTCCTCCACTCAATGTTAATGTGACATGAGTGAGAATATAAAATTGAAGGATAATGATAAGTGGGATTATGAGAGATTCTAGAAGAATTAATTAGGTTGAGCGGGATTAGGAAAAGTGATTTGTATGAATCACATGACTAGGTTAATTAATTAAAATTAATTAACAGAGTGAGTTTAGAAGAAATAATTATTAGAGGGACTTTAGAAGAATAGGGGAATAATTAACTTATTTGATAAATTAGTTATTGGACAATAGTGATAGGATTAATTAAACTAGATTTAATTAACACCAGGAGGAATAAGGATAACACAATTAAATCAATTAATTATGTTGGCAAGCTTAAATTAATTAAATATTAATTTTAGGTGTCTACATTGAGCAAATATAGAGAGAAAACCTAGTTTTGATATTGCCATGGATAGTCTACACCATTGATTATAAGAACTAGGATGATATGAAGATCTGAGGCATGGACTGATGCTCAATCAAACAGGAATGCCTTGCACATAATCATGCAAGTGTTGATAAACACTAATGCAAAGTTATCGGATCATACAAGGAAAACCTTCAAACACACCATGCCATGAAAACTATGCCCCATTATACACCGGCCAAGACACACCAAGATATAGGATGATCAAGGCAGTCTTGAACAAGTATATTCCTGGGACACAAGATGAAAAATTAAAGGGAAAAGATCAAGCATAATAACAACATGCACATGACCAACTGACGTCTCTTGTCAAGAGAAGGATATGGATTTGAGTAAATTGTCGAACTAGGGAAGGATGCATCTCGATGGGCAGGTGATGGATTTGGATGAACTGCCAGACATGGGAAGGATTCATCCTGATGGGCAAAGTGTGGATAGATTGATCGATGACAAAAGACAAGTTGGATGTGCAAGGTCTGCAGATGAGAGGATTGTCACTTGGATTGATTAGCAAAGTATGGATGGGTGATTGGATTAGGAGCAAGTCAGTGTGAGCTCACGTAGATGGGAAAAGCTCAATTTGATGGATTGGATAGGATGGATGAAGGATAAATGATTAGAGAGGATGGAAAAAAAGGGGATGGTTGATTGAGTAGGATTGGATTGGGGATGGTATTAATGATTTAATTGGAAGAGATGGAGAATATGATTGGATGAGATAGGATTGGATTAGAAATTGGATAGGATGGGGTGTATTGGTGGATAGGATGGAGGGAGATATTGTTTGGATAGGAGACAGATGGATCAAGTGGATGGATATGGATGTGATATGGAGTAATAAAGGATGGAGGGTAGGATGATGGAGACCCAAG
Source organism: Cryptomeria japonica (assembly GCF_030272615.1). Lineage (NCBI taxonomy): Eukaryota > Viridiplantae > Streptophyta > Pinopsida > Cupressales > Cupressaceae > Cryptomeria > Cryptomeria japonica. The sequence continues at coordinate 422,233,477 of NC_081410.1, read as the reverse complement.
GACTATGTTGCAAAGGAGGAAAATGCCCCACTAAGGGTAGTGGAATGAAGGATAGGAAAGATGGTGGATAATAATGTGTGAGGTGGAAAGATAATGTGCAATGGATATGGATGGTAGAGGTATTAAGGCTTGTGTTTTCCAAAGAATACATGCATATACATTATTTTTCCTCTATATGATCAAGACCAAAGATAAGAATGGAGGATTCATTTTGATAGGATGAGGTATGTGAGATGGAGGATATGGATAGGATAGTCATGATCAAAGATAGGAAAGGAGAATGGAAATAGAAATGATGCAAATGGATGGGAGGAATGTGGATGGTAGGATTGCATGGATGAAGCTTGCCCCCAAGTGTAGAGTGCAAGAGGATGTGGGGATTACACATGACGCTTTTTTACCATTTTTTCATCATGGTACTTACCTAAGGCACCACAAGAAGTGGTTTTCACTATTGGATGGAATGATTTTTCTTTACTTTCCTTTTTTCATTTTTTTTAAATTTTTTTGTCTTGATTTTTTAATTTTTGGAATAGTTTGGATGGATAAGGATGAGGATGAGTGGATATGAAAGATAGTGGATGCATGAAGGAGGAAGGGAGGACTCAAGAATCTAGCTCCATGGATGGTATCCCTTAGCATTTCTTTGAACTGGAGGTATCCTCATAGATGTTGATAACAATGAAATGGATAGGGGATGGAAGATAAGGATTTGCAAAGGATTGGACTAAAGAAATGGGATTGTGAAAAATGGATGGTGGATAATGGATGGGGTTTTGAAAAATTTGTGGAAGATCAACATTGGCACACACCTTGAAGGGTGGTGGAGTAGTGGAGGAGAAGATTTTGGATTAGATGAAGGATAAAGTGTGGATTTTGGGAAATGTGGACCCAAAATAGAAGAAGGGGGTGATGGAGTTGGGATGCTGGATTTTGGGACATAAGGACCCAAAATGGATTTTGAAGATGGAGGAGTGTTAGATGGAATATTAGAGGACTTATGAATGGATGGAGCTTTTGGATTAGAAAGTTTGGAAGCCAATTTTGATTTTACTTTGAGATTCATTGCTTCTTTGAGTAGTTTGGGAATCCACATAGTTTTTGATTTTTTCTTTTGGGGCCTTTGTGGCCTTTTTTATTTTTCTTTCTTTTGGATCATATTTTTATTTTGAGCATGTAATTTTGAGGGGACATGTTGATCCTTTTATTTTTGTGGATTTTGAGCTTTACGCTTTTTAGATTGGGCATCCAAATTGCTTCCAATAGCAATGGGATGGGTAAATGAGGATGAATGACTTAGGGATTTTATGGATGGTGGGATAATGGAAGGAGAGTGTTGGGAGGAATTCAATGATGTGTTCCTTTGTTGATCTTGCTTATGGATTATTAGAGGTGATGGGGTGGTGGATGGAGGGATATAAGGACCCAAAATGGATGTAAGGAATGGAGGATTTAGCTTTGAAATATAGGGTCCCAAAATGGATGTGGATGATGGTGGATGACAGGATTTTGATTTGCATGAAGGAGTTTTGGATTTAGGAGGAATAGAGGATGTACCAACATCTTGAGCATTAGCTTGAGGACCCTTATTATTTTGGAAACAAGATGCCAGTCCATTTTTAGGGGGATGAGATATGGAAGGAATATTAGGATCTTTAGATGGATTGGGATAATGACATGGAGATGAAGGGATACTTTGAACTTGATTAGGGATGGTACCATGGGATGGAGTGGGAGGGGTGATTGGATCATGAGATGGGAGAGGATCATACGATGGAGGGAGAGGTTTGGATAGAGTGGTGTAGGGGAACTCAAAGGTGTGCTATAATATTTATTTTCAAGAAACATGATGTGTTGCCTTGAAGGTTTTTGGTATAAGTCCTAGATGGATATGGTAGGTCCAATTCTACCAATGCTTGTAATAAGCCCTAAGGCTCCAAAGTTGTATACTTAGTCACAAGCCTTGTATGGGAATTTTATTTATGTTTTTGGTGTCTAGGGGTCCTAGAGGTGTTGTGTGTCCAATTTGTAACCTTCAATATGAGGCCAAGTGTGTGATGTCATAATATGTCAAAAGTTGCTATGTTGTCATGAGCAATTTTTGCAACTTTTTGAGTTGTGGTTGCCCAACGGCTAGTTGGTTGCATTTTTTACATTGGGAAGTGGTTAAAAGGATTAATTAGTCTTATTTAAGCTTGAGTAATGATTCCCAAAGGTTACATTAAGGCTTCGAATGAAATTTATGCTTCCTACAAATCTGAAACTATCATTTTTACTCCTTTTTCTTGGGTTCTTGGTCTTGGTATAGATTTATACAGACTTCGGGAAGATATAATATTTTAAAATGAGTGTAGCAATGAATCACCTCTCATTTGAAGTTGGTTTGAGGTCTTGAAGTTATGTGATCGAGGAGTAGTTGATTTTTCTTCCTCGTCTCCTGGTAAAACCCTCAAAACCAGGGTGTGGATGCAAAAGGAGACCCTATTCAACATTTATTTATGGGAAAGGCCTAAAACCCTAAAACCCTAAGGATTTTTGGATTACCATGTATACTATTTTTTTTTCTTGGTTTGGGGAGCAGAAGATCTCGCCTTTTCATTATTGGAGTGATGCCCTAGACTTGACATCTCCATGTGGTAAGTCTGTGTAGTGAGGGATTGAATGAATCTTGAGATAGTGAACACAGCGGTGGTAAAATTTTGCATGGGAAGAACCCTTAGGAATGTGTTGACCCTCTCCAAGAGCCCTAACTTCCTTTCCATCTTCTTGGTGAAGGTTTTGAGGCCTAAACATCTATACCAGCTAATTAGACCAAAAATAGGCCCAAAAGGGTTTGAAAACTTGCACTCAAAACCCAAATGCAGAAGTTTAAAATATTTTAGAATGCCAAAATGGGTACCCAAATATCAAATCTTTTCAGGGGGTTATTCAGGTAGTTTGATAGGTAAAGTGGGAAAAGTCCAAATGTAGGGCTAATTGCATGTAGCCCTATTTCCTAGGTCCATAAGGGCAAAAGGCACAAAGGACTTATAAATACCTATTAAAGGGGTCAAGGTCAATGAAAATACCATATAGAACATATACAAACACTCACATATGATAGATTCCACCATTTGAGTAAAAGGTCATGTTGGAAAAGGGCTTGGGGGTTGTGAGGTATCTTGGTTTAGGGATTGAGTATTTGGGAGTAGGAGTCTCCTAGAGAAACTAAGTTGTCCTGAGAAGATTGATCCTTGGGAAGGATCAAGGACAAAATTGATAACCTTTGGAAGGATGGAGAGGTTGGACCATTTGATGGTGCCAAGTGTTGACCCCCTAAAGAGGAAACCAAGAAAACCCTCTGTATCATAGTGGTATCAGAGCTATACCAAGGGTGGAATAGTGTATGTCAGACTCAGAATTTGGAGAATAGGCTGATATAATTCCTCCTAAGGCAATGAACCCAGAGGCCATCAAGAAGATGGTAGACGAGTTGCTTGAAGAGAAACTCAAAGAGATTGGATAGACCAAGGGAAAGGACAAATCTTGTGATGATGAATTAGAAGAGGAGAATGAAGAGTGGGAGGCCATCCCTCATAATATGGCATCTGATCAAAAGATGTTCTTAGATGCTTTGAAATCAGTAAACAGGGACAATGTGGAAAGTTTACCTATTTATAGCAGTAGCTTGAATGAAGAAGAGGTGATTGAATGGATAGAAGCACTCAATAACCACTTTTAGTACAAAGAGGTTCCAGAGGAGAAAAGAGTGAGTTTGGAAAAGTCTAGACTCAAGGTGTCTGCATAGTTGTGGTGGATAGTGTTGCAGGAAGAAAGGATGAGTATAGGGAAGAAGAAGATATCCTCTTGGGAGAGGATGAAGAGTAGAATTAAAGATCAATTCCTACCAATAGACTATGAGGTTCAGATGTAAAAGAAACTGCAAAATCTTAGACAGAGGGAGTTGGATGTGAATGCATATACTGAAGAATTTCACAAACTAAGTCTTAGGTCCAAGAAGAATGAAGAAGAGGCAGAGAAGATGGCTAGATACCTGAATGGGTTAAGGAAAAACATCCAATATGAGATCAACATCATGGATCTAGACACTATGCACAAATGTTTCCAATTGGCATTGAGAGTGGAAGATAAGATAAGGAGGACTGGAGAGCAAAACAATAGAGGAAGGGGAGGTAGGAATTTTAGAGGTAGAGGTGGCTATGCAGGAAGACATACTCCTTTCAAAAATGGTGACACTAACCAACAAGAGTCCAATGGAGAGTTTAACAATAAGAATGGAGGCTTTAGAGGAGGAAGAAGACCTTTTGGTAGGGGTAGGCAAGGTAGTCAAGGCAGAGGTCATAGTGTTTTCACTGGTAAATGTTACAATTGCAACCAAGTGGGTCACACCATGAGTAGATGCCCAGAGAAAGCTTCTAGTTCACATGGACCAGAAAGAAGGACTCAACTTGTGCAAGAGGATGATGGACAAAGTATCAATTCACCCCTAGGAAATGCAGGTCCCACCTTGGATGGAGAAATCCTCATGCTAAGGAGGATGTTATTGAAGGTACCCCAATGCAAAGAGCCACCACAAAGAAAATCACTCTTCAAAACTACTTGTAAGTATCATGGTAAGGTTTGTAAGGTAATTGTAGATTCTAGATCTAGTGAGAATATTGTTTCTTTGGAAATGGTAGAGAAGTTAAAATTGAAAAGGTTACCACATGTGAGTCCTTATAGGGTGTCTTGGCCTAACAAGGGGCAACACGTAGTGGTAGATGAACAAACTTGGGTGGATTTTGAACTAGGATACTATAAGGATAGGATCTGTTAGAATCAATAACAATCCCAAAGACACTGAGACGAGGGGGTGAATCAGTGTCTAACCGGTTAGCAGAATATTTAAACTTATTAAGAACTTTGAATCCCAAAACAGTGTACCGGTAAATAAGAATTAATGCAGTAAATAAGAATAACAGAGACAACATAGAGAACACACCATTACACAAGATAATTAACGAGGAAACCCGGTGTGGGAAAAACCTCAGTGGGATTTGTGACCCACAATATTCACTCACTGGCCAATGAATAAATATTACTTACAATGAGGGGCTTGCACATGTAGGAAGGCTAGCAGCCTAGAGCTCACTGCTTAATTACAAAATAGAAGTCTCACTAACTTACAAATGGACTATCAAAATCCAATACAATGTACTACTTCAAATCAGCATCAACTATGGTAGGTTCAGTACTAGTTTAAGCTCAATCTATTACAAAAACCTTCGCTATCAACTATATCATCTTATACCCAAATCTCATCTATATCATATCTTCTTGTCTATCTTCTATATAAATAACCTATGAGATCTCACACATATATATGAGTCTTTTACAATATGCCATGTCAGCTTTTACAAAAGATAATTACAATATAAAATAATAAACAAATTTTATTCCATGTCGGCTTGAGTGTCGATATGCATTATTGTCACTGCCAGTGAAGTGTTTGTTGGTGTATGTAGAACTCTATTGTCGGTGTTGGTAACTATCGGTGGGTAGCTAGATGATTTCTAGTTGGTTTCCAGTTGGTTTTCATCAATGACAACATCAACTATTCTCATAAGAGTGTAGAATGCCAACAATCTCTCCCTTTGGCATTGATGGCAACACTCATGAGAAAAATCCAAAAACTGTTCCAAGAACTGAAGTCCAAAAAGTTTCCAAAAAGATGTGCTCCCCCTGAGCAAATGATCTCCTCTGAATAAGCATTTTTCTCTCCACTACTCCCCCTTTGACATCAATGACAAAGGTTGTCAAAAAATTTTAAATGAGTGTAAAAATTTTACCTCAAAGTCTGTAACCGGTTGGTTACAATCTAAAACCAAATTTAGACTCTGCATAAACCTTTTCCTATCATTCAAGGTTGCCTCAGTCTGTTGGATCATATCGGTGAGGTGATGCATGTGATCTTTTGGTGATCGTTCTCCCTGAAGTAATACCTTAGTTATTTCAATTCTCTGAGAAATAAGATTTTCCAACTTAGGACCAAGTTTATCCTTAAGTTATCTAGCATTAGACCTTATCCTTGTCTTTTATTTCTCAAGTTTCTCTAATTTTTCCTCAAAACCTGCCATCTCTTGCTCAAAAACTGATACATGACCAGATGAACCTATTATGTTATCAGCTATGTCATTAATTTATTTCAATATTTTGTTGATCTCCTTGTCTATATCCATTGTCAGAAGGTGAGGTTTGCATGTTTCCCTATATAGCTCTTTGTACTCCAAATAGTAGAATTCAGTGTCAATAATAATGTATTCAGATGTTCAGTGCACTTCTTTATGGTGTCATCAAAGAATTTGTTCTTCTCTTTTTCAACTCTCTCCTTTATTGTATCCTCGTTCACTTTATCAACCGTTATTACATTGTCAGCAATAAATTTGGATAATATATCCAATTTACTTAAAGAATTCTTAATATGATCTATGTTACATTTTGGTGCAATCAATTTAAGAATTGGTACAGTGTTATCAATTACCTTGTAGGCCAAAGCATTCCAATCTGTTATCTTTTTTATTGAATCCAAAAGTACCTTTGTAACATTGGTAGGTTTGAATTCACTTGTTGATGTGTCGGATGTCTGACCAAATGCCTTAATTACCTCTGAGCTTCCATCAGTTGTAACCATTTTACTTGTGTTTACCTCTGGTGGATCAGTCTGTGTTTGCATCTCAACTAGAAAGGGTTTCTCAGACTGCTTTGATGTCACAATGATTACCGATTTCACTGCCTCAGTATGTACCTCTGCCTCAATGTGTGCCTCTACCTTAGTATGTACATTAGTAAGTTCAACTACCGGTATCTCAGTCTCTGGTGGCCCTGTGCCAGCATCTATTCCTTCAGTAGGTTTCTCTGTTTCTAATGGTTGCTCTGTTTGGGTTGGGATCTCAACCTCAACAGTCTCTATCGGTTTCTTAGCCATGTTGCCACTATCAATATTGTCTTCCTTAACCTCTGCACTGTCATTATATACAATAATATTCACTTCCTAATTATCCACATTCATGGTGAAGAGTATCTCAAATTTAGGATTTGTGTCATCATGTGTAATACCTTCAGTGTCGATAACTGGTGGATCATCTGTATGTATCGGTGCACTATCCAAAGGTGGTGGTAAATTGTCAGTGATCTTGATGTTTGGAATACCACCAATTTTACCTTTTCCCTTGTCCTTATCCTTCTGATATACTTTAAATGTCTTCTTTGTTCGGTTCATTTCCTCTTGTTTTTCCTTCTCCACAAAAAATATATCCCAGTTATCAGTAGTTTCATCTGCAATCTCTTTTACTATTCCTACCATTAAACTTACTTGTTGGTATTCATTGGGAAAAACAAATCGGTTAGCCTCACAAATTAATTCATCAATTTGCTCTTTTGAATTTACAAGATGTACAGCTAGAATTTTTTCAACTTTTAGTTTCTTATCTAATTCTATCACTGCAATCCTTTTTGCTTCCAATCTCCTATATAAATCATTGGGTAAGTCATCCAAAACTTCAATTAAAACCTTTTTATATATGTCCAGATGTAAAATTATACTATTCTCAATGCTTTCCCTATCAAAATCATTAAATGTGTTATACATTTGGTATACATTGGCCAAATTTCCATCATCAGTTATCTCATTCAATAAGCCATTTAAAGAAGGGGTAACAGGTTGTTGTTTCTTCTTTGGTGTTAGTTTCTTTGGTGGTCCCCTTATTGCCTGTTGTTTCTTTCTCAAAGTCTTTGTTCCCTTAGGTGAAGGAGAGGGTACCGGTGAAGGTTTTCTCTTCCTCCTTTCAACCCTTTTAAACTCTAATGCCTTGTCACTGTCAGTTCCAGAAGATGTGCCAATCGGTGAAATGTGTTCCTCCGATTACAGTCCTTCAAGTTCACTATCCAATATGCCACTAATGTTCATTACATTTTCCTTGATTTCCTTCACTTTCTTAGAAGTATCTCTAATAAATTTTTCTCTTTTCTTCCTTTGCTTCAATTTTTTTACATCACTTTCAATAGTTTCAGCACTACCAAAAACTTGTTCTGATGTTTCTCTTGGTGCATCTAATAAAGCTTTAGCATATGTCTCAAGAATGCTACAATCTACCTCATATCCCATTTTAGTCACCCATACAGTCCTAGGGAGTACATCTTTCATCCATGTCTCATCTTTCTTGATAACAAAACAGATTTCTTTGTTATATTTGTCCACTACACTTTGTGGTAGCCTTTCTCTAGTTTTCATTTTAGCTTGGAAGGTTTTTAAGTATTCAATTATGTTGTTGTCCTTTGTATTTCCCATGCCGATAAAAGATTCATGTAATTATTTTCCTACTGGTATATCATATCCAAAGTCTTTAGGTCCTGTACCGGGGAATTCCTTAGTGAAATACAACATTAAATATACCAAAAGATTTCCAAAACGGAATGTTCCTTTCTTATCTCCTTTAATCTTTTTCAAATTGTCAATGAGTTCATCTTTAAGCCATTCACACACATCTATCATTACATTGTTGTTAACCATCCCATAAGAACTGTTAATACAAAGACTAGAAACTGAATTTAGCCTGTTTGCATGTGTAGTCTTGTATCCTAACACCATACTTACAAATATTACATTGATGTCTTTGATATCATTCACTCTCAGTGATCCATTGTCAGATGTTTCTCCTATTAGGGTCATCACTTTGTTGTTACAAATCTTCTTTGTTTTATCAAGTCTGCTGTCGATTGAGGGTAAACTAGTTACTACCCTAATTGCTTGCCGAGTTATTTTGCAAACATAATCCAACTATAAGAATTCTCCATGTGCTCTACTCAAAACAATTCTTACTACTTCCTCTGGAAATTGGGGAATGTTCAATATCTCCACAAAAGCTAGAGTTTCTATAATCTTGTGTTTGGGTTTGACAGCACCATTTTCATCACAAATCACTTTAATAAACATTTTCATCAGTTCTTCAAAACCTAGTTCTTCTATATTTCAATGTATATAAATCCTAGGGTCTTCTGCAAAAGCTACACCTTTAGGAATTTTTGAAAATGCCCCTATAGAGTCATCTTGCTTAGCTACTTCAGGAATTATCTTAAATATGGGCCTAAGGCGTTTCACATTTTCCACAATAGTAGGGCTCTGAATAAACTCGAGAGCAGAAGAAGAAGCCATTGAAAAATACCTTTAGCTTCTTGAAAATATTCTGAATGCCTGAAGAAATCACTTCGCACCTTTGCCTTGAATGCCTTTGCTCGTTTTCGCACTCTCTTTTAATTTGAATTCTTGGTGAATCAAAAATGAGGGAAATTAGCTTATTTATAATGACATTTCTCTCACCAACTGCATTAAATGCTTATCAGTTAAGTGAAAACTTAATACATCTTCTGGTAAGGAAGAAATATATCTTCTCACCATCAACTGAGGGTAATCTGCATGATTTTCAACTTACTACAATACCCCCAAACGGTACTTCTTAGTTGGATGAAGAATCTCCTGTCGGTGAAGGATTACTCTGTTCTACCGGTATAGAAATAGTTTCATCAACATTTTGATCTCTCTTCCTAATCCATTGTTTTGAAAATTCTTGCTTTACCTCATCTACCTTTTCTTTGCCTTTCAAACTGGATCCTTTATTGTTTGCCAGTGAAGTCTTGCTTCTACAAAATTTAGTAATATGTCTAATTTTGTTACAAGCATAACAAGTCACATTATTCCTCTGAATAGCCTTTCCTTATCCTACGCTGGTTTGTGTTCTGCATTGATTAGATAGGTGTCCATATCTTCCACAAATATAACATTTTACATTCATTCTGTAGTTTTCTGAATTATGACCAACTTTGTTGCTTTTGGAACATTGGTCGGTGGATGCATTAATATTCTGATTGTTTCTAAATCTACATTGATTTTCTCTATGACCATATTTGTTGCAATTGAAACATTTGCCATTAAACTTATAAGCATTAGGTTGTCTTCTGGGTTTGTTCTGATCTAGATTGTTTGCAGTACCAAAACTTTCTCCAACTTCAAATCCAAGTCCATTAGTATCTCCATTAGGTTTTTGACTTTTCAGCATGTCATCAAGCTCCTCTAAACTTTTCTTGAATTTCACTTTGTGTTGATTTGCAGTAGCCAACTCATTTTCTAGAATTCCCTTTTGTCTCATAAACTCAGTTTATCATGTTGCATGTGAATCAGATCTGTCTTTAACATATCATTTTCATGACTAAGTCTTAGATTTTCATTTCCAGCATCATTGAGTCTTCTAGTCAAGTCTTCTTCATTCTTTTTCTTGTCTTAAATGTCTTTACATAACCTCATAGTCATATCTTGCATTTCATTCTTCATATTATTGTTTTCCTGTCTCAACTTGTTTGCAAGTTCATTAAGAGTTTCTTTTTCCTCATCATCTTTTTGCATCTTCTCATGAAGTTCTTTTCTTTTATTTTGTGCTATAGCAAGGTTTTCCTGAATTCCTTTAATGAATTCATATGCAGTCCTTAGATCATCTTCAAGTCTGATATTCTTCAATTTCTCTGCATCATAATCTACAAGAGCTCCTTCCAATTGTTTTCTTAAGTTCTCCATTTGTACCGGTGTCAAAATCTTCCTCAAGTTGTTAGGATTTTAAAAATAGAGGACCAGGCTCTGATACCAATTGTTAGAATCAATGACAGTCCCAAAGACACTAAGAGGGGGGGTGAATCAATGTCTAACCAATTAGATGAATATTTAAACTTATTAAGAACTTTGTATCCCAAAACAGTGTACCAGCAAATAAGAATTAATGCAGTAAATAAGAATAACAGACACATCATACAGAACACACCATAACACAAGATATTTAACAAGGAAACTCGGTGTGATAAGAACCTTGGTGGGATTTGTGACCCACAATATTCACTCACTTACCAATGAATAAATATTACTTACAATGAGGGGCCTGCACATGCAGGAAGGCTAGCAGCCTAGAGCTCACTGCTCAATTACAAAATAGAAGTATCACCGACTTACAAATGGACTACAATGCACTGCTTCAGATCAACATCAACTATGCCAGGTTCAGTACCGATTTAAGCTCAGTCTATTACAAAAACCTTCACTATCAACTATATCACCTTATACAAAAATATCATCTATATCATATCTTCTTGTCTATCTTCTATATAAATGACCTATAAGATCTCACACGTATATATGAGTCTTTTATAATATGTCATGTCGGCTCTTACAAAAGATAATTACAATATAACACAATAAACAAATCTTATTCCATGTCAGCTTGAGTGTTGATATGCATTATTGCCGATGCCGGTGAAGTGCCTACCGGTGTATGTAGAAGTTTATTACCGGTGTTGGTAACTGTCAATGGGTAGCCAGATGATTTCCAGTTGGTTGCCAGTTGGTTTCCATCAATGACAACATCAACTATTCTCATAAGAGTGTATAATGCCAACAGGATCTTGTGTGATATCCTTCCTATGGATGCTTATCACTTGTTGTTAGGTCGCCCTTGGCAGTATGATGTTAAAGCCCAACATGATGGGGAAAATAATGTGTATGTCATTTCTAAGAATGGTAAGAAATTTAGGATGGAACCCTTACCTGATCAAGGGGAAGAGAATATTGTTAGTCCAAGTGTCATGATGATTAGTGGGAAAGAGTTTTCAAATGTCCTTAAGAAAGAGGAGACCCAAGGCTATGCTTTAGTCTTATACCCAAAGGATAAACCTCAGCAAGAAAATGGTGCAAAGAGAGAGGTTACTAGTGAAGTACAAGCCATGTTGGTTATATATGAAGGAGTTGTAGCCAAATACATGCCTAATAACTTGCCTCCAATCAGAGAAATCAGTCATCAAATTGATTTGATCCCTGGTATAACCTTACCCAACAAAGCTGCCTACAAGATGACTCCCAAACAAAATGAGGAGATATCAAGACAAGTGCAAGAAATATTGGACAAGGGATTGAATAGGAAAATTTTAATCACATGTGTTATACCTACTGTGTTGGCACCAAAAAAATATGGAACATGGAGAATGTGCACTGATTCTAGAGCCATTAACAAGATCGCAATTAGGTACTGGTTTCCTATGCCTAGGATTGAAGACCTAATGGAATATCTTGGGGGATCTTGATACTTTTCAAAGATTGACTTGAAATCAAGTTACCATAATATCATAATCAAACTTGGTGATGAGTGGAAGATTGCCTTTAAGACAAATGAGGATTTATATGAATGGTTGGTGATGCCCTTTGGGCTCACAAATGCACCTAGTACCTGTATGTGCCTCATGAATGAGGTATTGGTTGACTTTATTGGAAAAAATTTTATTGTTTATCTTTATGACAGCTTGGTGTTTACCAGATCCAAGGAGGAGAATTTGGATCAGGTTTTGAGGAGGCTTCATGAGGAGAAACTGATAATCAACCTTGAGAAGTGTGAATTCATGAAAAATGAGTTGGTGTATCAAGGCTTTGTGGTTTCTAAGGGATGTTTAAAGATGGATTATTCAAAGGTTGAGGCTATTGTCAATTGGCCTACACCTAGGACAGTAGGGGATGTTAGGATCTTTCATAGATTGGTTTCTTTTTATAGGAAATTCATCAGGGGTTTTAGTCATATTTGTGCTCCAATTCTTAACACTATAAAAGGAGGAATCAAATGCAGGTTTGAATGGACAGAAAGGGCATCCCAAAGATTTGAGATTTTGAATAGGAAGGTTGTAGAACTTCCTAGCTGATAACCATGCATTGAGTTTCCTTAATGGGTATGAGAAGTTGAATCAGAGGCATATCAAGTGGGTTGAACAAATCCAACCTTACAATTTTACTATCAAGCATAAGAAAGGTGTATCTAATAAGGTTGCAGATGCCTTGAGTAGGAGAGTACTCACTATCCAATAAATCCAATTTCAAAGTGTTGGAGTTGATTCTCTTAAGCTCATGTATAAGGAGGATAAATATTTTAAGGATTCTTATGATGTTTGTACTAAGTTTTCTTATTCCTTTCATGTTGAGTTCCCTAATTTCATGTTGTAGGATGGATTTCTCTTTAAGGGGTATCAATTATGTATTCCTCAATGCTCTATGAGGGATAATATCATTAGGGAAGAGCACAATGGAAGCCTTAGTGGTCATTTTGGTTTGGATAAAACTTTGGAGCAGGTATCAAGGTTTTACTTTTGGCCTAATATGCAAGCAGAGGTGAAGAAATTTGTGGAGCCTTGCCCCAGTTTTCAAAGGGAAAAAGGAGTTTATACTAATGCTAGGTTGTATCAACCTTTACCGGTTCCTACTAGGCCTTGAGAAAGCCTTAGTATAGATTTTGTACTTGGTTTGCAAAAAACTTCTAGGGGGTTTGATAATGTCTTTGTCATTGTTGATAGGTTCAGCAAGATGGTTCATTTTGTGCCATCTAAATGCACAAATGATGCATCTCATATTGTAGATCTCTTTTTCAAGGAAGTTGTGAGGATCCATGGTCTACCTCTCAATATTGTCACTGATAGAGACTCCAAGTTTATGGGTCTTTTTGGGAGGACTCTCAAGAAGAAATTGGGTACCAATCTGTCATTTTCTTTAGCATACCATCTCAGACTGATGGCCAAATTGAGGTGGTTAATAGATCTCTTGGAAATCTTCTTAGATGTCTTACCAAGCAACATGGAGAAAGTTGGGATTTGGTGATTGGCCAAGCTAAATGTGTATATAATGATTCAGTTAATAGAAGTACAGGGAAAAGCCCATTTGAAGTTGTAGATGGCTTAAATCCTAGAGGGATATTTAAACTTAGAGACCTTGGAGGTATGGAAAGAAGGAGTGCTCAGGGAGAGGACTTTGCCATCACTATGAAGGAGATCCATGATCAAATCAAGACTTCACTTCACAAAAGTGCAGAAAAATACAAACTTTGAGCAGATGTTAAGAGAAGGGATGTTCAGTTTCAGGTAGGAGATTTGGTAATGGCCTACTTGAGGAAGGAAAGGTTTCCCAAGGGCTAACCCTCTAAGCTTCTCATGAAGAAGATAGGACCTCTCTAGGTAGTTCATAAATTTGGCAACAATGCTTATGAGGTTGAACTTCCACTAGATTTGGGGATCTCTCCCATTTTTAATGTATGTGATTTGATAGCCTTCAAGGGTCCTTTACCTGATGTAGCACCTGGTTCATCTCTTGTGGAAGAGGATGTAGATTGGGTGAAGGATTTTCCACCAAGCAAGCCATTGGATTTGGAGAGTATCCTTGATTACAAAGTGGTCAAACAAACCAGAAGAGGGGTCTACAAGGACTACTTGGTCAAGTGGAAGGACCTTCTTGAATCTGAAGCTACTTGGATGTTTGAAAGTGATATCATTAAGCATGGCACCTCAATCACCTAGTTGGAAACACAAGGGACTTGAGTTTTCTTGTCCAGGGGAGTATGGTGTAGGGGCACTCAAAGGTGTACTAGAATATGTGTTTGAAAGAAACATGATGTGTTTCTTTGAGGGTTTTTTGTTTAGGTCCTAGATGGATATGGTAGGTCCAATGCTACCAATGCTTGTAATAAGCCCTAAGGCTCCAAAGTTGTATTCTTGGTCACAAGCCTTGTATGGGATTTTTTTTTTTTGTTGTTGTGTAGGGGTCCTAGAGGTGTTGTGTGTCCAATTTGTAATCTTCAATATGAGGGCAAGTGTGTGATGTCATAATATGTCAAAAGTTGCTATGTTGTCATGAGCAATTTTTGCAACTTTTTGAGTTGTGGTTTCCCAATGGATATTTGGTTTCATTTTGTACATTGGGAAGTGGTTAGAAGGCTTCCTTAGTCTTATTTAATCTTGAGGAACAATTCCCAAAGGTTACATTGGGGCTTTGAATCAAATTTATGCTTCCTACCAATCTGAAACTATCATTTTTACTATTTTTTCTTGGGTTCTTGGTCTTGGTACGGATTTGTACGGACTTATGGAAGATAAAATGTTTTGAAATGAGTGTATCAATGAATCACCTCTTATTTGAAGTTGGTTTGAGGTCTTTAAGTTTTGTGATCAAGGAGAAGTTGATTTTTCTTCCTCGCTGCTTGGTAAAACCCTCAAAACCAGGGTTTGGATGCAAAAGGAGACCCTATTCAACATTCCTCTATGGGAAAGGTCTGAAACACTGAGGAATGTTGAATTAACATGTATACTAGTTGTTTTTCTTGGTTTGGGGAGCAGAAGATCTCACCTTGGCACTGTTGGAGTGATGCCCTAGACTTGACATCTCCGTGTGGCAAGTCTGTGCAATGAGGGATTGAATGAATCCTTGAGACAGTGGATAGAACGGTGGTAAATTTTGAATGGGAAGGACCCTTAGGCATGTGAAAACCCTCTCCAAGAGATCTAACTTCCTCTCCATCCGACTGGTGAAGGTTTTGAGGCCTAAACCTCTACACCGGCTAGTTAGACCAAAATTAGGCCCAAAAGGGTTTGAAAACTTGCACTCAAAACCCAGATGCACAAGTTTGAAATTTTTTAGAATGCCCAAAAGGATACTCAAATATCAATTTTTTTTAGGGGGTTGTTCAAGTAGTTTGATAGGTAAAGTGGGAAAAGTGCAAATAGAGGGCTAATTGCTTGTAGCCCTATTTCCTAGGCCCATAAGGGCAAAAGGCACAAAGGACTTATAAATACCTATCAAAGGGGTCAATGTCGATTCAATTACCATATAGAACATATAAAAACACTCACTTATGATATATTCCACCATTTGAGAAAAAGGTCATGTTGGCAAAGGGCTTGGGGGTTGTGAGGTGTCTTGGTTTAGGGGTTGAGTATTTAGGAGTAGGAGTCTCCTAGAGAAACTAAGTTGTCCTGAGAAGATTGATCCTTGGGAAGGATCAAGGACAAACTTGATAACCTTTGGAAGGTTGGAGAGGTTGGACCATTGTATGGTGCCAAGTGTTGACCCCCTAAAGAAGAAACCAAGGAATCTGCCCATTACCACCAAACCCTCTGCATCATAGAGGAATCATATGATCATGAGAGGAAGTGGAGGTGATGGGATCATTAGATGTATTGTAAGGAGATTCATCATGAGATGGAGAGGATTCTATGCTAGAATTCTTTGGAACAAGCTTTTGACATGTTTGGAGTTGTGGGGATTATGTGATGGAGGAGGATACAGAAGCATCGATGTGAGTAGATGGAGGAATTGGGGTATCATAAAGTGTGGGGTATTGAGATTTTTTTACAGGTGGAGGTGATTGGGGTGGATGGAGGACTTGAGGAGACTTGGCAACTTTGTTTTGAGGTGGGGATTTTGTCTCCTTTGCTTGCATGTCTTGGATAAGATTATGGATGATGGATTTGGAGGACATGGATAATACAGATTTTCAAGGATTAGGATTAGATGGAGGATTGGGATTACATGGGGGATGAGGATTGGATGGGGGATTAGGTTAATGGATTGGGGAATTAGGGTTAATTATTGGAGGACTATGAAGTAAAGGATTTGGATGGGGAGTAGAGGTAATGAATGTGTTGTAAAAGGATAGGGATTGGGATGTAGATGGGAGGAGAGAGGAAGGTATATATGTGGATGAGGGATAATATGGAGATATAGATGGGGAATAAAATGGATTTCCCTTGTCAAAGATAGAGGAAGGATAAGATATATGATACGGATTGGGATTAGGTACAATGTGTTGAGGTTGGATGGATGAAGGTATGATAGGTGAATGAGAGATTATGGGATTGACTTGGTAAGCAGGCTGAGGTGGTTCATGAACTTTCATGAGCATTTTCTCATACCAAGCTTTGAAATTCTGGGTAGCCATGTTGAGAATGAAGGATTAGATTGGAATCAGATGAATATGAGGATTAGGACTTGGCTTCGAATGATTATGGGTCAAAATTGATTGGATTTTGATTGGATTTTTGCCACTGACACACATAGAGAATTCAAACACAACGTGCTATCATAGGAAGTTGGATGAGGAGGAAAACCTTTGCTTGCTGACTTAGGTACACACCCAATAGCTAATCAAAATACGACCAGTGATTCTCACGCAATGGATTCTCAATGTCGTATTAGTCAACTCCAAATAGTAATGGGGGCACGATATGGCAAGTCTCTTAGGGGAGTTACTATCTCCCTTGCACAAAGATTATCCACCTTCGAAGGTGAACTAGATGGCTTCTATTCCTAGGGGTTTTAGTGTGGATTTTCATTTGAATACTACTCATTGTATTCATGCAAGCATAATTGAGGCCTATAGCCCCACAAAATACTAAGAAAGATGTAGTCACGCAAGCATGATTGAGACCTCAAGAGGCCCTACAAAGTGCTTAATATAAGAGTGAACTCTCAAATAGCTCCATCCTCCAGAATTTACATCCCAAGAGGCCTATTTATTATAGTGAGTTGGAATGTTTGGGTTTTAGCCATACTCACTTGGGTCGTTCCCCTCTCACCGAATTGGGAGGGCAGGCCCGCTAAGGGTAAAAACGTGCAAGCAAACAAGAAAAGGTTTGAGGGTCTCGATTTCTAATTATCTATGTAGACAAGAGAATACTCTCCTACCTCTACACTTTCCTCAAACACAAAAGAGTTATTTTACCCCTAATTAGATCTAGGTGCCTAAAATAAAAAGATTAAGAAAACACAATGTTTGGTTGGATTTCCTTAGGCCACCTACAAAATATCAGATTAGTAGTTTTGTTTTATGTCTTTGACTGCTCAAGCGGGACCTATAAAACTCAAAAATCTGATTAATAGACAAAATTATGCAGAAACAATGCTCATGTTGTTTTGTAGACACCCGCGTTGAAGTGCCTGCGCAGGCATTGAAATATCTACGTACACGCTACAGGGGGTCTAAAAAGAGAAAAATGGAAAATGCAGAAAAGTACAAAATTCAAACAAATGCAAAATATACCTAAGACAGACATGTTATTTTGATGGCGGTCATGCTGAAGTGTGTGTGCTCACACTGAAGCAAGTTAGCACAAAAAAAATTAAAATTTTGAAAATTAAAAAATGGGCGGGCTTCTGCCAGAGCGGTCGCGCTATTCGCAGAGTGCTTGCATTGAAGCAACAATTTTGAAATAAAAAGGATAGTTAAATGCAAAAACTAACTAATTTTTTTATTTTTTAAGTTTTTGGCCTTTTTAGTATAATTTTAAGTACTAATTTTGGAATAAAGATAGAAGGTGGAAGAATAGAAGAGAGAAGAAGGAATAATATGATGTTGCAGGCAGATGCATTGTTCCCTGCGACGCTCGCGCTGATCTGTAGACCTGTAAAAGAGGGTTAAAATTTTCAAACTCCCATCCCATGCGCTAAAGCATGTGCACTCACGCCAAAGTAGATAACACTCATGTTGATCTCATGGCAGTCACGCTAGTTTGCAGTTGCTCACGCTGTTCCAACACCTACGAGCAAAAACTCACAAAAAACTCCCAAAAAAAAGATTAAATTCTAGGCACGTGGGTCCCA
Organism: Cryptomeria japonica; assembly: GCF_030272615.1. NCBI lineage: Eukaryota > Viridiplantae > Streptophyta > Pinopsida > Cupressales > Cupressaceae > Cryptomeria > Cryptomeria japonica. The sequence continues at coordinate 422,215,002 of NC_081410.1, read as the reverse complement.
CTGGGTGTGCCAAGATGAAGAGGGGAAAAAGATGGAAGAAGAATGAAGGGACAAAGTAGGTTAGAATGCAATGAAATCAAAGAAGACACAATAGAAATGTAAACAACTAACTTTATACCTTTCCTTTCACCTTTCCCTTGGATTGAGCTTGATGAAGTGGAAGATGTGCCCTTGTGATGCTCCACTTGATGTGCTCCTTGTTTGATGTGGATGTGGATTGCTCTCCTTTGCTCAATATGATTAAGATTTGATAGGATTTGGATTGATGGATTTGGATATATTTGGACTAGAAGATTGAAGGATTATGAGGACATGATAAAGATATGATAGAAGAGAATAGAAGAGAGAATTGGCAACATGAGAATGCTATAGAGGAAGTGGATCCTTTTGTGAGGAAATTATCCTCCAATTTATAGATTGGAGGAGGCCAATGAAGGGACAAAATTGATTTGGTTATGGAGGGTTGATATTGATTTCAAATGTAAGGCATGGATCAAGGGTGCCTTGGGAAAATAAACAGGAATATAAAATTCTTTGAGAAGAGGGGGGAAAGGAAATTTGAATTTCAAAATGAGGAATTAAAAATTCCAAAATAAAGGATGTATGGAGGGATTCAAAGAAATTTAAATTTGTTTGAGAGGCTCAATGTTGATGTGACATGAGTGGTAATATAAAACTGAAGGATAATGATAAGTGGGATTATGAGAGATTCTAGAAGGATTAATTAGGTTGAGTGAGATTACGAAAAGTGATTTGTAGGAATCACATGACTAGGTTAATTAATTAGAATTAATTAATTGAGTTTAGAATAAATAATTATTAGAGGGACTTTAGAAGAATAGGGGAATAATTAACTTATTTGATAAATTAATTATTGGACAATAGTGACAAGATTAATTAAATTTAATTTAATTAACACCGGGAGGAATAAGGATAACACAATTAAATCAATTAATTATGTTGACAAGCTTAAATTAATTAAATATTAATTTTATGTGTCTACAGAAAGACTTGAACTCATCAGAAAATAATTCTCCACCTCTATCAGATCTCAGACACTTCAGCTTCAATCTGGATTCAGTTTCAACTTTAGCTTTCAATATCATGAATTTCTCTAATGCTTATGATTTTTCCTTCAAAAAGTTAACCCACATCATTCTGGACTAGTCATCAATTAGTAACATAAAGTATCTATCTATTGGCATTTTTTATGATTATGTTGTGATTGTCATTGATGGACACACACTTGCATTGAGATTACTTTTATATGTATGAGTTATGCTCAACCGGCAATTGTTTCCAACCGGTATGATGCATTATAGTCTTTAGACTATTGGTGTTTTGCAGAATGTGCTTACCGGTCTGAAGTGGTATGTTGACCCCAAGCGGTTCGAGGATCTCAAGCGATATGAAGGATCAAAGCGGCAAAACACATATTTCCTAGTCTTCATTTTTGTCAAACCGGCAACCGGTAATACTCTGTGATGAGTTACCAACAGGCATTTTGTGATGAGTTACCATCCATTGATTGTTTGATGGTGCCGACACTTCAATGGTGCTTTTTGTGTCATGTTACAGAATATGTCTAGATATATTGAACCTAGAAAATTGTATTGTAATCCTATTGGACTGACATGAAATCAGATTCCTTTATAAGGATGTCATGTCTACGGTTTTAGGTTGTTGCTAGTGTTTAAGGTGGTTGATGAGTTAGAGAGAGTGTGAATGTGTTGAAGACTGAAGTAATGCTGGAATGCATAAGGAACGAGCTATCAAGGGTCTAACTAAGCAATTTGTGCTATTTGCTAGATCACTCACTTGTTGATTACTCACATCATCGACAAGTCTGAAGCCCTTAATCGGGTAGGCCCAAAAGCCTTTTGTAAATCCTCTAACAAGGTGGTTCACATCTGTGGAACTAAAATCCTCTAGCAAGGTAGTCTTTAATCGGACTTATCTCCCAACAGAGATTGAGATTTCTAACAGGATCTGTTCTGATAAAGAACATTGTATGACCTTAACTGGTCTGGTTCCTATTCTGCAGATAGTTACTTGTGAGTTCCATCTCACCATGGTTTTTCCCATTTGGGTTTCCACATCAAAATCTCTTGTGTTATGGTGTTTGTGCTTCTATGGATGAATGCATTATTTGTTATTTGGTTTGCATGTGTGCTAACTGGTTTGTCTGCTAAACTATTTTACCAGTTTACTGGTAGTCTAGTAAAGTGTTTAAGTACATTGATTTTTGGCATACTAATTCACCCCCCCCCTCTTAGTATTCAACAATTGGTATCAGATCCTACCTTTCTATAAGTCTAACCACTTGGAAAGAGATATGGGGGAATATACAATGAGGAAACTTACTCATCGGCTCACTCAGTCTGAGCAAGCCTATGATGATCTTATGGTCAAATATAAGGCCTCTCAAGCAAAAAGGAGACAACATGCTAAAAAACTGATGGAGCTATCTGAAAATAGTTCTTCTAATGAAGTAGACATGGAAACCCCGATTCAAGAAGTAGAGAAGCTGAATGAATCCAATTCCAACTTGAGAAAAGAGTTGGAAGGACTGACTATTCGAATGTGCCAAGAGCTTGAGAACCGGAGGAAAGCTGAAGATATGGTAAAAGACAAAGATCATGAAATCTCCAAGCTAAAGCAAGAGATCAGTGCCCTAACTACTCAACTCCATGCGAGCAAAGTGTAAAATAAAGACATGCAAGGAGATTAGAACATGGCCATCTCTGAGAATGCCAACTTGATGGAAACAAATGCTGCTATTTCCAAAGAACTCTCTGAGTCAAAGGAAATACTTGCTAAGTTCAACAAGAGTACTGTTAAGCTAGAGCAAAATCTTGAATCAGCCAAACCTGTCAAGAATATTGATGGACTTGGTTAGTCCAGTCATGAGGAAGGTGAGACCTCTGATACAAAGGTTGGAGCATCAAAGAAACAACCAACATCAAAGGATAAAGGTAAGCAAAAGTTTAAACCTATTTTCTTTAACTATCTTAAAGAAGGACATACTGCCAATGTGTGTAGGAGCAAAGCCTACAATAATTTTCCTTACTTTATAAACAATGTACCTAGATCCAATAAGTTCAATGGTAATTGTTATGCATGCAACAAGTTTGGGCATAGAGCATCTAAATGCAGGTCTGTTATGAACAACACTGGAAGATATCCTCAGAGGACTCAAGGAGTTGGTCTGGAACCTTTTGTGAACTGGAATCACAATTGGTTTAATGCCTTTAATTATTAGTCAGGAAGTGATGGCTATCAAGCAGCAACCGGATGGAGAGAAAACTGTTTGATCTTTCATTGTCATGGTCACATTGCTACAACATGCAGAAGGAAGAACGGTAACATGAATAATGGACCTTGGAGAGCACCTGGAATGGTCTACTATCATTGCAACAAACTAGGTCACATTGCCAGATTCTACAGAACAAGAAAGAACATATCAAATGACATACCGGTCACTTCGGAAGGAAAGATTGATATTGACACTGTTCAAGCGGATATGAACAAAACCTGGAAAAGGAAACCAGTGGTGTTGCAAGAGGAACGGTTTTTGCACCTAGTGTGGAACCCATGGAACCGGCAAACTAAGCATCAGAAAAGCTTAGGGGGAGAAAATGGTGAAACACTACGAACCCCCAGTTTACACCAATAAAAGACCTTAACCGGTATGTGATACCTATCATTTGGCATAAGACCAGAAATGGTAACAAGAAAATTAGGGTTTACACCCTAATGGTGAAGCATTTATTATGGTAGGTGAGGAATATGTTTAAAAGGAATTTTCATATCATTTCTCACTATCTTTTTTTGAGCGAAGAAGTTTTTCAAGTGCAGAGCGAAGAAAAAGTGACTTGTGTTGCGATTCAAAGAAATCTTGAAACCCTGAAGAAGATTTAGAAGCAAATATCAAACGGTCAAGAGAAGAATGCAAAGTGGTGATTCAGCAACCAACGAAGTGTGAGGCGAAGTGGAATTAGCAAGCCCTAAATTCTTGATTTCCGAAAGGTATTTCTCGAGTTTTCTATTTTATCATGGCTTCCACATCTCATGATAGTTATAGTGCAACTGTCGATTCTATGGATTTCATATAACAAAAGTCGAAATATAATGCCTTGTCTCAAGTACCGGCTAGTGTTATAGTAGAAGAAGGGATTTCTGATTACATAGACTACAAATTCAAAGACCTAGGGTCTCTGGCAATCCATTCTCAGCTAGGTCTATTCTATGGGAAGGATAAAAAGATCAAACCAGAGTATAGCATCTTAAAGAAGAAGAAACTTCACAATGCGGTTTACTTCCTAGAGGATTTCACAGATGACGACATTCGAATCATTCTGAGTAGAGTTCATGGTGACAAGATGTATCTTGAGAGAACACATGATATCACACCACAAGCTATTCAGGTCGTCACCAAAATCTGTAATATAGGGGAAGTGCCAACCCTAAGGAAGGTCAGCAAGACTGAAATGTCCAAGCTCACCGATTCAGTGAGTGACTCACGTGGCATGACTGTCAACTCAATCAAGGATGATCTAGTCAAGTATGCCTGCATAGTAATAGGCTACTAGACGTTCTCTGCTAGCAAAATTAATTTTGTCTCTGCTCCAGTGGTAAATGCGGCTTACAAGATGATCAAGGAGGATGCATTGTTTGATCTATGCACCTATATGCAAAGACAACTTATGTTGAATCTGAAGTCAATCAAACAGGACAACGCACTGAGATTCAAGTTTGGACAACTACTGGTAGGGTTATTCTTCTACTTCCAAGGTTATTTCCCAGGAGTTGGAGATATTCAGTGGTTTGCCGACCAACCGGTTACCAAGCAGATCAAAGAGAGCCTACCAGCAGTTGGAACCGGTTACCCTGAAGTTTTGAACAAGTACTTTGATGAGTTCAGAAGCAAGATGAGCCTAAGGATGAGGATATCCAATGACATTGTCATGAAATATGAAGAGGATATCTACTTTATCATCAAAGTGGATGAATGCATAATGGAGGCTATTGAGCCCAAGCAGGAAGAAGTAGAGCCTATGGGCTATGAGGTGATGTATGATATGCTAGACAAGTATGCTTCTACCCTAATCACCTCACCCCTTGATCCTAAGGCAAAGAGAACCGGCACCTATTTGGAAAGGGTTGCACCGGTTGTAGAACCCTTTGAAAAGAAAGGAAAGGCAGTGCCTTCGGCATCGGCACCGGTTACTGCAGCCAATCCCAAAGTGACCAAGCGGTCACCTACAAAGAAGAAATCAGAAGTGGCACCTGCCAAAGTCTTCAAGAGGAAGAGGAAGACAAGGAATAATTCACCAGACTCAGAAGAAACTATGTCTAAAGAAAAACCCAAGAAGACAAGACAAACAAAGAAAAAGACAAAGAATGAACCAGCATCATCGGCACCGGTAAATATTGACATTTCTTCCTACAAACCTTTGACACATTGTCAAAGAACTATAAAGAATATTAGGAGAAAGGTGTTGAATTATTTGATTGATTGTTTTGATGATTTCAATGATGATGAAAAGGAAGCAGTTGAATAGGAAATCATTAGGTATTTATGTGTTAATGACCGGTCGCCTTCAAAAATTAGATCTGAGACACCGGATTCTTTGTATAGTTCTTTAGAGAATAAATGGCACATTGCCATAGAAAAGGAATAGGAAATGAGGAAGAAAATATTTGCTCAACATTTTCCTAATGTATCCAATTCAAAACTTTTCGAAGTTATGAATAAATACAAAGGCCTCTTCTTCATGAGAAGAAGAAGACTCCTGTTACTGGAAGGAAACGGTCAAGAAGTGATCAAGGATACACATACTCATGCTCAAGAAGCCCTTAAGATAAATCAAGTGGTTGAAGCCAACAGAAAAGCTGAGTGAGAACCAGAAATTGGCAAACTGGATGAGGTGTATGACAGTGAAGAAGAACTGGTCACAAAACAAATGGACCCCATTGATGTAGACACCTTAGAAGGTGAAAATGTTACTCAAGAGACACCATCAGAAGCAACGGGACAGGAGAAGTAGGAAGAACGGGTAGAAAAGCAAAAGGAAGCAAAGGACAAAAAGGAGGAAGCAAAGAAGAAAGTGGAGAAGAAGAAAGCAGAGGAGGATAAAGAAGAGGAGAAAAGAAAGGAAACAGAGAAGGAGAAAAAGAAGGATGAAGAGGAGAAGAGGAAAAAGGAAGAGGAGAAGAAGAAGAAGGATGAAGAGGAGAAGAGAAAGAAAGAAGAGGAAAAGAAGAAGGATGAAGAGGATAAGAGGAAGAAGGAAGCGGAAAAGAAGAAAGATAAAGAGGAGAAGAGGAAGAAGGAAGAGGAGAAGAAAAAGAATGAAGAAGAAAAGAAGCGGAAAGATGAAGAAAAGAAAAAGGAAGAGGAGAAGAAGCAACAAGAAGAGGAGCAGAAGAAAAAGGATGAAGAAGAAGAGAAATAGAGGAAAGAAGAGAAAAGGAAAATAGAAGAAGAGGAAAAGAAAAAGAAAGAAGAGGAAAAGTTAAGAGCTACAGAGAAAGAAGAAGCGGCAAAAAGCACTCAGATGGAGACTCCAAAGGCAACCGGTAGTCAAGCCAAACCGGCTGACCTCACCAGTCCTATTAACCTCCAGTCTACAAATGAAATGGAGCTACTATAGAGAATTAAGGTTGCTCAAGAACACCTTGAAGTGATAAGGAGGAAGAAGGAGCAAGATGTGATCCAAGCTACGGTGGACACTCTTACCAGTTTGTTACCTGGCACAAACCTCCCCAATACTGATTCATCACTGGCATAATTGAAGCTCATATGCACCATAGTGGATGATCAGGTGCAGAGCCTAGAAGAGGTAGTAGAGGCAAATGCCAAGAAAGAGCATCAAAAAGCTCTCAACATTGCCCTAGTGAAGAAGCTAAATGAGCTCCAATCCGATCTGCAAAAAGCTCAAAAAGATATAAGGAATGCTCTGGGTGAGGGCAATCTACTATTGAGTAAGATTTGTCAACCCCATCTCTTCTGTGATGATGTACTTGTACAGAAGCAAAAGCTACAATCTGACTTGCATTTATACATGAGCACCTTCAAGCCACCATATGACTCTTTTACAGCTTATGGGAAAACCGTTCACCGGTTTCATATCCAGTCTGCCAAAATAGAGTTGGAAATCAGCAACTAGACTTGAGATTTGCAGGAACTATAACTGGTTCTACTCCCACGCCTGCAAATACTTCAGAAATGTTATCTCAATCTGGATGCCTTAACGGTGACTCAAGAGATGAGCACAATAGATGCCATGGAAGAACAGGTCTCCCAGATGCAGACAGAGAAAGAAGTGGCTACCTCCCTACTTGAGTCCTAGTCCTTATCTATGAAACAATTTTTGCAGGACTTTAAATCAGTTTTTGACAAGTTTTATTCTTTATTGTCATAAACTCGTATTCTCTTAATACTAATGCAATAGGGGTTAGTCTGTAATACTTTGTTGTCATTCTTGGCAAAGGGGGAGAAGTATAAATTTTGAATGTTTTGATGTATACTTTCATGTTATTTCTGTTAAGAAGTAGTAAACATTGTATTTTCTACAAAAGGGATAGTGTATATGCTTTGGGGGAGTAATTTTGATTATGGCATATTTTTTGTTGTAAAACACTTAGATGTCAAAATTTTCCTAAGTGTTGCAGTCAATGCCAAAGGGGGAGATTGTTGGCATTTTTTATGATTATGTTGTGATTGTCATTGATGGACACACACTTGCATTGAGATCACTTTTATATGTATGAGTTATGCTCAACCAGCAATTGTTTCCAACTGGTATGATGCATTATAGTCTCTAGACTATCGGTGTTTTGAAGAATGTGTTTACTGGTCTGAAGCGGTATGTTGACCCCAAGCGGTTTGAGGATCTCAAGTGGTACGAAGGATCAAAGTGGTAAAACACATATTTCCCAGTCTTCATTTTTGTCAAACCGGCAACCAGTATTTTGTATGAACCGGTAATACTCTGTGATGAGTTACCAACTGACATTTTGTGATGAGTTACCATCCGTTGATTGTTTGATGGTGTTGACACTTTAACAGTGTTTTTTGTGTCGTGTTACAGAATATGTCTAGATGCATTGAACCTAGGAAATTGTATTGTAATCCTATTGGACCAACATGAAATCAAATTCCTTTATAAGGACATCATGTCTAGGGTTTTAGGTTGTTGCTTGGGTTTAAGGTGGTTGATGAGTTAGAGAGTATGAATGTGTTGAAGACTGAAGTAATGCTGGAATGCATAAGGAACGAGCTATCAAGGATCTAACCAAGCAATCTATGCTATTTGCTAGATCACTCGCTTGTTGATTACTCACATCTTTGACAAGTCTGAAGCCCTTAACTAGGTAGGCCCAAAAGCCTTTTGTAAATCCTCTAACAAGGTGGTTCACATCTGTGGATCTAAAATCCTCTAGCAAGGTAGTCTTTAATTGGACTTATCTCCTAACAGAGATTGAGATTCCTAACAGGATCTATTCTAGTAAAGAACATTGTATGACCTTAACCGGTCTGGTTCCTATTCTGCAGATAGTTACTTGTGAGTTCCATCTCACCGTGGTTTTTCCCATTTGGGTTTCCACATCAAAATCTCTTGTGTTATGGTGTTTGTGCTTCTATGGTTGAATGCATTATTTGCTATTTGGTTTGCATGTGTGCTAACCGGTTTGTCTACTAAACTGTTTTACTGGTTTACTAGTAGTCTAGTAAAATTTTTAAGTACATTAATTTTTGGCATACTAATTCACCCCCCCCTCTTAGTATTCATCACTATCACCCTGCACACTTCTAACATTTGTAGGTCCACATAGGTTAGTATGCACAAGATCTAACAATCCAGATGATGTGTATCATTTACTCTTGAAAGAAATCCTTGTTTGCTTATCCAACTGACATTCCTTACATATTGGATTAACAAGTTTAACAATCACAGGCAGATCCCTAACGTCTTGAGTAGAACTAATCTTGATCAATAAATCAAAGTTTACATGACACAATCTCTATACCAAATGCATTCAAAACCTTAGTTCCAGATGCAATCTCTATACTAAATGCATTCAAAATCTTGCATTTACCATCTTTTAATTGTAGATCATAACCCTTATCAACCATCTGTTCAACACTCAAAATATTATGCTTCAAACCTTCAACATACAAGACATCATCAGTGTTATGCTTACCATCAAAAGAAATAGAACCTCTCCCACGGATTACACAGGCTTTGTCATCTCTAAATCTGACTATTCCACCATCATACATTTCCATGCTTACAAATTTTCTTTTGTCACTGGTCATGTGATGTGAACAACCGTTGTCAATCACCCATTCACCTTTTTCTTCTACCTTAGCGGCTAAATCTTTCTCCTAAACAAAACAACTAGTGGAATCAATAGGCACAGGACTATCTTGTTTAATGGCAATGAACACAACTTCATCTTCTTCTCATTCCTCATCTGTAACACCTTTATTTGCAGCATAATAATAGTTCTTCTAGTTCCTAAACTTCCGGTTAAACTTATATGGCTTATCATACTTCTCATGCTTCTCATATCTATCATTTCTATCAAACTTATCATGCCTATCATACTTAACCATTCTCTCTGGACTTCTACAAACAAAATGTCCTATCTTATTACAAGAAAAACATTTTAAGGGTCATTTTCCATCATACTTACCAACACCTTTAGGCAACCTCCATTCAATCAATGCTTCAAGATCATCAATATCTCTCTCTCCTTTCTCTTTCATATCTGGATATCCTGCACTCATTAGAATCATATTTCTTATTATCGGACATAGATGATGATGCTTTGAATGTTGTCTTAGAATTTCCATGTGATTCACCAAAATGCAGCAAGTTTTCCAACTAATACATCTCTTGTCACTGTGGTTACACTCTGGATCTCATCAATAGCAGCAACTTTATGTTTATAAGTAGAATGCAAATATCTTAGCACCTTAGCAACAATCTTATCTTCTTCAGTATTTCCATTGATAGATCTAATACCAAGGACAAACTCATTCACCTTAGCCATGTATGAATGCAAGTTCTCATCATCTCCCATCTTCAAATGTCTCATACTTCCCTTTCAAACTTTGCAACTTAGCCACTTTCACTTGACTATCACCTTCATACAGGATCTCAAACTTCACCCAGATCTCATGTGCGGTTTGAAGTTCCATAACATTTGTCATTTTAGAATCAGCTAAGGCACTGAGTAATGATTCCTTCACTCTTATGTTGTATTCAGCTTCCTTAATCTCATCAGGAGTGGATGGTCCATTTTGAGGAACACCATAAGCATTATTAGTAATCTTCTAATAATATTCTCCAAGACATTTCAAATGCACCTCCATCCGCTTCTTCCATACAATGTAGTTGCTTCCATCAAACCTCAGACTGTCCTTCTTGAAAATAATACCTTTAGCCTCCATTCAGGATCTCCTCAAGTGATTAAGCTTCTACCAGAGGATATAGCTCTGATACCAATTGTTAGCAGCAATCAAGAAGGAAGACTGAGAGGCAGGGGGGGGAATCAGTCTTCACCGGATGCACAACAAATTAAACTTCCAAAACATTAACTGATAACTACAACAATAACAAATAAGAAAATTAGCATCATAACACACAATACCAAGTCTTTGACATGGAAAAACTAGTTAAGGGAAAAACCACAGTGGGAACCCACCTACAATAAGATGATAGTCTACAGTAGTATGTGAAAATACTATAATGGGGAATGCATCTGCATTCAGGCACACTGCTCAAAAGATATATGCCCAAAAGGCTACAACCCTCAAGGAAGTCTCATTGACTTACAAAATAATTCGGACTACAATCCAGAAGGAATGAATTGCAATAATAACATCTACAAATGCCTGATGACAGTTCTTGTTAAGCATAGTTGTCTACCCTACAACACCAAACTCACCACAGCACTTCGTTGAATGATATATCATTGTTTGCACATTTACCTCTCTTTGATAATGCAGACATAATACCAACACCTAAATTACATAAGCATCTCACCTATATAAACAAATCATCAACCCTGATAACAAGGTCAGCTAAACCCTCAACCCTTAACTCATAATTATAAAAATTACATTACACGATACAAAGATCAACAACTAGACCAATATTATGATTTACATTACATATCATTGACCTAATTCAAATTCTGAAATAATTACATCCACCGGAAATCACACCAAGATCAACCGCAACACACTACACCACCGAAAAATACTGTATAACATAAATTATCACTGATTCATAGAAATCACCAAAAACTCGCTCAACGATCAGTGCAGAATGCCAAAACAAATAGGACACGATTAGGAAACATCATCAAGCATGTTATAATCATCCAAAACAATTGCACCAACATCTCTTTTCAAATCTTCATCGGTCAACATCTCAAAGATCAAGAACTCAACCAATCAGAAACTATCACAAAGAAAGATAACTTGCAGTGCAGCAAATCACAAACCATCTGAAATGAAGATACACAAGATCATCCTAAACAATAATCCAAAATATCAGCACAAGATGTGATCACACCAGAATATACGAGATACTACAAAACAGTGATCAACAAAACCAAACTACAAAACCAAACCAAAAACCTTTTCCAAACTCACCGGAATAACACACAGGAATATGTTAGCATCAATGATAACAAAATATCCTAGCAAAAGAAATGAATAACCAAATAAAACAATCTCCAAAATAATCCAACAAACCAAAGGGATTTGTTCCTGTTTGACAAATCTTGGATGTTGTTATATCCACCCATGAGATTATTCACTCTATATATTGTTGTAATCTCCTAGGGATGACCTTGAAGCTTGAAATCTCTAAGGCCTATGATAGAGTTAGATGTGACTTTATTATTGAATTTCTCAAGAAGTTGGAGTTTGATGATAATTTGATTAAAATTGTTAAGGAATGTGTAACAACTATCCATTATTCAATCCTGGTTAATGGAGTCCCAAGGGGTTTCTTTGACATGGAAAGGGGAATCAGTTTGGGGGACCCTTTGTTCCCCTATCTTTTTATAATGTTAGTTGAGCTTTTGGGAATAAATTTTCTCAAACTTGTTGTGGATGGCAACCTAAAAGGGATTAGATCGGTGTCTACCCTTCCCCCCATGGTTCTCTAGCAGTTTGTGGATGACACCATCTTATTTGGGACTACCTTGGTAGAGGAAACTAGATGTTGGAAACAATTTTTACCCTTGTATGCCATGGCCTTAAGTCAATACATCAATTATAATAAAAGAAGAATCTATTTTTTCAATATTGATGATGGTCTATAAAGGAAAATTTGTAATATCCTAGGTTGTCAATATGCCACCTTATCGAGAGTCTATGTGGGGATCCCATTCACTATCAAAGAAGTTACCCCCACCTTTTGGAGCTTTGTTTTAGAAAGAATGTAAAAAAAATTGGTAGGTTGGAAAGGTAAAATCCTTAGTAATGTTGGGAAGCTTCAACTTCTTATAGGCTCCATCCAAGGCATATAAGCTTACTTCCTTTCCCTTTTCAAGGTCCCTATGAACATTGTTGAGAAGTCTGAGAAAATTCAGAGGACATTCTTGTAGGAACTTATTGAAGAAATAAAAATAATTGTCTTGGTTAGCTAGGATGAAATCTACCTCCCCAAGAGCCTTGGGGGCCTTGGAATAAGGAAAATTGTTCACCTTAAAAAATCTTTGATGATTAAGATTGGATGGAATCTTACCCTTGACAATAAGGATTAGAGTATCATTATGGGGGCTAAATACCTTAACCAAGAGAAATTATATAGGTTCCTTTCTATCATTGGCTTCCCTAGTGGATAAAAAAATTGGAATAATATTATCAAGTCCCCCAGGTTAATCTCTCTCAAATTCACTTCGTAGGTGGGGAATGGGTAGTTGATCATATTCTAGGAGGATAAATAGTTGAACAACCAACCCCTAATGGAGCATCATGCTTACAAAGATATGAAAAGATAGGTTATTGACTTCTTTGGTCCCTATGTTGTTGATTACCTCTCCCTAGGTAATACTTAGTTGGATGTGTCAAGGTGCTATCAAAACTATGCCCACCGAGCCCATGTTGCCTCTTTATTCCAAGTTGTTCTCCAAAAAAATATGTACCCCTCTTTCCTAGAAATGAAAAATTCGTTTGGACCATGAATTATATAGGGAACTTCTCTATTAAATTGACCTACAATATACTATTGAAGAATGACAATAATAGTGGTTTCTAGCGAAAAAGTCTAGAACCCCCACCTCCTTCCTAAAATCACTTTTTTGGTGGATGATTATGCATAATAGAATTATTACTCAAGATAATCTCATCAAAAGGGGATTTCAGCTCCCTAATAGATGTGTCCTCTATAAGTAGAGCAAGGAAACCATCCCCCACATTATACTCCACTATAACTTTTCTCACACCTTATGGATCTTTGTCTTCTAGAAATTATAGACTTGGAGATGCTTCAATTACACCCTTCTCTTGTCAAAGATGTGTTGTCATTTTCATCATCCTCTTCTCTCGGAGATTTGGAAGCAAGTTTCCCCATCTTGGTTGGTGCATTTAGAAAGAAAGGAATAACTATACCTTTTATGATGTGAAAAGATCCCCTGAAGAGTTATTTGTGGTCTTCCATAAGTTTCTAATTTGAAAAATTTTGGTCTCCCACAGTAAATGTCCCTCTCTCCCTCCAACTAGGTTTGAAACTAATCTAGTGATGAATTGGGGCCTTCCTGGTTCCTTTTCAAAATTTGATAATTCAAAGACATTAGCTTGACTCATAACCAAATGGTATCCTATCCAACAAAGTTGGTGCAACCTCAATTTCGATGGGGAGGCTAGGGGTGATCTTAGGTCTGCTAGTGGTGGGGTAGTTATCCTATCCTCTTTTTGTGCTATGGTGGCTTGTTATGCAGGTGGCATTGGTGCTACTACCAATAACCATGCTGAGGGTATAGCGCTTTTCTGGGGGAAAAAAATTTCCATTTCAATTAGCATCAGACACTTCATTATTGAGGGGGACTTCAAGCTTATTATTGATGTTGTCAAAGACTCTTCTAATCTTGGTTGGACCATTGAAACTATAGTCATAGATATCAAGCAACTCTTGTAATGCCCGCCAAAATACCCTAGAGAAATAAAGCTAACTAACATGCAAATAGAATTTTTTAAAAAAAATATTATCTAATACAACGCATATATCCATTTACTCATTTACATATAACATCCATTAACATGATATACATATATCCATCATGAACATAAACATAAAATAATATTCATATGATCTCATAATGCAAGCAAAATAAACACTGTTGGAATCAATGAACACTGAGAGGGGGAGTGAATCAGTGTTATGCAATTAACAACTTTCTTAAACTAATTCATTAACCATGAAATGCAAATGAATAAAAGCAAAGTACAAAAAAAAAATGCAAACAAGCACAAAACCATAACATCAAATTTTTTACGTGGAAATCCAGAAAGGGAAAAACCATGGTGGGATTGGAACCCACAATATTATAATATTGTGATTAGGAGTATACTAATATTACAAGAGGGGAATGCACATGCATTCAGGCACATTGCCTAGAACTCATTACTCAATTACAAAAGAAAGGGCTACAACCTAGAGGAAGGCTCACTTCCCTACAAGTGATTACAAATGATAAGAAGAATGTCTAAACTGGAGAATAGCATATACAAATACCAAATTGCAGTTTTAGCTAGACGCAAAAGATCTTCTTCCTCTATTTTGTCTCTTTGTTATGTTTTGCTACTTTGTCATATACCTAAGCACAAAAACCTTCAATCACACACACAAAAATTTGCACAATATCTCATACAATCTTCGCACACTCGCATCTCATCACATCATATACCAAAATGCTCAAATGAATTGGTCTTATATATCCACATCAACAAAATAAATCAATTTCCATGTTGGCCCCAAAAACCACATAACACGCAACATGAAATGTGTAACAATAGGTCAGCTCAATCTGAGTACCAATCCAAATGCAGACCTAAAAAAATTTATAATAAGCTTCCCACATGTCGGCTTGAACACCTCGAACTGAAAACCAATCACTGAAATCATCCCAAAGATTCCACATAACACGTTACACCAAAATAACTACGTTCTTCCTGAATTACCAGATATCAGAACTCCTATATTGCACAAGAATCAATACCAAAGGCTGGGATTATGAAATAAGTTACTTCTATCATCCAATAAACTAACTCTTTCACCATAATCAAAACTATGCAACCAAAATCCCATACTCTGTATTCCACCTTCCAGACTTGAGCATAAATGAATATCAAACTTTCGATAGAACAAATTTTCATATATCGTATGTGATTTGATCTAAGTTGCCATCAATGACAACCCAAAAACATTCCTCATGCACTAATCTCTACCAGTACAGTGCCTCTTGCCAAGAATCTCCCCCTTTGGCATTGATGGCAACACTAGATGAAAAATGACACTATAACTGCAAAACTTCAAAACTCAACAACTCAATAAGCTCAACAAACTCCCCCTAAAACTAAACATCAATTTTCATTCCTCTCTCTCCCCCTTTTACAACAATGTCAAAGATAGTTATCCACCAAACTTTATGTACAAGGGTATGCTCATTATCTTACATGAATTTAAAGATGTTTGCAAAAATGGTCTTTAGGGACTGTAGGTGATCATCCCAACCTTTCTTCAAATTCTCCAAAATGTTTATAAGAGCACTAAACAGATAGGCATGCATCCTAGATCCTCTAAGATCTATTGAAACACACTTATTCAGAGCATTCTTAGCATCCCGTTTACTGCTCAACAAGGTGTCCAACTGGGGAGTTATTAAATTCTTGAGTTCTCCCACTCTGCCAACTACTCTGTCTTTTTCCTGATTAAGGCTCTTGATTTTGTCAAGTAGAGCCATCACCTGAGCTTCATAGTTACTAGCAAAAACTAATTGAGGGGAATAAGGTTGAGATATACCAACTAACTTCCATTCACATTCCTTTATCTTCTTATCTATCTCAATTGTGAATTTAGTCAAAAGAAGACATGACTTGTATATCGTGTTGCCTTCATCTAGTGCCTCCTAAATAGTCTTCAAACTGGAGATCAAGCCAACTCTATCACCTTCAACCATTTTCAAAATTGTCCTTAACCACATAGCATTGAATTGAGTAAGGACCTTTCCTTCTGGAGCTTTCTCTAAAGACACAAAATGATAATCTATTGCCTTTAGCATGCTCCTCAGCTTACCAGAGGATGAGTCTATTGAATCTTGCTTAAAAGATGGCAAACTTTTCTCCAACACACTTGTCGCCATGGATATAATCTCTTTGTCTTCAGACTGATACTTCAATAAGTCTTCACTCACTTTGTCATGTGCAAGTGTTGCGAGCTTAACTGCTTGGACCAAAGATAGAGAGGTAAGATCTATAGGCCCTTCGGTGAGATCTGTGTCACTGATAATTTGCTTGCCCTCATCCACTGTGTCTCTTGCCACTAGAACTTATTGTTCAATCTTATCTCTATCCTTATCCTTCTCTTCCTTCTCTGCTTCTTCTTCTTTCTCAGCATCCTCTCATTTCCAACCTCCTCAGCTACCTTCTCAGATTCAACATTTATCACTGGAGGAGTTTGATCAGCTTCACTGGAGTTAGTAACCTTTTGATTGTCAATAGTATCATCTCCAACTATATATTGATCATTTGTCTACTCATCTGGAGTAGAGGTATCATCCTATGTATGCACTTCTAGAGGGGTGTCAAATTTTGCCTAATTTATTTCATACCCGTTCTCTTCCAAAACTTGTTTTAATATTGCTTTTGTCTACTTAGCCACTTCATCAACTTTTCCGAGCATGATCTTATTAACTCTTGTTTCACTTCTAAATCTTCTCTTCACAATCTTAAGAAGTCTTTCAACTTCACTCTTTAAAATTACACAGCAAAAATTAACCAATACATACTCTTTTATTCTCTCATCTTCAAGACTTGTCGTATGACTTGTAGCATCCAAAATTTCATATAAACCCTTCAGAATCATAGATGCTAATTCTATTAAGGCTTTTCTATATACATTCATGTACTTTATAATGACTTCCTCTATCGCTCTTTGATTATTCTCATCACAAGTCTCATAATATTCAGATATATTCTTTAAATTTCCTTCCTTCACTACTTCATCAACTATCTGACTAAGTGAAATGGGGGGCACAATAGTGTAGTTACCTTCTAGCTTCTCAGACTTCGGAGCTTCATCGATTTTAGACTTGGGCTTCTTTCTAGGATGAGGTCTTCCAGATTGCTCAACTTGAACTTTTATCTTTTTTCTTCGCTAACCTTCATCGGATAGTGGCTTCTTGACTACCCTGGAAGAGGTACCAATCTTCTTCACTTCCCTTTCTGCTTCATCGGGTTTTGTCTCTTCCTCTACAGGAGCTGCCACATAGACTCTCTTAGGCTTCCCTTTCTTCCTCTTCTCTACTCCACCAGATGGTTTGGTTTGAGGCTTCGGTGGAGGGACAAGCTTTTGTGCACCGGAGGGAGGAGGGTGTTGACTTTGTTTGCCTTGGCTTCAGAGAAGTCACTGGTTTAGTCTTCTTTGGTTGAACCATGTCCTCCTCTTTCAGGATGTTCATATCTCTATCCTTGTGGACTACTTCCTTTGTTATACCCATGGCTTCAATGAGGTGTTCTACTTCTTTCTTGACTCTCTTCTGCATGTCGGGCTTAGTAAATTGAGAATGCAAGCTTAAAATTTTCTTCTTATAAGTTTCAAATATTTCTTCCTTCTCATCCACCAGCTTGCTCAAAAGATGTTGAGCATACATGTCAAGTGTATTTGCATCAACTTCATACCCCATGGTCATGATACATACTATCCTTGGCTCAACAAATTCCATTAAGCATTGATCAATTTCCACCATGAAGCATATGGTGTCCTCGTACTTCTCTACAATGTCCTTCGGGATCCTTTCCCTTCTCTAAATCATGCCTTGGAAGGATTTAAAGTAACCCCATAGTATAGATTTCTATGCTTGAGCATCTCCTAATCCTTGTAAGGCTTCCTTGATCTAGACTGCCACAAGTTTATCATATACCCATTAAATTTTGCCTATACTGTGGATCTCATTCATGAAATAGAAGGCCAAACAGACAATCAAAGTCCAAACTTAAAAACATGCTTCTTATCTTGCTTGATCTTCTTTAAATTGCTCACTAATTCACATAGAAGTACTCCACATAGGTCATACAACTTGTTTTCCTTCATAATTTGATATGCTACATATATAGCCATATTGGAGACAAATTTTTCTCTGCTAGATTGATGTACCTTGTAGCCTATCACCATGGATGCAAATCTTACATCATACTCAATAATATCACTAATTGTCATGGATCTGCTATCATTTTGGGAACCGATTACCTTTGTCACTTTTGTGTTCTTCACATTCCTCAGACCGAGGACTTCACCAGTTGCATTCAAACATGTTACCGCTTGGATTGCGTTCTTGGTAATCTTGTATGGTTTGTCAAGCCATATAAATTCATCATGGACCCTGCTCAAAATATACCTCCTCATGAACTGAATGAAACCCTTATCCTACAAATATTTAAAATTGGGTTTAAGGTTTCCCATACCATCCATCTTGTGCTTGGTTTATAGTGATGGTATTTTTGCATTTCCAAGCTCCTCAATATTGTAGTAGATGTATGCCCTAATGTCTTCAACATGCAATACCCCGTACGAAACAGATGAGAATGCACCATTCAGATCATCTTCCATTCATTTGTATGGTTGCTTCTTGAACTGAGGCCTTTCCCTATTAGTTATCTCTTCAAATAATGGAGTTGCCACACCAAAACTAGATGATGTCATTATTGAAATCTAGGTTATGAACAAATAGCTTCAAACTTCAAAAAATACCTTTTTGACTTCAATCGGATGCAAGAAATCTTCATGGAATCCTTTCAAGCTCTGTTTTAGCTGCACAATCTTCTTTGCCACACTTTTCTTTTCTTTTTCTTCATGTGCAATGTAAAAAATGAATAATAAAATTCCTTTTTATCCTTTGAATACCTAACTTTAAGGTACAATATATGCTTAGCCCTAAAGTTCTTCCATATGCCCTGAAACTCATGAACATTGTATCGGAGCATCAAATCAACATCGAATCTTTCGGATATCTCTCAAGATCATTTGCACAATCATATACAATCGTCTGCAACCTTTTACAATTGGTTACAGATCTTAGAAAGAGGGTTTTAAGGATCTACATGAAAAGCTTCCCCGTAAGGCCAAACCGAATACCTTAGTTACTGGATGAGGTTCCAACAGTGGAATCGGGTGTGGACCTATTTACTGCATTTGAATCTTCCTTTTTAACCCACATATTCTTGTTCTTCTCTTTGATCTTTTCAAACTTAAATTTTCCCTTTTCATCTTCTTTGTTCTTGTCTACCGAAGCATTCTTGCTCACATTCTTGCTTCTACAGTATTTTACAATATGACCAAATTTGTTGCAAGCATAACAAACAATATTGTTTCTCTAATTGGGCCTAAAATTACCTTCATTTCCCTTTGATCTACATTGGTTAGAAATATTTCCAAATCTTCCACAAGAATAGCATCTTACATTCTCATATTTACCATACTTCTGCGTTCAACTGATTATGATCATATTTATTGCAATTGAAACATTGACCAGAGAGTGATGTAGTATTATGATTAGTTGTATTTCTGCATTGAATTGCCATATGACCAAATTTATTGCAAACAAAAGATTTACCATTGAATTATAAGCATTTGTTGGAAACCAATAACACTGAGAGGGGCGGTGAATCAGTGTTATACTGGAATAGAAGATTTTAGCCTTAACAAAATATACATACACCAACCAGTATACCAGTATAAACAAAATTGAAAGAAGTAATGCAACCAACAAGCCAAACACATAAATGAGAACTATAACACATAGTTTTATACGTGGAAATCCTCAATGAGGAAAAACCACGGTGGGAATTGTGACCCACAATATCAATTCACTCACCATATGAAGAGATACTATAATATCTAATGTGCCTACACTTGTAGGAAGGCTTACATTTTAGAGCACACTGCTCATCACAAAAAGAGCCTCACTAGCTACATAACAATCCAGACAATAATCTAGAGAAGTGTGAACTGCTTAGTATAACATCTCCTATGCCAGAATACAGTTCTGGTTTAAGCTCTATCTATTCCGGTCAAAACCCTAAACCTCAGTACCGGAATAACCCTTACAATGAATTCCTCACATACATAGTCTCTCAGATATATTTTTCATTACATTACATCCATATATCCATTCCACATGTCTATCCTTATTCACGTTTTCTTGTTTTTCTTATTACAAAATGTTCTAATAAATCTCCCCTATATACCCTATACATGTTTATGTCTTATGTTGGCTTACAAGGATATATACAATATCACCAATATCCTTTACCATACCATGTCAGCCTGCATTGCTGATGGTCAAAGAAATCTTCTACCCTGTCGGTGCCAGTGTAGACTCTATGAAGTGTCTGTCGGTACACCATATGAAGCAAAACCCAAAATCATGTTGCCATCAATGAAAACAAAATGAAACCTAATGAATAGATTGTCAATTACCAAAAATCTCCCCCTTTTGCATTGATGGCAACACTCATGTGAAAAATGGTCATGATTTCAACTGTCAGTTTCATCCTGCCCTACTCCCCCTGAGCTGAATATGCAAAATGATCCAATACTCCAAAATTCAAAAAAAATTGTAACTCCCCCTAATGTATGCAACCCTTCATTATTTTTCACATGTATACCACTCCCCCTTTGACATTAATGCCCAAAAATTGTAAAAAAGAATGTCAAATAATGATAATTGTACACTGAATACCTCCAAAAATGTTTTATCAGAGCTTGACCAATTTCAAGATTTTTGCGTAAGATTTCTCTAATAACTCCACATAGGTATCCCAGTCAGTTTTTAATGTGTCAGAGATAGATACAAGTCCACTCATGAAATATGCAAGTGAATCTTTCTCATTAACTTCTGCCGGTGTGGACTTACCAAGCATATGAATGCATTCCCTCTTATGTACACCAAGTGAATCCAATCTTGGACTCACCAAACCTCTGAGACCTTTGGCTCTTTGAATGATCTTATCTCTTTAATTTTCAAGAGCAAAAATTTGATTCTCCAACGCCAAAATTTGTCCACCAATAGATCTTGTCAATGAAATTAGTCCATCAAAAGAGTTAGAAATACTAGCAATTTTATCCTGTACCTATTTTATCTTTTCATCTACTTTTGCTATAAGAATCTCTATATTGCAACATACCCTGTATATATTAGAGCCCTGTTTCAAATAATTCTCTATCAAAATTAAATTCTCCTCAATCTTTTTCTTTTCTCTATCAATGATCTGATCAAGCGGCTCTCTTAGCCAAAGTGATTTTTTTTAAGTGCTAGCCGGTTAGAGATCTA
The DNA here is from genome assembly GCF_030272615.1 of Cryptomeria japonica. Classification (NCBI taxonomy): domain Eukaryota; kingdom Viridiplantae; phylum Streptophyta; class Pinopsida; order Cupressales; family Cupressaceae; genus Cryptomeria; species Cryptomeria japonica. The sequence continues at coordinate 422,193,423 of NC_081410.1, read as the reverse complement.
TTGTAATGATTGAAAATCTTTAGAGATGTGCTCTATTATTATCTTAAGCTTTCCGAAAGGGCTCGCTTCATTCTCAATCTTACATTCTAGGACCAATCTGTGCAAAACAATTATGGATTGATCTATAATCCCTTTGTTTATGGTTCCCTCCTTCATCAGTTTTTGAGCAACCATCATCATCAGCTCTGTGGGACTCATCTCTGTGATGTTTCTCTTTTCTACTAGAGAAGTGTCAATTGTCAATAATGATGTGCCAACAACTAGTTCCCTACCGAATTCCCTTGTTTTCTCTAGTGATTTAACTTTTATTGCCTCCTCACTTGCACCGGTGGCTTCGCCACTTGGTGCAGTTTGTGCAACTGTATCTTGATATTCTTCAAAACTGAGGGTGGAGTACCCATAATTCCTTTACCTTTCCCTTAAACTGGTGTAGCTATAGTATCAGTCTTTGTCTCCGGTGAAGTGAAGAATCCTCTATGCTCTCCCAAAAAAATTATCCAACCCTTCTATGTCTCCTTTATTATCTCATTCATCCTTCCTAACATTAGGATAGTTATTCTATGTTTGATGTTAAAAACCTTTCTATCTGTAGCCTCAATTGTCTTCTCCATCTCATCTGGAGTTATAGCAACACATATAGAGAAAATTTCTTGCATCTTAATGTGTTTATCTTCTTGCAATGCAGATAACCTTCTAGCATCTAACATGTCGTATAGCTCTGTCAGTATTTGATTTTCTATTTCAATTAATGCTTTCTTATAGATATCTAAATATAGAAGAATTACTTCCTCTACCTCTCTCTGTTCATAAACTTTAAGTGTATCATAATAAGACTTGACATTATTCAGCATCCCATGCTTAGTTATTTCATCAATAATTTCAGCACAAGTCTTAGCCGGGATGATTGTTAAATTACCGGTCTCTAGTGCCAAATCAATGTCACTCTTCTTCCTCCTTCTAGTAGTACCGAATGCAGTTGATGGTGTAGCCTTGGGTTCCTTCTTTTGTGCCATAAATTTGATGGTAACCTTCCTAACCAATTGTTTATTTGGTTCTACTTTAGGTTCTTTTGGTTTCTTCATCACAACCCTTTTGAATGCTAATGGTGTCTCATCTTCAGACTCATAATCTATAGTCACAGGGCCAATGTGAACTACCAGATCCTTCCTCTTTCTTTTTTTCTCTGAGACAACATCAATGAGTACCTTAATGTCCTTAGAAACTTCTTGTACAAACTTGCTTGCCTTACCTTCTTGTTTTTCCCTTTTCTTCCAGTTGAACTCAGTTTAAACCTCAAAAGTCTTTTGTTGTGTTGTTCCACAAGGTTTTTCTGCTTCATCTATTTTTGCATCAAGTAAAATTTTAGTATATGCATCAAGAATTAATGCATCCACCTCATATCCCATTTACTCTATCCAAATCTTATGGGGCTTGGCTGCCTCCATGAGAGTCACATCCTTCTTAACCATGAAACAAATGTCAGTAGAGTATTTCTCTACTATTTTCTTAGGTATCCTTATTCTAGACCTCATAGATTTTTGAAAAGCCTTGAAGTAACCCCATACCTTATCATCTCTAAGACTTCCCAATGTAGAAATTGATTGCTTAAGTTGTCTTCTTACCGGGATGTCAAAAGCCCATTGCTTCCTTCCAGAACCAAGGGTATCATTCAAAAATTATAATATTAAGCAAACTAACAGATTTCCATACCAGAAGGTGCCCTTCTTCTCACCTTTAATCTTTCCTAAATTGATCAATAACTCCTCAAGCATCAAGTCACAAATATCTAACTTGATATTTTCTCTCATCATTCTATAAGCAGCCAAAATACATGAACTGGAAACTGAATTCAGTTGATATGACTAAGTTACCTTGTAGCCTATGATCATGCTTCCAAATTTGATGTCGGTGATGGTGCTCACCTTCATCGATCTCTTGTCTGATGTAGCATTGGAGATCTTCCTTACAAAGTCATTTGATACCTTTTTATCCGAATGTTGCCCTGTCAATGGAAAACCAGTAATTACCCAGATGGATTCCTTAGTGATTTTATAGGATTGGACCAGCCATATGAATTCCCCATGTACTCTGCTCAGTACATATCTGACAATCTCATCCTTAACTCTGGAATATCTAGAATATTAGTGAACCTAGATCTTTGATGTGTTTATATGCTGATTTTGTTTTACCAGATTCTCCCATGAGTTCATTCATATACATCCCCTTGATCTCCAAAGTTCCTAAGTCCTCTATATTACAATGAATGTAAGCCCTAACATCTTCCACATATACCACTCCCTCTGTGACGCGAGAAAATGCTCCAACCGAATCTTCCTTGGTAGTCACATGTGGATACCAATTGAAAATTAGCCTGGGGCGGTCCTTAACTTCTACGATAGTTGGATTTGCAACAAAAATAGGAGCAGAAGATGATCCTGATTCTATGATTCAAGAAAAATACCTTTAGAACGCTACCGGTGAAAACCTCTAACAAATCCTTCCAGATGTCAGTGTGATCATTCAAGATGAAATCTAATCACCTTTGAATAGCTTCTGATTGCACTAAGTTGCTTTGAATCACTCTAAATATTGGGTGAGTAATAATGAAGTGTAATCGACCTTTTATCCATCAAGAAAACCCTAATTTTCTATTGACATAAATGACTATCGGTGAAAGATACCAGATCTCACTCTAAATATATCAATGTCGGATAATACTCTTCAATATTTGGAACATCTTCCAGAATCTCCTCCAGGGGAATATGCATCATCTTTCATGAAATTTGCCTACCCCTAAGGCATCTGCCTTAGTTATCCAATGAGCTCACTGTCGGTGCAAGAGCAACCTCTTCTACTGGATAGGTAACCAGGACATTCCCATCTGATGATTGCTCTTCAGTCTTTCTAACCCATCTCTGAGTATGATCTTGCCGAATTTCACTAACTTTCTCTTTGCCTTTATCATTTGATCCTCCATTTCCAACCGGTGGATTTTTGCTTCTGCAAAACTTAGGAGTATGTCCAACTTTATTGCATGCATAACATGCAACATTGTTCTTTTGAATTGCCTTGCTAAAACTGGTGAAATTGCTTGACCTACACTGAATAGCCATATGTCCAAATTTTCCACAAGCATAGCATTTTACATTCATTCTGCAATGTTCTATCTTATGACCAATTTTATTGCATTTAGAACATTTATCGGGAGTAGAATCAGGGTTCTGATTTTCTTTGTTTCTACATTTCCTAGCCATGTGACCAAATTTATTGCAAACAAAACATCTACCATTAAATTTATAAGCATTGAATTGCCTTACCAGTTCCTTATGGTTTTGATTTTCATTAGCAGTACCAAAACTCTATCCTTGCTCAAATCCAAGTCCACTGGAATCTCCAATCTACCTCTGTCTCTTCAGTAACTCATCAAGTTGTGTTGAGATGATCTTGAATCTTTCTTTGTACTCACTTGTAACAGTTAATTCATCTCTTAGTACTTTCATTTGTCTCTCAAGCTCTTGCTCATTGCTTCGGGATTGTACCAAATTAGACCTTAATATCTCATTTTCATGAGTCAACCTACCACATTCTTCAATTTTTTTCTTTAGGGATACAACAAGATTTTATTCCTTTTTCTTTATGTCCTCAATATCCTTGGATAACCTCATAGTCATAGTTTGCATTTCATTCTTTATAACCATGTTCTCCTTACTCAATTTATGACATTGTTCCTTAAGTGCATCTTCATCATCCTAATTTTGCAAAGGTTCCTTCCTCCTAGCTTGAACAAATGAAAGTCTCTCTTGTAGGACAAGAATAAATTCTTTAGCAGAATTCAACTCATCTTGTAGCTTTAAGTTCTTCAATCTTTCAGCATCATAATCTTCAAGTGCCATCTCAAGCTGCTTCTCCAAAGCCATATTCAATTATTCCAATTTCGGGATCTTCCTCAAGTTGTTAAACTTCCTCCGAGGCACAAGGCTCTGATACCAATTGTTGGAAACAAATAACACTAAGACAAGGGGGTGAATCAGTGTTATACTGGAATAGAAGATTTCAGCCTTAACAAAACATACATACACTGATTGGTATACTAGTATAAACAAAATTGAAAGAATTAATGAAACTAATAAGCCAAACACATAAATGAGAACCATAACACATAGATTTATACATGGAAAACCTCAATGAGGAAAAACCATGGTGGGATTTGTGACCCACAATATCAATTTACTGCCCATATGAAGAGATATTACAATATATGATGGGCCTGCACTTGTAGGAAGGCTTACAACCTAGAGCACACTGCTCATCATAAAAGGAGCCTCATTGGCTACATATCAATCCAGACAACAATCTGGAGAAGTGTGAACTACTTAGTATAGCATCTCCCATTCTAGAATACAATTCCGGTTTAAGCTCTGTTTGTTCCGTTCAAAACCTTAAACCTCAGTACCAGAATAACCCTTACAATGAATTCCTCACATACATAGTCTCTCAAATATATTTTGTATTACATTACATCCATATATACATTCCCCATGTCTATCCTTATTCACTTATTCTTCTTTTTCTTATTACAAAATGTTCTAATCAATTTCCCCTATATACCCTATACAAATGTATGCCTTGTGTCGGCTTACAAGGATATATACAATATCATATTACATGTCAGCCATATAACATAAATGAATAAGCATTAAATAAAGTTGTCGATGTTAGATCCAAGATGTGTCAGCCTCCAATACCGATATCCTTTACCATATCATGTTGGCCTGGATTGTCGATGATCAAATAAATCTTGTATCCTGCCAATACCAGTACTGGTGCCGCTGTAGAGTCTGTGAAGTACCTGTCAGTACACCATATGAAGATGGAACCCAAAATCATGTTGCCATCAATGGCAACATAATAAAACCTAACCAATAGAGTGTCAATTGCCAACAACATTAGGCTTTCTTACCAGACATCTCTTGTTCTTCTAATGATTACTTTGACCAGATCCGGAGCTTTCTCCTTTCTCAAATCCAAGTCCTCCTATATCACCTTTGTTCTTATGACTTTTCAGCATCTCATCCAACTTAGTTGAGCTAGCATTGAATTTTTATTTGTATTCATTAGCAGTGGTAAGTTCATCGATCAGAATTATGATCTATCTTTCAAGTTTTTGCTCATTATTCCGGACTGTATTAATAAAATCTTCAACATGTCATTTTCATGATTAAATATGCAACATTCATTGGATCTATCCTTCAATGACTGAGTCAGACTTCCTTCATTCTTCTTCATGTCTTCAATCTCCTTTGTCAACTTCATCATAATGGATTGCATTTCATTCTTTAGGACTGCATTATCTCTAGCAAGTTTTTCACATTCATCTGTCTTGTCTTGATTATCAATGCATTGCTCTTCTTTCTCCTTAAGTTTGTCCATCAGATCCTTTCTCTTCTCTCTAGATGTGTTCACTTGATCTTTTAATGACTCAATTTTTTGCATCACTTAAATTTCTTCTCAGATCACTTGCTTCTTTCCTTGATGTATCTAGGTCTTCAAGTGCCACAATAAGTTGTCTCTATAAACCAGAGTCCATTGATTCAATCTTCTAGATCTTCTTGAAGTTGTTAGGCTTCCTCAGAGGAACTAGGCTCTGATACCAATTGTTGGAATCAATGAGCACTGAGAGGGGGGGTGAATCAGTGTTCTGCAATTAACAAATTTCTTAAACTGATTCTTTAACCACCGAATGCAAATGAATAAAAACAAAGTGCAGAAAAAAAATGCAAACAAGCATAAAGCCATAACACCAGAATTTTTACGTGGAAACCCAGAAAGGGAAAAACCACGGTGGGATTGGAATCCAGAATATTATAATATTGTGATTCAGAGTATAATAATATTGCAAGAGGGGAATGCACATGCATTCAGGCACACTGCCTAGAACTCACTGCTCAATTATAAAAGAAAGGGCTACAACCCGGAGGAAGGCTCACTGCCTTACAAGTAATTACAAATGATAACAAGAATTTCTAAACTAGATAATGTTAAGATTGATGACAGTCCCAAAGATACTGAGAGGGGGGGTGAATTAGTATCTAGCTGGTTTTCAGAATATTTGGCCTTATTAAGTATTTTGCATTCAAAAATAGTGTACCGGTAAATAAGAATTAATACAGTAAACAAGAACAATAAAGACAGCATAGAAAACACACCATAACACAAGATGTTTAATGAGGAAACCCGATGTGGGAAAAACCTTGGTGGGATTTGTGACCCACAATATTCACTCATTGGCCAATGAATGGATATTACTTACAATGTGGTGCTTGCACATGCAGGAAGGCTAACTGCCTAGAGCTCATTGCTCAATCTACAAAATAGAAGTCTCACTGACTTACAAAATGGATTATAAGAATCCAATACAATGTACTGCTTCAAATTAGCATCTTCTATGCCAGGTTCAGTACTAGTTTAAGCTCACACTATAACCATAAACCTTATGCAAAATTTGTCCTTATTATTCGCTCATTCCTATCTTATCTCTTCTCTTTTCTCTTATCAAAATGATTTACAAGATCTCATACATATATGAGTCTATTACAATATGCCATGTCGGATTTACAAAAAGATATTTATAATTAAATATAATAAACAAAAGTTTGTTCATGTCGGCTGGAGTGTCAGTATACATTGTTGCCGCTGCCGGTGAAGTGTCTGTCGGTGTTGGTGCCTGCCAGTGGTTTACCAGATGAATGCCACAAGGTTTCCTGAAGGTCTCCACAAGGTTGTCATCAATGACAACACCTTTAATTCTCATTAGAGTGTAGAATTCCAACAGATAATAGCATCTACAAATGCCAAATTGCAGTTTTGGTTAGGCGCAAATGATCTTCTTCCTTTGTTCTATCTCTTTGCTATGTTCTACTACTTTATCATATACTAGAGCACAAAAACATACAATCACACACACAAAGCTTTGCACAATTGCTCATACAATATTTTCACACTTGTATCTCATCACATCACACACCAAAATGCTCAAATGAATCAATCTTATATATCTGCATCAACAAAATAAATCAATTTCCATGTCGGCCCCAAAAACCGCATAACATGCATCATGAAACGTGTAGCAATAAGTCGGCTCAATTAGAGTACCAATCTAAATGTGGACCTAAAAAAATTGATAATAAGTTTCCCACATGTCGGTTCGACCACCTCAAACTCAAAACTATTCACCGAAATCATCCCAAAGATTCTGCATAACATGTTACACCAAAATAACTATGTTCTTCCTGAATTACCAAATACCGGATCTCCTATCTTGCACAAGAATCAATTCCGAAGGCTAATATTACAAAATAAGTTACCTCTATCATTCAATAAACTAACTCTTTCGTTGTAGTCAAAACTATGCAACTAAAATGAAGATCTTCTCAATGTACCCATACTCTATATTCTACCTTCCAAACTTGAGCATAAATGAATATCAAACTTCTAGTAGATCAAATTTGCATATATCGGATGTGATATTTGATCTATTTCCATCAATGAAAACCCAAAAAATATTCCTCATGCACTAATCTCTACCAGTACAGTGTCTCTTGCCAATAAACACAACTCAATATCTAACTATCTTCCCTAGGGTATCTCAACATCATTACTTACAACATCACTAAAAGCAATAACATCATTAATGCTACTATAGTCCAATTCAATCTACTCATCTAACAATTACTTCTTTTATGCATAAATATAGGGTAAACCTCTAATCTATCTATCATGAATTCATCTATTAATAATGTAACCCATTTAAACCCCATTAAGTTCATTTACAACACTAATCCAAATGTTCCTAATCCAAGTTACTTAATCATTACTTAACATCATTAATCCATTACCAAGATGATCTACCACATTACTAACTCCATTTCTTTTAACACAACAAAAATCCACATGATACTAAATGCACATCAATAGAACCAATCACATTATTTACATAAACCAAACAATATTCAAGATAGAACAAGATACATCTATATGTCCTAATACAAGAGTCATATCCATATTCTAATACATCAACTACTATTATGTATACATTATCTATTGTACATCAAGGACCATACATATCAACTATAAATACAATGATCTCATGAAATCTACAAATGTATATGCCATAAGAATCATGAACATCCATTTGCTACAATGCCCATCCATAAGTTGAAGAGATGTGAATCCACATCCACACACAAAAGCATCCAACAAAGAACATCCCAATGGAAGAAGCCATCAAACCATCCAACCATGTGGAACCAAAAGAACCACCCCTCATGCTAGGATATGACACAAGGTCCCACATACACTCTAGACATAGGCTTACACCTAACAACCAAAGAGAACTCAGTAACTCAAGAACCACAACCAAGAATCAACCAAATGCAATAAACCAAATCACGTCACAAGGCTAATCATAAACATAGAAACTCCCAAAGGCATACCAAAAAACCATGGTATAAGGAACAAGGACCAAGGGCACATGTAGGAGTGGAGTGTCATCACATGCTATCCTCACACAGAAGGGAAAAGATTCACGTTGATAGACATGTTACTGCATATTATCCTCACAAAGAAAGGGAAAATCAATCCTTATAGACATCTAGAACCATCTCAACCTATGAGAGATCAAGGGAGTTTGGTTTGCCATCTCAATGGCCTTTCCAATCTTATCCTAAAATATCCTCCCTAGGACTAATTCTTAGGGCTCACATCCAACCATTATTATCTTGTTTATATGAATCCTAATTACCCAACCTGTCTAATTACTTATTAATGTTATCACCTATTTAAACAAGGAAAACTTCTTATGTTCCTTGGTGGTCTAGACTCTAAGCATCCTTACTAGGAACCTCTTAGTAGCCTATCTCTCACAACCTTGGTCATCACATGAAAGCCTACTCCCCCTAACCATGTTCCAAGACCTTAAGGTAACATAAATAATAGCGAGGAGGCTCAATAACATCATCATAAAAGAATCCACATATCCATATGTAACAATAGCAAGACCAAAGCCACAATGCCAACAAAACAATCCAAGAGCCTCAACATATCAATAGCATGAGTAAGGAAACATCACCTTACTCAAACATGAAGAATATAAAATCCTCAACAATGAGGTATAGAAATATCGCAGGAGCTAACTATGTAGCCATCCTCAACAATGAGGCTTATCAACTTGCCAAAGCAACAAGACAACCTTAATGACAATGCACTATGCAACTTGTCGGAGCCATAAAATCATCAAATAATCAAATACAAATGATGAACAATACTGGGAAATCTCATAACACCCTCAAAAGCCTCTGGTAAAAATAGACAGAATCCAAAAATCCGACTCAGAAAGCTAAGACAACCACAAATATGAAAACAAGGCAGAATAATGCATTTGACAAATATTGTGGTGCATTCAACAAATCCTTTGGCGCCTTTAATTCCTTAAATGGTGCATATGACATTGTTTTGGTGCATTCAACATAAACTATGGCACATATGACAATGGAAATGATGCATACAACACATATTGCAGTGCATTTAAAATAGAGTCTTAGAACTTAGAAAACAAAACTTAGACATTTGTGAATCAGAATTAAGCTAATCTAGAACACAATCATGGTCTCAAATCAACCCAGAAAGAGACACAATAACATCTATAGGCCAGAGAATCAATAAAATTCCCTATATCCAAACTAAAACATACATATGCATTCTCTCTTGAATGCCACTAGAAACTCATGACAGAAGAAACAATATTCAATAATACTCTTAACATTTAGTTATAAGGTAACACAATGGAATACTCACACAATCCCAACAACATAAATCTCAGACTATATAACAATAGGGAAAGGTATTCACAATAAGTCCCATGACAAATAAATAAACTATTCATGGTTATGCTCAAGGATGATAACAGGGTCATTCATGACAATACAGAGCAAATCCAAATTAAACACAAAATATCAATGCCCCAATATCTATATAAATATGCACATTATTACTTTTATTTAAAATTATATGATATTTCTCCCAATTTCTCCCAGCATACAAACTTATCATAGGCACAGAGAAGGGAATCTTTTTTGAATGTGAAATGCACATAGAAGAAAAAATCAACCAACCTGGAACAATAGGAGTGATGGTAAGGCGAATTCGATGCAGAGAAATCCAAAATCCTTGTTGTTGTTGGAATATGCATAAATAATTTATGAATGGTTAACCCTGACAATTGCACAGGAAATCCAATAAATAATATTGTACTCAAAACTATAGGAAAATTCCAGCCAATCAAAATATTCCAAAATACTATATTTCATACCAACCCTTTCCGAATTCGAGGTAGGAAATTAAAATAATATTATTTACTTACCCCACAACATCCAACCAATAGAATAATAGGGTAGGTATAAATATAATATTTACTTACCCATCTAATAACAAGATAGCTAATCAATAACAATTAAATAATAAATCAAGGCCCAATAAAATAAATCAAAGCTCAATGATAAATAAATAAAGGGCAATTATAAATAAATGTCATGTAATTAAATATAAGGCCACAAATAAATATAAAATCATAAATAATTAATCAATAAACAAAATAATAAATAATCAATTAAGTAATAAATCATTAAACCAATTAAATAAATATAAAAGCACCAAATAAATATAAACCCATAAATTAATAAAACATTAATCCAAATGACACTAATACATACTAAACCTCAATAATAATTAAATATCCAAACTATATAATAAATTAATTTAACATTAATAAACTATATGAATCAAATATTAATTAATTAAATGATCAAATACTCACAACCCCACAAGACCACCATGACTCAAGATACTAACACGATGACTCATGCTAAGGCACTCAACTGAGAAGGATGATAACTTAAGCCTAGAGTGTGTAGAGGGAATTCACGCCATCTCCGATAAACAAGCCATTGGGATAAAGACACGATTAGGCCTCTGAGACTAGGTGGAGTCGATGTCTAGTAAGTACAATCCTACAACCACCAATAGCCATGAGACAACATATACAACAATATATCATAAATGATCAGGCAAGTAATAGAGAATCACAACATCATATCATGCTCATGGGTAAGTGCACAAAGTTGTGTCCACTTAATATGGAAGTTTTACACTTTAAAAAAAATGGCAAATCGCACAGAGCACATGAGAAACGAAATGGGATCCCATTTTAAAAACAAAACGGGATCCCGTTTCAAAAACAAAATGGGATCCCGTTTCCCATTTTTTTATTTTTTTTATTTTTAAACAAGCTATATATACATGAAATATAAAATTTAAGTATAAGAAAGGAAAAAAATTATACTTTAAGTTATATTTCATGTATATACTGGCAGGATGTTTGAGAGTGGTTTCATATCTCTAGGAGTTATAATGCAAATTCTAGATTTTAGAAGATCTTATAAATTTCAGTAATCAGCAATTCAATATTTGCTAACTCTTTTTATCTCAATCTCCTAATCTTCCTTGAGCTCTAGACTCATCTCCCTCCATGTCTATATCTGCAAGATGTTTGAAAATGATTTCAAATCTCCAGGAGTAGTTTTTGCAAATTCTAGATTTTAGAAGATCTTATAAATTTTTATACTTAGTCAAATTTTAGTAATGAGCAGACTCCTATCAACATTTTCTAGCTCTCTTTATCTTTCTTGAGCTCTAGACTCATCTCTCTCCATAGCACTCTTCCTCTATCCCCTCTCTACCTCTATATCTCACGTTTTTCTCTTTCACAACCCTAACTCTCTACTATATGTCTCCTCTCTCTCTACACACCTCCCCTCACTCCCTACCTATCTCTATTTTTCTACATATATACCTCTCTCTCTATCTACGTAGCTTTGTTACTCTCCCTGCCAACTTATCTTTCTCTACATACATCTCTCTCTCTCTCTCTCTCTCTCTCTCTCTCTCTCTCTCTAACCCTCCCTCCTTTCCTCTCTACTTTTATCTCCCCTCTATCTCCTCTCTACCTCTCTATCTCACTCTCTCCTTTCTCTCCCAAAATCTAGACTTATCTCTACCTCTCTCTCACATACTTAACTCTCTACTCTCTATCTCATCTCTCTCTACACTTCGCCTTACTCCCTACCTACCTTTATTTCTCTACATACCTTTCACTCCCTCCCTAACAACATCCATCTCTCCCTCTATCTCATCACCCTTCCCTCATTCCCTCTCTAATTTTATGTCCCTTCTATACCCTCTCTACCTCTCTATCTCACTTTGTCCCCTCTCTCCCAAAATCTAAAACTGTCTCTACCTCTCTCTCAAATCATTAACTATTTACTATTTATCTCCACTCTCTCTATACACCTCCCGTTACCCCCTACATACCTTTATTTCTCTATATATACCTCTCTATCTCTCTCTAAACATACCATCTCTCTCCCAACTAGTTTATCTTTCTCTACATATGTCATAATAGGTCCTACTAAGGGGTCTTATGTCATAATAGGTCCTAGTAAGAGGTATAATGTCATAATAGGTCCTCTTAAGGGGTCTTATGACATAATAAGACCTATTATGTTATAATAGGTTGTATTATGTCACAATGGGACCTACTGTGACATAATAGGTCATATTATGAAATTATAGCTTCTATTAGGTCACAATAGGTCCTATTATACCATAATACCCCTTAATAGGTCCTAATAAGGGGTATAAAATCATAATAGGTCCTCTTAAGGGGTTTTATGACATAGTATGACCTGTGATGTCATAATAGGATCTATGATGACATAATAGGATATATTACATCATAATAGATACTATTATGTCATTATTAGGCCTATTGTGACACAATACCCTTTAACAAGTCCTACTAAGGGGTATAATGTCATAATAGGTCCTCTTAAGGGGTCTTATGACATAATAGGACCTATTATGACATAATAGGTTGTATTATGATATAATAGGTTGTATTATGACATAATAGGTCGTATTATGTCATAATAGGACCTATTATGTCACAATGGGACCTATTATGACATAATAGGTGGTATTATGACATTATAGGTTGTATTATGACATTATAGGTCCTAGTAAGGTGTATAAAGTCATAATAGGTCCTCTTAAGGGGTTTTATGACATAATAGGACCTATGAGACTTAATAGGATCTATTACATCATCATAGATCCTATTATGTCATTATTAGTCCTATTATGACATAATACCCTTTAACGGGTCCTACTAAGGGGTATAATGTCATAATAGGTCCTCTTAAGGGGTCTTATGACATAATAGGACCTATTATGATATGACATGCCCTCTTAAGGGGTCTTATGATATTATAGGACCTATTATGACATAATAGGTCCTATTATATGATAATCGATCCTATTATGTCATAATAGGTCCTACTAAGGGGTCTTATGTCATAATAGGTCCTAGTAAGAGTTATAATGTCATAATAGGTCCTCTTAAGGGGTCTTATGACATAATAGGACCTATTATGATGTATTATGTCACAATAGGACCTATTACGACACAATAGGACCTATTATGACACAAAATGACCTATTATGTCACAATGGGACCTGTTATGACATAATAGGTTGTGTTATGACATTATAGGTCTTATTATGTCACAACAGGTCTTGTTATGACATAATACCCCTTAACTCTCTCTAAATGTACCATCTCTCTTTCCCAACCAACTCATCTTTCTCTACATATGTCATAATAGGTCCTAGTAAGAGGTATAATGTCATAATAGGTCCTCTTAAGGGTTCTTATGACATAATAGGTCGTATTATGACATAATAGATCGTATTATGACATAATAGATCGTATTATGACATAATAGGTTGTATTATGTCATAATAGGACCTATTATGTCACAATGGGACCTATTGTGGCATAATAGGCCATATTATGACATTATAGGTCCTATTATGTCACAATAGGTCCTATTATGACATAATACCCCTTAACAGGTCCTAATAAGGGGTATAAAGTCATAATAGGTCCTCTTAAGGGGTTTTATGACATAATATGACCTATGATGACATAATATGACCTATGATGACATAATATGACCTATGATGGCATGATAGAACCTATGATGACATAATATGACCTATTACATTATCATAGATCTTATTATGTCATTATTAGTCCTATTATGACATAATCCATTTTAACAGGTCCTACTAAGGGGTATAATGTCATAATAGGTCCTCTTATGGGGTCGTATGACATAATATGAGCTATTATGACATGACAGATCCTCTTAAGGGGTCTTATGACATTATAGGACCTATTATGACATAATGGGTCCTATTATGTGATAATTGATCCTATTGTGTCATAATAGGTCATACTAAGGGGTCTTATGTCATAATAGGTCCTAGTGAGAGGTAAATGTCATAATAGGTCCTCTTAAGGGGTCTTATGACATAATAGGACCTATTGTGACTTAATAGGTCCTATTATGTCATAATAGGACCTATTATGACTTAATAGGACCTATTATGACTTAATAGGTCGTATGATGTCATAATAGGATTTATTATGTCACAATAGGACCTAATATTTCACAATGGGACCTATTATGACATTATAGGTCTTATTACATCACAATTTATAAGATCTTCTAAAATCTAGAATTTGTATTATAACTCCTAGAGATCTGAAACCACTCTCAAACATCTTGCCAATATACACATGTAATATAATTTGAAGTATAAGAAAGGAAAAAGACAAATGGAAATGTGACTTATACTTAAATGTTATATTTCATGTATATATAGTTTGTTTTTTCAACAAAAAAAAATTAATTAATTTTTTTTTTTAAGTGTATATATAGTTTGTTTAAAATAAAAATAAATAAATAAATAAAAATTAAAAAAAGGGAAATGAGATCCTGTTTTGTTTTTGAAACGGGATCCCATTTGATAAATGTGTTTTTAATTATTTTAAAAAACAAAACGGGATCATGTTTCGTAAACAGGATCCTGTTTCTAAAAATTTTAAACTTTGGTTCGGTTGTAGCTTTGGTTTTGGCTTGGGAAATGGCTTGGAGAGCCAACCCTTTGGCTTGGAGCTGGTTTGACTTGCAACTTGAAGGTCAAATCAATCTTCATATAAAATAATGACTTCAAAAATATGTCTGAACACCAAATTTTCAGAATTTTTTTAAACAATGAAAACCCATTATAGTAGAGACTATCTAGATTTTAGATATGTAATTTTTTAAGAAAATGGATCAATATTTTTATTTTTAAAATAATTACTAATGAAAGAGGTCCATAAACTTGAAATAATAGGGTTTTTTAGTTTTCTTAAAACTTTTTTGTCTCTAGGTTTTTTGGAAAAAAAATTATATGGCATCAAACTATAGACAATTCTATATAGTTAAAAAAATACCAAAAAATGTTAAGTTTAGGTCAAAAAAAAAAAAAAAAAATTTAAAAGGTGGCAGTGCCACTTAATATATTTTATTTATATATTTCTTTACACAAGCTGATTCAAAGAGCTCCCGGAGAAAAGAACCAGAAAGAAAAACTCTGATCCTTGCTCGATATTACATAGAAAGGTTGTGAGACTTAAATCCCTAATATGCCACAAAAGTAAATTATATCTCGTAATGTCCAGAATACCAGATGCCACAAATCATCCCCAAGTATCGAATTCTTCCTGGAGTATGTTGACCAAGATGAAGTCTGAACCAAAACATCATGAAACTTGTACACATTTACATAGCAGTCCACGGTCTGCCTCGCTTCATAGATGCCCAAATCAACATCCATTCACATCATTCAGATACTGCACAACCACGGAACTCTGCAATTATAATACCTCACATGCCAACTTTTTATCATTATCAAAACAACTGCATAACCATGTGCAATATTATCCTCTACCCATGTCCTCGAAAAATATTTTTCTAAGGATTGGAAAAGAATCGAGATCACAATTTGGACCCATCATATTAAGTTCCACCTTGGAACTTCCCATATTTGCCAAATGATCTGCAACCCAGTTTCCTTCTCTATACACATGTGAAATAGTAAAATTTACAAATGTATCAATGAGTAACCATGCATGTTCAAGAAAATATCTTATCTGCCAATTGTCAATATTTCTCCTTATGCAAGCATTGATAATAATAGCTGAGTCGCCTTCGATGTGAATATAAGAGATGTTCATTTTTTTAACTAGTAGAATGCCTTCAAGCAAAGCATATGCCTCTGCGTAGTTGTTAGTACTCAGTGGAATGGAAACAGACTTCAAAGCAAAAACACACCCTATGTGGTCCCCAATGCATACTCCTACTCTTGCATCACCTGGGTTCCCTTTAGAGGAGCCATCAAAATTAAATTTAAAATGTGTTGAATTTGGAGGACACCATTTCACTTTATTTCTATCATTTTTACTAATCCTCACTCTCGGAAAGCAAGGTGATACGGGAATAGAGATGCCCTTCCAGCAATTAATAACTTGACCATCCCAAGAAGTAAATTCCCTACTTGGATTGAACTGATTTGAAACATGAGCATTAACCAGTTTAGGTCAAATAATGCTTGCCGTACACAAGAATTTTTCGAAACAATGATTATGCCCAATAAAAAATTAACAAAAAAAAATATGCAAAAAAAAATTACAAAAAAATATTCTCATTATGCTTGTCGTACATGGGCATGGTATGGTCCTAAAAAGTGACTTTTAAACTATAGGTTTTAGTAATTCCTATTCAATTTTTATTTTTAAGATCTAAGTATTAAAATAAATTACATATTTGGAAAGTAGACTTCGAGCACTACATTTTCTATTACTAAATTTTTTCGAGGTTCATTCTTTAAGTGCCTCAAATATTTAGGTCAAACGGGATGAAATTGAAAAAAAAGGGAAAAAACTTCCACTTTTTGGCCAAAAAGTGGACACAACTTCTTGCAGGTACCCTCATAGTGAGTGATATGGCATCATTCCTATCACAAATATAGTAATAAGACAGTCACACATAACATAGCACCATCTCCTCCAATATAATCATGAAGTAGGGTTAGCATAATCAAGATGCCATCATAATATCATAACAATATAATCCATCTAAAATAGCATGTGCATATAGATCATCATAATTACTTTTGTATTTGAAGTTTACTTTAAGAACACTGAGTTGTAGCTCAGTGCAGGGGTTGGTGCTCCTTGGGTAGGTGCCATAAAGTCAGGGGTTGGTGCTCCTTTGGGTTGTAGCCCATAAAGTCAGGGGTTGGTGCTCCTTGGGTTGGAGCCCTAGACTTTGTAATAGTGTTTTCATTGTGAGGTTGGATTGGAGTAGTAGACTCCAGCAACATTGCTCACCGAGGTTTTTCCCATCTTGGGTTTTCCTCGTATATGTTGGTGTTATGTGGTGTCCCCTTGTGTGTGTTTGGATTTGTGTTGGTCTCCCCACTAACTGGTAAGTCTGCATTGAGTTTGATCCATAAACCGGTATGCTCACAAAGGATAGCTAAAAGGGAAAAGTTTGAGAACCATTGATTCACCCCCTCCACCTCTTAGTGGTGCATTGTGTCTAACAAGTGTGAGTCAAATACAACAATCCACTAATCATAGATCTATATCTAGTCTGGTTTGCTTTCGGAGAATCCTTATCTTTTGTTAACTTACATCCAGTTACCATAGGAGTGCCAATAGGCTTAGCATCATCCAAACCAAACTTTTTCAAAAATTCTCTCACATACTTAAACTGTGATATGAAGATACCTTTCCCTGACTATGAAATTTGCAATCCCAAGAAAAAATTCACCTCACCAGTCATAGACATTTGAAATTCATTTTGTATATCATTAGTAAAATTCTTGCACAAACCATCATTTCCACCAAAAATAATGTCATCAACAAATACTTCAACAATTAAGATGTTATCATTATCAATTTTGAAATTCAAATTATTTTTAGCAGTACCTTTATTGAATTCAAGCTTCATCAAATATCTATCCAATCTTGCATACGAGGCTTTGGGGGCTTGCTTTAATCCATATAGTACTTTCTTCAACCTGCAAACCATATCATTTTCCCCTGTCAATTGAAACCCATCTATTTTCTCAATATAGATTTCTTCTTCCATCTCACCATTAAGAAAGGTTGACTTGACATCCATCTAATAAATTTTGAAATCTTTGTAAGAAGCATAAACAAGAAATAATCTAACAACTTTAATTATAGCTACTGGAGCAAAAGGCTCCTCAAAATCAATACCTTCCATATGTGACTAACCCTTACAAACAAGTCTAGCTTTATTCCTAAAAAACTCACCTTATTCATTCATTTTATTCCAAAACACCCATTTAGTTCCAATTGCATTTGTATCTTTAGGTATGGTAACTAAAATCTTGTTGGCATTGTGTTGTCATTGATGTCAACCATATAGGATGGCAACTCGTATGGAATATGTATGGGAAGTTTTGTCATTGATGCATACCATAAATGGTGTCATTGATGTCAACTAGCATAGCAGGTCACCAGTAAGGAAGAGAATGTTATCTAGTATGGAAGATGTATGAGAAGTGTTCTCATTGATGCATACCAGAAATGGTGTCATTGATTTCAACTAGCATAGAAGGTCACAGGTAAGGAAGAGAATGTCATCCAGCATAATGATCATTGGAGTCACTGGTACAAAGGTTACTGTTGACTTGTGTTGAATACATAAGGACTAGACACCAATATTGGATAACAACCGGTAAGTTATATGTTGGAAATGTATTGTTACCAACTAACAAGTGAGCAAGTAGGGTGAGCTAATGAAGAAGTGGAAACTAGTATATTGTTGGATGTTTGGATCTGAAATAGCAAGACTCCCATCAGATAAAGATGCAGACACCAGATGATGAGAAGAATCACAGAGAGTTTTCCCAATTGAATCATATGTGCATGATTAAAGATATGCTTGCTCAAATAGGGAAGCCATATTGGTGCAATGTCGGATGTAGTTGACAAGAATCCCCTCCCACCGGTAAGTATAACTTATCCCCTAACATGCATGAAATGCATTACATCTCTTTGGGATAGGTTGCCAAGAGTTAAAGGTGGATGATTTAAGGCTCACATCGGATGAACCAGTGAAACACCAAGTTGCCTTAGGTGCATGAAATTAGAGATGTGCACTAGATCATTAAGGATAGACATGATGAGTTGCTAGTACTAAAAAGGAAGGATAGGTTTATCACTTTGACAAAATAGTTGATAGCAAAATTGGTCTATTGATGAAGAAAGCAAAGTTGAAGCAGTTGCACATAGAGAGTGCAACCAGATTGAAGATGGAGAAAGGTGTTGCCATAGATGCATAACAGTTGGAGATGGATGGCATGAAGACATTATGCACATTACTAGTATGAAAGCAAAAACATGTCAATTGGTAAACAAGGTGGTTACCAATATACAACAAAGAGCCAAGAGGCAAAGTGGAGTGCTCCTATTAGGTGGTAAGGTATATCATGACTCATCATGGAAATCTACTTCCAACCAACAAGGTTGATGACCGGTAAATGTGATACACCAGCAAGATAGAGAAGGTGATGGCAAGAAGGTCAACATGTAAAGTGAGATGAACCAGTAGGGTCAGATGACTGGTAGGTATGCACTGGTTAAGTGTTTGGTCGGTGATCCTATTTGAACCAACAGAGAAGTCTAAGTTGATGAATATTGACAAAGATGCCACATGGAGTTGAAGTGGCAAGCATGCAGAGGTGGGTGACGTGTCTATCGGTGAGGTAGGTGGTGACTAGTTGACATTAATGTCGATTATGTGAATCATGGGTCAAGAGAAGAAGGGTGCGGCTCGAGATATATCTAAGCTCAGAGATCAGATTCAGTGGCTTCATGATCAAGTTCGAGTGTCCAGGTGTTGATCAAGGTAGGTGAAGCTATCTGCATGATCACTGCATAGGTGTTTGACAAGTGCAGACTGGAATAGGTGTCGTGTTTGCCAAATATGGCAAACATGTTTTGGACGCAGTAGAAATGGCAGTCTAATTGATCCATTGTAGGTGGTTGATCTATGGAAGGAGATCTGATTGGATTTAGTTTGCCTTGGGGTTAATAAAGGAACCCTAGCATGCCAAAATTTTGAATGTCATTTTGGTAGGAAGGCTTGGTATAAATATGCAGATTGAAGACCATATCTATGGTTGCTACACAAGAGAGATTGGGGTAAATAAAGGGAGTGAGATTAGATAGATAATAAGTCAAGTGCCAATTGACAATCATAGTAGAAACTGAGTGTGTGAGAGAGAACCGGTTAGAAGAGTCCAACTAGTGAGGGTAAGGTTACCGGTAGACTGCCATTGAGTCTGACAATGAAGTGCACCGGTGGTGATTGAACCAGCAGAGAAGAGCAAAGTGAGAATTTGTGAAGATCCGATAAGCTAAGAACTTGTAGTGATTAGATAGAAGAGTGCTAGCAAAGTAAAGAAGACTGGTGGTGGCTAGCAGCAGTGTGTTAGAGAGAATAGAGAACCGACAGAGAGCAAAGTACTCACAGAGGAGAGATAGAGGCTTAACCGATAAGGTTGCAGCAAAGAAGAAATATTGCAGTGGTTATAGAACTCATTTGTAACCAGGAGATTACTTTTGTATTTATTATATGATCTTGTAATCATTGAGTTGGAGCTCAGTGCTAGGGTTGGTGCCCTAAAAGTAGGAATGGTTCTCCTTGGGTTGGTTTCCTAAATGTTGTAACCGAGTGTTTCATTGTGAGGTTGGATTGGGTTAGTAGATTCCAGCAGCATTTCTTATCGAGGTTTTCCCCATGTTGGATTTTCCTTGTACATCTAGTGTTATGTGATGTCCCTTTTGTGTGTTGTTGAATTTGTGTCATCCTTCTATCTAATTGGTATGTCTACTTTATGTTAGATTTGCTAACTGGTGTACACACATAGGATAGAAAAGGGAAAAGTTTAGAAACCACTAATTCACCTCCCCTCTCAGTGGCATCTTGTGTTCAACAATTGATATCAAAGCCTAGGTTCCCAGTTGATAAGATTTCCCCAGCTTAGGTAGATTCTGGTATAAGAACACAGTGGTTTGTTTTGTGTCAACCCCTACTCTAGTGTTTAATAGTTCAAACTATTCTGTATGGAGCTGTATAATGGAAGTCTATTTGTCCTCCCTTGGGTTTGATGTATGGATGTCAGTAGTAAATGTCTGTCCTAGTAAATTCAGTCCTCCCACCGATTCAGATGCAAAAAGAAGATACCAGTGTAATGATGTAGCAATGAAGTCTATACTTTGTGGACTCTCAGATGATGTTTCTTCACAAGTGAACAGATTCAAATCACCAAAAATCCTATGGGACGGATTGAAGAAACTTTATGGAAATGAATCTTTCACTACATAACCGGTTTGTGGAAACAAGAAAAGAAAAGAAACACGTGTCTGTAGATGATGAAGGCAGATCTGTTAGTTGCAGCAGAAATAATGAAGAGAAAACTCACCTCTTAATGTCTCAAGAGATAGAAAATGAGAGGCACACATCTGAGAGTGATCATGCAAATCACTCCTACCGACAAGATGTGTTTGGTAGTGATAGTGAAGATGAAGAAGGAGATGAAGCTGAGGTAGATCTAGAAGGAGAACTTATAAGTGCACTTGAGGAGCTTAGTAGAGTGAGAAATAAATACAAGTTATTCAAGAATGTTTTTATTGTGGAAAAAAACTGGTTAATCAAATGCCTTGAAGATTCCGAGAAATGTATCTCAAAGTTGAAGACTCAACAAGAAGACACCAAGGAATGCAGGTGTAAAGATCTAGCATCTCTACTAGAGGCAAAAAAAAAAAAAATATCAACAGCTAGAAGGAGA
Source organism: Cryptomeria japonica (assembly GCF_030272615.1). Lineage (NCBI taxonomy): Eukaryota > Viridiplantae > Streptophyta > Pinopsida > Cupressales > Cupressaceae > Cryptomeria > Cryptomeria japonica. Next base: position 422,171,529 of record NC_081410.1, on the reverse strand, counting down.
TATGAAGAATCTCTGAAGTGACCTTGAGAAGTGTCAAGATGAGATCAAGGTAAGAATCTGGTATGATGGCAGAAGTGATACCTTGGACAAAATGTTGAAGAAGAAAAAACATTCCAAGGATATCGAAGGCTTAGGTTGTGGTGTTGATGAACGATCCACCAACAAGAATTTCTCCCACAAGGACATTTTCTTTGTCTCCTCAAATGGAGTTATCAAAGGATAGACCTTCACTATTCGGAATACTCCCAGGAAGAAGGTAGATCTAACCATAATCGGTGAAGACATGAGGCTAAGGATGAAGACCGGTGCTGCAAGAAGGAAGAACATTGTTGATCCCAAAGGACAAGGGAATATGGGAGAAGACAGCTTCACCGGAAGTAAGAATAGAAGAAGATAGTGTAGAAGACAAAGAAATGTTGCTACCCACAAGACAAATAAAGTGTGGGAAAAGAAGGGATCAGATTGGAAGATCTATAGAAAGTCGACAACCTAGGATCAATCCTCAAAAAAGAAAAAATGGAGATACTAAACCAGTAATATCTCTTCATGCATGAAAAAACAAATTTGTAAGTTACTATTGGCAATTGACACTCATTTGACCGGTTTCATATGTTGTCATTGATGGCAACATGCTCCAGCTTCATTCTTTGGTTTGGTACTTCACTGGCAGACACTTCACTGGTGGACACTTCACCGACACAAACAGGTATCTTCACTGGTAGGAAGGATTATATGAGTATCGGTATAGGAGGCTAACATCATTGGGAGATCCAACAATCAGCAATTCATTTTTTTATTTATGTATATATGTAATGAGCCGACATGTATAGTTATTTTGTATTACCTATGTAAGCTGACAATAGTCATGAAGGATTGTAAGGGTATATAGGTCAGTTATTAGATCATTTTGAGAAATAAAAATGATGATGATAGGATTATGTTGTGTGATTAGATTAGTAATGTGAATATCATGTTTATGAGGTCATTTGTGTAAGCGATCAATATTTTATAATGATTTGTAGATTATTTTAGATGCACTCATAGAGTGAAGGTTATTCTGGTAAGGGTTTAAGGGTTTTCAAAACTGGAAAAGTCAGAGCTTGAACCGGAACTTGATTAGGCATAGCAGATGCATTAAATGAGGTCAGTTTTATGTTTCTTTATTCAAAGTGATTGTAGTCAGTGAGACTCCTTTGTGTTGAGCAGTGTGCAGACCCCCATATTATGTAGTACATATTCATATGGCCAGTGGATTGATATTGTGGTTTTCCATGTATAAACTTTATGTATTATGGTGTTCATTTGTGTGATTGGTTCATTGATTGCTTTACTTCTTTCAATTATATATGTATTGGTTTACAGGTTGGTGAATGCATGTTGTAATAAGGTTAAAACTGAAAATTTCGATAGAACACTGATCACCCCCCCTCTCAGCGTTCTTGGATTCCAACAATTGGAATCAGAGCCTTGTGCCTTGGAGGAAGTCGAACAACTTGAGGGAGATCCTAAATCCCAAATACACGAAAATGAGTATGGAGAAGCAACTTGAGGTAGCACTTGATGATTATGATGCTGAAAGGATGAAGAACTTGAAGTTACAAGATGAATTAAATTTTGCAAAGGAATTCATTCTTATCCTTCAAGAGAGGTTGTCATTTGTTCAAGCTAGGCAGAAGGAACTTCTGGAAAATCGAGATAATGAAGAGAAAGATGCCCTTAATGAAAAATGATAGAAGCTGAGTCAAGAGAATGTTGTCATGAGGAATGAAATGCAAGCCCTAACTATGAGGATGTCAAAGGAGATTGAAAACTAGAAGATGAATGAAGAAAACCTTGGGAGATCTCTGAAAGACAGATCTGAAGAATGCATCCGGTTGGCTCATGAAAACGATGTGTTGAGAATAGAATTAGTACAATCCCAAAGCAATGAACAAGAACTTGAAAGACGGATGATAATCCTAAGAGATGATCTGACTATTGAAAATGAGTACAAGGATAAATTCAAAATTAGTTCAGCACAACTTAATGAACTATTGGAAAGCCAAAGATAGAACAGAGATTCCAGAGGACTTGGATTTGAACAAGGTCAAAGCTTTGGTACTGTAAATGAAGATCAGAGCAACCAGAACCACAAGACACTGGTAACGCAACTCAATGCTTACAAATTCAATGGTAGATGCTTTATTTGTAATAAATTTGATCATATGGCTAGGCAATGTAGAAATAGAGCAAATCGGAACTATAATTCTACTCCCGGTCAATGTTCCAAATGAAATAAGTATGGTCATAAGATAGAAGATTGCAGAATGAATGTAAAATGTCATACATGTGGAAAATTTGGACATATGGCTAATCAGTGCAAGTCAAGCAATTATACTGGTTATAGAAAAGCAACACAAAAGAACAATATTATATATTATGCATGCAACAATATTAGACACATAGCCAAGTTTTGTAGAAGCAAAAATCCACCGGTTAGCAATGATGGATCAAATGATAAAGGGAAAGAAAAGGTCAATGAAATCCAGCAAGATCATACCAAGAAATGGGTTGGGAAGTCAGATGATCACTGCTCTGGTTACTCAATCGACAAAGCAGATTGCTCCTGCACCAGCAGAAAGTTCATCCGGTAACTGAGGTAGATGTCTTAGGGGTAGGAAAATTTCATGAAAATATTGCATAAGCCCAAGGAAGGAGATTTGGAAGAAGTTACATACATTGGAAAAGGTTTATCCGCCATGGAGATGTCCAACTGAGATCTGGTATGTTCCATTGGAAGACATTTATATCAATGACGGGTTAGGGTTTCTTGAAGGTTAAAAGGTTGAATCCACTTCATTTTTTATCACCTTGCATTCATAGAGATTAAGAGGGATACAAAATAATTCTAAGGCGATTCAGAGCGATCAGAAATATTCATCAGCGATTCCACCAGCACTTGGAAGAATTCTCTAGGGTTATTCACTGGCAACCATTTCTTAGGTATTTATCGCATTCATCTCTCATCATGGAAGTTGGATCATCCTCTACACCTACTTTCATTGCAAATCAACCTATTGTTGAGGTTAAGGATCATCACAGACCAATTTTCAAGCAATGTCTACATCTTGTCCTTGGATGATTCAGTTGGTGCATTTTTGCATGTCCAGGAAGGATTTGTTTATGTGGAAGACATTAGAGAATATATTTATTGTCACATTGAGGATCTGGGTACCAGTGAGATCAAGAATATGTAAATGAATGAATTGATGGGTGACTTGGGCAAGATCAAACCTGAATATAAGCACATTGAAGATCCAGGGTTTTACTAGCATCCTTGATATCCCTGAATTTGAAGATGAGATCATCCGATATGTAATGAGAAGAGTTCATAGAGAGTTCATTTGGTTAGACAGGCCATATAAGATCATAGAGGAGGCCATTAAGGCCATCACAGGTTTGTCACAGATTGGTCGGTGTCTAAAGAAAAAGCTTTCAAATGATCAAGTTAACAAACTCACCGGTGCAACTTCGGATCGGTGATTGATGAGGGTCAGCACCATCACTGATCAAGACATCAAATTCGGCAGCATGGTTATTGGGTATAAGGTAACTCAATCCAATCATCTCAATTCTATTTCTAGCTCCTGCATATATGTCGTGCATAAAATTATGAGGAAAAATGAGAAAATAGATCTATGTGGATGGATGAATGATGAATTGATCATTAACCTTGGAATGATTAAAGGAGAGAAAAAGGGGATATTTCGGTATGGGAATCTCATTGTCTGCTTAATGTTATTTTTCCTTAATGAAACTCCCAGTTTAGGAAAGAGACAGTGGGCATTTGACATCCCGCTACGTAGACAATTGAGGCAATCTATTGCTAGCTTGGGAAGCCTGCGAGATGATAAGGTTTGGGGTTATTTCAAGGCATTTCAGAAAGAAATGAAATCCAGAGAGAGGGTTCCCAAACACATTGTTGACAAATATTCAACCAAAATCTGCTTTATGGTCAAAAAGGATGAAACCTTAATGGAAGCAGTTAAACCCTAGAAGATATGGGGTATGAGGTTGATGTTGTGATTTTGGATACTTATGCTAAAATGTTGATTGATGATCCAATTGATGAGGCTGAAAATCCTTTTGGCACTACAAAGAAAAAGAAGCAAGAGGGAGAAATGACAAGGTAAGGCCAGAAAATTTGTTTAAAAAGTATCCCAAGACATCAAGGCCTTAATGGAAGTTGTTTCGGCAAAAGGAAGGAAGAGGAAAGAGCCCTAAATCTGCATTGAGCCTATTCCATCAGACTCTAGAACTGAAGATGACACTCCTCTAGCATTCAAGAGGGTACTAAGAAAGAAAGGTGAGGATTCTAAGGAGGAGGCAAGGAAGCAATCGGTAAGAAAGGTCACAATCAAGGTACCGGCCAGCAAACCTAAAAAGATAAGAGCTCCAAAAGAAACATCTCTTACACCTTTTGCACCATCTGGTACTGGCAGAAGAAAGAAGAAGGAAGACATAGACCTTGCTATTGTAACCGGTAATGTATCTATAATCCCTCCTAATACTTGTGCAAACCTGATAGATGAAATCACCAAGGATGGAATTTTGAAAAATATACAATACTATTATGAACACTTAGATGATGATGAGCAAAAACAAATTGAGGAAGCAATCTTGTTACACCTAGATAAATTTAAGAAGGCATTGTTAGAAATTGAAAAGCAAATACTAACACAACTGTATAACAATCTAGATGCTAGGATATTATCTACTACATAGGAGGACCAGCACATAAAATTTCAAGAGTTATTAACTACTTGTGGATCAATTACTCCAAATGAGCTGGATATGACCATTGAAGTTGCAAATAGAACAATTTTCCATAGCAAGCATGGGATAATTAGTTTTATGGCAGGAAGGGTTAATGAAATAATTAGTGAAACTCACAAGGCATGGGTTCAATTCTTTGTTGACAACCCTAGTTTCTTCTCTTCACCGAAAGCTAAGACTGACACTATTGACATCCTAGCTGAAGGGAAAGGCAAAGGTGTAGTGGGTGCCTCACCCACAATTTTGAAAGATTATAAGTATTGAATGTAGAGCCCCCAACAAAATCAAATGTACAAGATAGAGAGGAGATACTGGCAAAAGTAGATAATGTACATATAACGGTAGATACACAGAATGTACAGGTTGAGGATACAGTTAATGAGGAACCGGTAGTAACAAATACTACACCGAGTGGAGAAGCCACTGGTACAAAAGAGGATGTTATTAAAGGTATTAAACCATTAGAGAAAAAGGTAGAGGAATCTGGCAGGGAACTAGTAGCCAGCACATCTTTGTTGTCAATTGACACCTCCCAAGTAGAGCAGAAGAGCATAACTAAGATGAGTTCTACTGAGCTCATGATGATATCTACTCAAAAGATGACGAAGGAAGGATCAGTGGACAAGGGAGTAATTGATCAGTCAATTCCAATATTACACAAACTTGTCCCGGACTGCTAGTTTGACAAAGGAGCAAGCCCATTCGGAAAGCTCTAAATAATTACTGAGCACATCTCTAAGGATTTTCATTCACTGCAGCAAATATCTAACCAATAGGCATTGGAAAGATTCTCTCAAGCTAAGAAAGCCACTTTTGATTAGTTGATTGAATCAGAAAAGAAAGAGATTACTGACAAACTAGAATTAATTGATGATGCTTTAAGGAAAAGTACAAATATATACAAAGTATGTTGTAACACCGGATTACTAACTACAAATATAGATAAAGGCATTAAAGATTCTCAGGATAAAATTACAGGTATAGTGAATTCTTTTGATGGTTCTAATTCTTTGACTATATCTATTGATGGGAAGATTTTGTTGTTAGAAGATTAAATTTCATCTCTTGAAAGGGAAAAAGATAAAATCATTAGGAGAGATAAAGGGCTCAAAGGATTGGTGAGTCCCCGATTGGACTCCTTGAGTGTACATAAAAAGGAATGCATTGATATGGTTCACAAGCCCACACCAGAAGAGATTAAGGAGAAAGAGTCACATACTCACATGGTTAATGAACTTGTACCAGTATCTGGCACATTCAAATCTAGTTGGGACACTTATCTAACACTTTTGGAGAAAACCTATCTAGAAATTTTCAAGTATATTCAGCTCCAGTAAGGTGTTTTGGGATACATTCTTTGTACAGAATTTCATTCCTCATCTCGGTTTTTGGTGTTTTTTTGGCAATGATGTCAAAGGGAGAGGAGTATAGATGAAAAATATATCCTTGACATCAAGAGATAAGGATTATTTGTACGGATCATGATTACAGATGAATATTCAGCTTAGGGGGAGCAGTCTCAGGGTGAATCCGGTAGATGGAAACCATTATCATTTTTCACATGAGTGTTCCCATCAATGCCAAAGGGAGAGATTGTTGTCAATTGACACTCATTTGATTGGTTTCATATGTTTTCATTAATGGCAACATGTTTTGGCTTCATTCTTTGGTTTGGTACTTCACCGATAGACACTTCACTGTTAGGAAGGATTATATGAGTACTGGTATAGGAGGCCAACATCATTGGGAGATCCAATAATCGGCAATTCATTTTGCTATTTATGTATATATATAATGAGCCGACATGTATAATTATTTTGTATTATCTATGTAAGCTGACATAAGTCATGAAGGATTGTAAGGGTATATAGGTCAGTTATTAGATCATTTTGAGAAATAAAAATGATAATGATAGGATGATGTTGTGTGATTAGATCAGTAATGCGAAGATCATGTGTATGAGTTCATTTGTGTAAGCAATCAATATTTTGTAATGATCTGTAGATGATTTTGGATGCGCTCTTAGCGCGAAGGTTATTTTGGTAAGGGTTTAAGGGTTTTCAGAACCGAAACAGTCAGAGCTTGAACAGGAACTCGATCAGGCATAGAAGATGCATCAAATGAGTTCAGTTTTATATTTCTTTATTCAAAGTGACTATAGTTAGTGAGACTCCTTTGTGTTGAGAATTTTTCTCTAGGTTGTAAGTCTCCCTACATGTGTAGGCCCCCATATTATGTAATATCTATTCATATGGCCAGTGGATTGATATTGTGGGTCATAAATAACACCATGGTTTTTCCTCTTTGACGTTTTCCACGTATAAACTCTCTATGTTATGGTGTTCATTTGTGTGATTGGTTCATTGATAGCTTTACTTCTTTCAATTATATATGTACCGGTTTACCAGTTGGTGGATGCATGTTGTAATAAGGTTAAAACTAATCATTCTGGTAGAACACTAATTCACCCCCTCCCCCCTCTTAGTGTTCTTGGATTCCAATAGTTACAAGCCCCTTTCTCTGGTTATTTCTTTGCATGGAAATAATATGGTCATAGGATAGATGAATGCAGAATGAAGAATAGGAATAGGCAATATGCTATTCCTAGAAACAATATTGTTGTCTGACGCAGGTGTAATGGCCTTGGCCATAGATGTCATAATTGGAAAAGGATGAAGTTGCAGTTATATGACAGCCTGTATAGCAGCTAGACTCAACTTGGAAATGGATATAGAGAATATGGAAGTCAAAGACCTACATGGAACCAAAGCATAAATCTCCCTGGGGGATCGAGAGGTCCACCAATTCTGGTAGCCAGTTATAATAGCATGACCAGAAGGAGATGGTCAAACCAGTTTGACAGAAGGTCCTCCAATCATATGTTTGGTATGAACACAGTTTGTTTCTACAACAATGCTACCGGTCTTGCTACAAAATCTGGTAGAGCAAGGACAAATTGGCAAAAGAAGGTAAGACCTACTCCCAAGACTAAAAATGGGAAGAATAGTGAAGTCAAGAAAGTATGGAGGAAGAAAGAAGAGAGTAGGACCATTGATCGATACTATGCATTCAATGCATAGGTGATATCTCCTAAGGCTTAAAGGAGATGCAAGACCTTAGGAGGAGCACTACATTGACCATATCATTCACTCCCTCAGTGGAAGAGGACAAGTTGAAGGACAAGCTATTGTCGATAAGAAGGAAGGAAATGAGATGGCAATTGTGTGTATTTGTTTCCTTGGCTACACACCTACAAATGAGAGATGGATCACTACAAGATGTGTCAAAGGATGGATAATTTACAATTGGGAGAAAGATGCTCTGATAAAGATGATGGATCGAGATAGGAAACCGGTATTGCAGTATGTTACTGGTATGGATACTAACCGGTATTCTAGGTTACGTAAGTCAATGAGTTTTGGGATCATTGAAATAACTCTGGTGGCATAGATTGAGAAGATTATGTCTCAAGTGATATTGGAAAAGACTTGAATCACATATGTTCGCCTGGTAGTTGATCATGTATACTTGCATCTTTTTGGGCTAACCGGTTTGATATTTTGGCATGATAGTAATGTGGTATGGCATTGTGTTCATATAAGATCATTTCATAAGTTGAGATAGATGTTATGGAGATGAAAAATCATCAATTGATCACAAATGCATAGCTCAACCAGTATATGGTGCAAATTGGAGCTCTGGTTTAGAACTTGATAGGACTTAGGAGGTACTCATAGCCATGTTTTTTTATTTGTATCAGACATGTTGGACACAGGGGGAGTGAAAGTGTCTATGGATGTATCGGCATGATTGAGACTCTAGGATGTGCTCATCGGTCTAAGGTTGTGAGGTATTTCAATGTCTATTCAATTTGTAATTTATTGAAATCACAACTAGACCACCGGGAGAGTTGTCTGCAAAGAGGGAGAGTTACCTACACAAGAGGAGAACATATAGTTGGTATCAAAGAAGATACAATTGGTATCAGTGTCAACTTCAACACTTGATATCAGCAAATTGGGGTTAGAATAACTTCTGCATATCAAAGGGGAGATGATGCAGTCTGACTAGAAGGTAATTTGTATTCACTAACACATGTTCCTTCAATTGGTTTCAGACGTGTATATGCAATAGGTTTTTGATTTGTATATACTCTTGGTTGCTGAGAAATTGGTGTCAGTTGGTGGTTGAGCCCTCCATCACAAGTGTTGTGAATTGAGAGGATGCAAAGTATGATGGTCAAAGGAGGAGAAGCATCTGGTAGAGACAAAGGGGGAAAGAGAAAAATCTGCCAGTGCACGATAAAGACAAGGAGGAGAGAAACCCTATCAGTTCCCTTTGCCATTGTTGTCAAAGGGGGAGAGAGAATCTATAGTATGTCGGATACTACATGTGTGATAATTCATAGCGCACACAAAGGGGGAGAGACAGAATCTGTAGTATGTAGGATACTACGTGTTGACATCAATGCCAAAGGGGGAGATTGTTGGCATTGTGTTGTCATTGATGTCAATCATATAGGATGGCAACTGGTATGGAAGATGTATGAGAAATGTTGTCATTGATGCATACTAGAAATGGTGTCATTGATGTCAACTAGCATAGCAATTCATCAATAAGGAAAAGAATGTCATCCAGTATGGAAGATGTATTGGCAGTGTTGTCATTGATGCATATCATAAATGGTGTAATCGATGTCTAATGGACTTGAAAAGCACTAAGACGGGGGGGTGAATCAGTAACACCAAAAATAAAACTACTTCAAACACTAACTGGTAGATGAACTTAACAAAGCTTTTAAACACAATGCGTGCAATCCAAAATGATATAACAACATCCACAAAAAGTAAAGCATCCACCATAACACAAGTGTTTGTATGTGGAAAACCCAAATAGGTAAAAACCATGGTGAGATGGAACTCACAAGTTAATTATCTACAGTAATATATAACTGACCGGTTAAGGTTACAAAGTGCTCCGCTAGGAGTGAATCTTGTTAGAGATCTCAAAGCTTTATTAGAAGCTTATACCCTATTAGGAGTAACCTCGGTGGAGGATTTTGAATCCAAACTAATGGATCACCCTGTTAGAGGATTTATACATTGAAGCTTGTTAGAGCTTACTGGTTAGGGGATTTGATTTTGTTGTAATTGTTAGAAAACAATAGGATTGGTTTGATCTGTTCTAAGTAGCTCAATACTTGTTTGATCAGGTCCTTCTAAACATATTCAACACTACTCTTCTGCATACTCTATAACTTAACTCTTTTGACCTTTGCACATAACATAACACTTTCACTTGTATCAAATAATTCATTGCGATGTCAATATATATAGACCTTATGATTTCATGGCGGCCTTAAGAAATCATAACACAATTTCCTAGGTGCAATGTATCTGGACAAGTGATCATAACTCATCACAAAAATTACTGCCAAGCAGTCGGTGCTAGTAACTCATCACGATCTATGGTAACTCATCACAAAATTACCGAATACCGGTTGGAACAATCAAATACCGGTTTGAGTAAAACATATGAACTGTTATCCTTGAATCTCCACTTGATCTCCATCTTGATCTTCATCTTGCTACCGACTTAGTATAACCACAGGTTGTCTCTTATGCACATGTCGGTTGACACAAAGTAGAGGCTAGAGATAAACCTCTTAGTATAAACTCTAACATATTGGTTGACAGTGTAAACAATTGAAGTTACACTGGTAGACAATATAATCATATGTTTTTGTGTGTGAGTGTTTCATCAATGACAACATATGATGAATACATTACAATCATCATCAAGCCAACAATCTCCCCCTTTGGCATTCATGGTAACACTTAGGAAATTTTACAGCAATACCGCTAAGTGTGCATACACAATAAATTTACACATATACTCATGCTCCCCCTTAATGCATACATTATACAAAATTTTCAAAAACACACATACATATTTCTACTCCCTCTTTGACAACAATGCCAAATTAAAAAATAAATATATATATATATATAGAAAATTTGTATCAAAGTGTTTAGCATATACAAATTGAAAAACTTGAATCAAAGTTCAGGCATAAGCAATTCTCATGAAAATAACATTGTAGCTCTTCTTCAACTATGACAAAGCATTAGTCCATGACTCCAACATGTTCTCAATGTACTTGAATGTAGACATTAGCTATGAATGGAATTTGTCCATTGAGTCCAGTGTGCAGGTTTCAGGAGTTGCTAAGATAGCTTTTGCATTTGAGTAGGATCTTTGTAATATGTCTACTTGTGATGTGAGAAGAATTTGAGTTCCTTGAGAGACCGGAGTCTCTTTGCCTTCTCATTATCATAGATGTCCAGCCTATTATGAAAATCATCTATAGATTTACTAAAGGCAAATATAGAGTCCTGAAGCGGGACATATGCCTTTCATATCCTTTCCAGCTCTTGTTCTATTTCTGTTTGTCTTTTTGAAATGTCAGAATAAAAGAAAGAAACATTAGAGGTGGAAGCAAGATACTTTCCTCCCATTTCAATAGCATTTCTCAACAAATCTTTGTTGTTCGATAGAGCCATTTTTCCACTATCAATATCCTTTGCCAATTTTTCTCCATACTTATTCTTGTGACTCTTTTCAGCATAGAGTTGAGTAGCATCTTCCAGTGACTTGATTTGATCATATGCATCTACAACTAACTGACCAAGTTTGCTAATAGGTGTAGATAGATGTGTTGTAGATGTCTCTGGTAGCTAACCAAACAAAATATCTACTACAGTCTAAATTGTTTCATCTTCAACCCTTTGCTCTTTCAGTCTCTTCTTATGTGCTCTAGATTGCATGACACTTGTAATCTTCATCATTTTGATGCGCTCATGTTGTTCATATAAATAGGTCCTGAAATACTTAAAGAATCATCATCATCCTCATCGAGTTTCTTTTGCTTTGCTAGTTCAGAGGATACAACCTTAATGATTGCTTTCTCTATATTCTTCTTCGTTTCCTTTTTAGAGGATTGTCTGACAACAATTTCAGTAGACTCCTTCTGAGTAACTTGAATGACTGGTGGAGATTGGGGTTTCTCCAGTTGATTTGTTTCAGTGTGGATTGTCCACTTTTAGTTGAGTTGTCGGTTGCTCAACTAAGGTAACTTGTACATTAGTAATTGCAGGAGGCTCCATATCTAGTGCAGTGTTGTCTCCAAATAGATCAACTGTGTCTTGAAAATCATCAACAACATGAATAATGGAGTCATCCTTCTTCTTGACAGGATAGACCTCATCAGCTTGAATAATCTCTTCTTCATCCATTCCTGTCAATTAACATCATCTACAACATTATCCTTAGTCATAGAGGATCGGATGAGTTCTTCCATTCTTTTGATTTCACAGGCTATTTGATGGGTCTCAGTTTCAATAATTGCCTTCTTTCCTCTGAGTAACTTCAGTCTTCTTGCTTTGAACATAAACTGAGATTTGTATTGAGCGACTAAAGCACTAATATCATCTTTAGAAAGTTCAGGAAAATATTGTACAAATATCTCATCAATGATTTATTTTTCTAATTTTATAGCTTCCTCCCATTTATCCAAAAGAATAGTGTACAAAGAATTTGAGATATTCTTTTTCAGTTCATGTGGATATCTACTATAATGACACAAATGAGTGATTACCTGTTGAATGACTTTCTCTTTCTTATGTTCAGTGAAGGAATCAAAATGCTCTTTGACATTGTCAAACCTATTCCTCCCTAGTGTCTTCATTTTTCTTTCAAAATGGGTTTCAGGCTTGTAAGATGCTATATCAATAGGCACAGTTGCCTTTAGCACTTTATTAACTGTTTTTACTAACTTTGCAACTCTGTCGGTTGCCTTTATCTTCTTAGTTTCTTCTTCAGTATCTGAACCCTTAGATTCTAGTTGGAGAATAAGTCTTCAATTTCTCTTCTTTGGTGCATTCTCCTTCTTTGTATATACTTTAGGTGTCAGTTCCTTTTTGGATTGGATACTTCAAGTCATCCTTGTAGTCTTTATCACTAGAGGTGCTTCATAAGAATTCTTTTTCCTTCCTTTCACATTAGTAACAGGACTAGTACTGGTTTCTCGTTGGTGCAACTTGGACTACCACAATGTCCAAATTTGCCTTCTTTTTGTCTTTAGGCAATGCTAATAGGGTATTAGCATAACCAACTAGTAGATCATAGTTCACCTCATAACTCATGTCTTCCATCTCTTCTTCTCTTGGCTCAATTGCTTACATCAAACAAAATTCAGTGGTAACAGTAAAGACTATATCTTTTGCAAAGTGCCTTACCACATTTTCTGGTAATCTCATTCTCATGCTCATCTTTTGTTTGAAATTCATTAAAATACTTATTCATGGCTATAGGGAAAGTATTCTTTATGGCTACAGGGAAATTATTCTTTATTTAGTCTGACAGTGAAGTGCACCGGTGGTGATTAAACCAGTAGAGAAGATTGCAGAGAAGAGAAGAGAAGAGAAGAGTGAGAATCTGTGAAGATCCGGTAAGCTAAGAACCTACAATGATCAGATAGTAGAGAGATGGAAGAGTGAAGAAGACTGGTGGTGGCTAGCAGTAGTGTGTTATAGAGAATAGAGAACTAGCAGAGAGTAGAGTACTGGCAAAGGAGAGGTAGAGGTTGAACCGGTAAGATTGTAGCAAAGAAGAAATATTACAGTGGTTACAAAACTCATTTGTAACTAGGAGATTACTTTTGTATTTATTATACGATCTTGTAATCATTGAGTTGGAACTTAGTGTAGAGGTTGGTGCCCTAAAATCAGGGGTTGGTGCTCCTTGGGTTGGTGCCCTAAAAGAAGGAGTGGTGCCCTAAATGTTGTAACTGAGTGATTCATTGTGAGGCTGGATTGGAGCAATAGACTCCAGCATCATTTCTCACTGAGGTTTTTTCCATGTTGGGTTTTCCTCGTACATCTGGTGTTATGTGATGTCTCTTTTGTGTGTTGTTGAATTTGTGTCATCCTTCTATCTAACTGGTATGTCTACTTTATGTTAGATCTGCTAATTGGTGTACACACATAGGATAAAAAAGGGAAAAGTTTGGAAACCACTGATTCACCCCCACTCTCAGTGGCATCTTGTGTTCAACAAATCCATGTATTGTTCTTTTCAATCTGATTCAACTCTTCTTTCATTGCTCAAACCCAATTTTCATCTTTACAAGCTTCATCAACATCCTTAGGTTCAATCTTAGAAATCAAGCAAAAATCTTCAATAATTCTTCTCCTAGTCATTACACCTTCATTCTTATCTCCTATGATATAATTTTTTGAATTATTTAACTTTACATACCTAGGAGTCTTGGGATTATCTTTATTCTCAGACTCTTAAACTTTATCTTCTACATTAGCATCTACACCTTCATTTTTAGGCTTTTTCGGAACATTTTGAATTTGATTCTGGGTTTGCACTTGCTTTCCTTTATTTGTACTGACATCCAGATCATCTGAATTATATCTGCAAGGTCTAGGCTGATACACATTTCCTTCATTAACTTTCACATTAGCACTTTCAACAATCTTTCTCAATCTTTTTTTATAACACTGGTAAGCCTTACTCTTAGTAGAATAACCAAGAAAAATTCCTTCATCACATCTAGCATCAAATTTCCCTAAATCTTCATCTCTTCTTATATAACATTTACTACCAAAAATTATGAAATATCTAGCAGTAGGAGCATGACCAAACCATAACTCATAAGGAGTCTTATCAGTATCACTTTTGATATGAACTTGGTTCAAGGTATATATTGCAGTACTCACTGCTTCTCTCCAATAGATTTGTGACACATTTTCTTCAATCATCATTGTCCTAGTAGCTTCCTAAACTATTCTATTATTTCTCTCCACAATACTATTTTGTTGAGGGGTTCACGGAGCAGATAACTATTTCTTCACCCCATGCTCTTCACAAAATAATTAAACTCATTGGAGGTAAATTCTCCACCTCTATTAGATCTCATACACTTCAGCTTCAATCCAGTCTTTGTCTCTACCATAGCCTTGAAAATATTGAACTTCTCCAACGCTTAATATTTCTCCCTTGAGAAGGTAACCCACATCATCCTTGAATAGTCATCAATCAGAAACATGAAGTACCTGTCACCCTGTAAGCTTCTCACTCTAGAAGTACCACATAAATTAGTATGCACAAGATCCAATATTCCATTAGAAGTATACTATTTTCTTTTGTAAGTAACCCTTGTTTTCTTCCCTAACTGACAATCCTTACATACTGTATTAGTAGGCTTTATCAACTTAGGAAGATCTCTCACAGCTTGAGTAGAACTTATTTTAACATTGCAGTCAAAATTTACATGACACATCCTTATATGCCACAACCAACTTTCATCAACTAAGATGACCAGAATTCAAATGAAAGATATTACCTTTACTCTATGTACTTGATGCAATCTCAATTTTGGAGCTACTCAAGATCTTACATTTTCCATTCTTGAATTGCAAATCATAACCCTCATCAACCATCTATCCAACACTCAAAGCATAATCCTTTAGACCTTCAATATACAAAACATCATCAATGTTATGCTTACCATCAAGAGAAATGGAACCTCTGCCATGGATTATACTAGCTTTATCATCTCCAAACCTCTCTACACCACCATCATACTTTTCCATACTCACAAATTTACTCTTATCACCTATCATGTGATGAGACCAATCACTGTCATTAACCCATCCATCTTTTTCTTCAACTTTAGCAGCTAAATATTTCTCTTCGACAATGCAGCTAGTAGAATTAGTCGTCACCAGATCATCTTCCTTGATAGCAATGAACACCCATTCATCTCCTGAATTTCTCTTCTCAGACTTATCATCTGTTACACCTTTGTCAGCAACATAATAACACTTCTTCTAATATTTAGGCTTGTAAGGCTTCAATGGCTTCTTAGGATTCCTATCTCTTTCTGGACATGTTGAAGCAAAATATCCTATCTTATTACATGAAAAACATTTAAGAGGTAACTTATCTTTATATTTACCTACACCCTTAGGAAATCTTCTATCAATTAGGGCTTCAAGTTCTTCAAGCTCTCTCTCTTGTTATTCAAGCTCTCTCATCTCCTTTTCATATCTGGATACCCTTGTAGAACTTTCTCCTGGATCACACTTCTACTTCCTGGATACAGTAGCTTTGAATGTAGATTTAGATTTAGGATGGACTTCACCAAATTCACTCAACTCAAAAGTAGCAAGCTTTCCAATCAGCATGTCTTTGGTCACATCTGTTACAGTCCATATCTCTTCAATAGCAGTAGCCTTATGCTTGTAAGTAGGAGGCAGGGATCTCATCACTTTAGCTACAATCTCATATTCTTACGATACTCCATTGGCACATTTGATATTCAGTACAAGCTTGTTCACCCTCTGCATAAAGGAGGTAATGTTCTCATCTTCGCCCATCTTTAGCATCTCATACTTTCCCTTCAAGATCTACATCTTAGCTATTTTCACATGATTATCGCCTTCATACAAAGTCTCTAGCTTCTTCCAAATCTAATGAGCAGTCTGCAAATCCATCACATTAGTCATCTCAAAATCAATCAAGACACTCAATAATTCTTCCTTAGCTCTAATATCAAATTCAACTTCCTTAACTTCATCGGGAGTTATAGGACCATTCTGAGGAACATTATACACATTCTTAGTAATCTTCCAATAGTCTTAACTGATGCATCTCAAATGACATTCCATCAGGTTCTTCCATAGAGTGTAATTCATTTCATCAATTCTTGGACTATCCCTCTTAAAAGAAAAGATTTCCATCCTGGATCTCCTCAATGGACCAAGCTTCTTCTAGAGGATCTAGGTCTTATACCAATTGTTGGCAATAATGCAGCAAACTGAGAAGGGGGTGAATTAGTTTTCTCAAAAAATCTACACAATTGAAACTTAAATTCAGATTTGATAATTAATAGTTAAAGCACAAATTAACACCACATCAATAACACTAATATTTTTGACATGGAAAACTCAGTTAAGGGAGAAACCATGGTAAACCTACCCACAATGAGACAATACCCTGTTAGGAGTAAGTGAAATATTACAATGGGGAATGCACATGTATTCTGACACACTTCCTAGAGCTCACTACTCAAATGCAATAAGGAATACAACCTTGGGGAAGACTCACTTGTTGGACATTGTTGTTGCTAGGATATGTTGTTGTCATTGATGTCAACATATTCCTGCTCTGGTAATTACATATTGGTTTATTGGGATCATGGTTTGGTGTATAGAGTATTTATAGTATTATTATACTCTTTTGTATTGGTTTTGGTGATCCAAGAAGCATAATTGATCATATCATATGATCCGGTTTTGCAGTTAGTTTTTTATCGGTGTTTTGCAGAGTCCAGTATTTCCTTTAGTATATTCTGGTGTGATTAAATCTTGTGCTGAGATTTTGGGATAGTGTTTAAGATGGTCTTGTGTATCTTCATTTCAGATGGTTTATTATTTGGCTCTCTACAAGTTATCTTTCTTCATGATAGTTGTTGTTTGAGTGTTCTTGAGTTTCAGATGTTGATTGATGAAGATTTGATAAGTGGTGTTGGTGCAGTTGTTGCTGATGATTCTAACATTCTTGTCGGTGTTTCCTAATTGTGTTCTATTTGTTTTGACGAACTGCATTGATCATTGTGCGAGTTCTTAGTGATTTTGTTGTGATGATGTTCTTCGTGTTATGTGGTTTTCTTGGTGGTGTAGCGTGTTGCGGTTGATCTTGGCGTGGTTTTTGGTGGTGTTGCATGTTTGGAGATTTTATTTAGGTTCATGTTATGTCATGTATACCATTATATTGGTACAATGGTCGATCTTTGTATTGTGTGATGAAATATTATGATAGTGAGTTGAGGGTTTAGCCAACCTTGTTGTCAAGGTTGATGAATTGTATAAATAGATGATATAGTCATATAAATTAGGTGTCATGGTTGTGTCTCCAATATCAAAGAGTAGTGTATGTATGAACAAGTGATTCATCATTTGGCATTATGATTGAGAAGAGATTGGTGTTGTAGATTAGATAATTATGCTTAATCGAAACTATAATTAGGTATTTGGAGATGCTATTCTTTCAGTTCATTCCTTCCGGATTGTAGTCTGAATCTTGTTGTAAGTCAGTGAGACTTCCCTAAGGGTTGTAGCCTTCTAGGTCATTATCTTTTGAGTAGTGAGCTCTAGGCAGTGTTCCTGAATGCATGTGCATTCCCCATTGTAATATTTTCACATACTACTGCAGAGTATCATCTTATTGTGGGTAGGTTCACACCATCATTTTTCCCTTAACTGAGTTTTCCACGTCAAAATCTTGGTGTTGTGTGTTACATTATCAATTTGCTTATCTTTATTATTGCTGAAATTTATTAGATCTATTTTTGTGATTAAGTTTTTACATCCGATGAAAATTGATTCACCCCCCCCCCACCTCTTAGTTTTCCCTCATTGTTGTTGCCAACAAATCGTATCAGAGTTAGATCCTTCGAAATAATATTAACCACTTGAGGAGATCCGAGATGGCAACTAGAAGTGGAAGTGTTATCTTTAAGAAAGAGAGTCTGATATTTGATGGTAGTAACTATGCTATATTGAAGAATCGGATGGAAGTGCACTTAAGATGTCTTGGAGAGGATTATTGGAAGATTACAAAAAATGCCTATTTTGCTCCTCTGAATGGACTGGTTATTGCTAATGAGATCAAGGAAGCTAAACATGACATTAGAGTGAAGGAAGCATTGTTGAGTGTCCTGACTGATCTAGAAATGACAAATGTAATGGGACTTCAGACTACACATGAGATCTGGGAGAAGCTTAAAACCTTGTATGAAGGAGATAAACAAGTGAAAGTTGCTAAGTTGTAGAGTTCAAAAGGGAAATATGAGATGAGAATATAAATGCCTTTATGGATAAAGTGAATTATTTTGTCCTAGGTATCAGATGTGTTGGTAGAACCCTTGAAGAAGAAGAAATTGTTACTAAGGTGTTGAGATCTTTTCCTCTTGCTTACAAACACAAGGTAGCTGCTATAGATGAGATCTGAAGTGTGACTATAGCACGACAAGAGATATTTTGGTTGGAAATATTGTTACATTTCAGCTGAGCAAATTTGGTGAATTACATGGAAAGTTTGAGACAGCATTTAGAGCATCTGTATCTAAAAAGTAGAAGTATGAACCTGAAAAAAGAGCAAGAAAGAGAATTGGATGAGCTTGAAGCATTGGTCGCCTAGAGATTGCCTAAAGGATTGAGTAAGTATGATGGAAAATTGCCCTTGAAATGTTTCTCTTGCAATAAGGTAGGACATTTTGCTTCTAGGTACCCGGAGAGAATGGCTAAGTATGATAGGCATGATAAATTTGATAAGCGTGATAGAAATGATAGATATGAGAAGCATGAGAAGTATGATAAGCCTTACAAGTCTAACTGAAAGTATAAAAATTAGAAGACTTTCTATTATGATGCTGATGACGGTGTTATAGATGAAGAATCAGAAGGAGATAAAGTTGTGTTTCTTGCCATTAAGGAAGATGGATCGGTACCTATTGATCCCACTAGCTTCACTATTGAGGAGAAATCTTAAGCTGTTAAAGTTAAGGAAAAAGATGAATGGGTAATAGACAGTGGTTGTTCACATCATATGACCAGTGATAAAACAAAATTTGTGTATGGAAAGATATGATGGTGGAATAGTGAGATTTAGAGATGACAAAGTCTGTGTGATTCGTGGTAGAGGTTCTATTTATTTTGACGATGAGCATAATACTGATGATGTTCTATATGTTGAAGGTTTAAAGAATAATCTTTTGAGTGTTGGATAGATGGTTGAAAAAGGCTATGATTTACAATCCAAGAATGGAAAATGTAAGATCCTAAATGCCTCTAGGATAGAGATTGCATCTAGGACTAAGATTGAAGGTAATATTTTTCATTTGAATGCTGATGAGAAAAGTTGTTTCATTGCTCATATTGATGAAAGTTGGTGTGGCATAGGAGAATGTGTCATGTTACTTTTTATTCAATGATTAAGATCAGTTCTATTCAAGTTAGAGATCTTCCTAAGATTGTTAAGCCTGCTAATCCAGTATGTTAGGAATGTCATTTAGGTAAGCAAACAAGAATTTCTTTCAAGAGCAAGGAGTATACATCTAATAGATTTCTAGATCTTTTGCATACTGACCTATGTTGACCTACAAATGTTAGAAGTGTGTAGGGAGATGGGTATTTTATGTTGCTAATTGATGATTATTCTAGGATGATGTGGGTTGTCTTTTTCAAGGAGAAATCTGAAGCATTAGACAAATTCAAGATATTCAAAGCAAAGGTTGAGACTGAGTCAGGATTGAAGGTGAAATGTTTGAGATTTGATAGAAGTGGAGAATTCTATTTTGGTGAATTTGATTCATTCTATGAGAAGAATGGGATTAGAATATAACTATCTACTCCTAGAACCCATCAGCAGAATGGAGTTGTTGAAAGGAAGAACAAGATTGTTTTGGATGTTGCAAGGACTATGTTGATTGAAGGAAATGTTCTAAAGATCTATTGGAGAGAATTTATTAGCACTGGTGTTTACACATTCAACTGAATTCATATTAAAGGTGATACCGATAAGACTCCTTATGAGTTATGGTTTGTTCATGTTCCTATTGTGAGATATTTCAGAGTATTTGGTAGCAAGTGTTATATCAAGAGAGATGATGGCATAGGAAAGTTTGATGCAAGAAGTGATGAAGGAATTTTCTTGGGTTAGCCTACAAAGAGGAAAGCCTGACGATGCTATAATAAGAGATTGAGGAAGATAGTGGAAATTGAAACTGTGAAGGTGGATGATAACCTTGGAAAACACATCAGAGCTTGCAGATATGATGATGGTCAGCACATTGTTCTGAATCCTATTTAGACTAAAAAATTGAAGTAGAATGATCTGGTAGAGAAAGTTATCTGAATGTTGATGTTGTCGATGGAGAGGTGCAAGAACCTAAAAATCAAAACAGTCAAAAGACTCTGAGGTATGTAAGACCGAATCATTCAAAAAAATAGATTATTTTAGATAAAAATAAAGGTGTGATGACTAGAAGAAGGCTAGTTGTTGAAGAGGTATGTTTGATTTCTAAAATTGAACCTAAAGATGTTGTTGATGCTTGTAAAGATGAAAATACGATGAGAGCTATGGAAGAAGAATTAGATTAGATTGAGAAGAATAACACATGGGAGCTTGAGCCTAGACCTAAAGATAAGAATGTGATTGGTACTAAATGGGTATTCAGGAATGAAGTCGGTGAAGTTGTCAGAAATAAAGTAAGACTCATATGCAAAGGATATTCACTGAAAGAAGGAATTGATTATGAGGAGACTTTTGCTCTGGTAGCCAAACTTGAAGCTATCAGATTGTTGCTTGCATATGCTACTTATAAATATTTCAAGGTATATCAGTTGGATGTCAAATCTGCCTTTTTGAATGGTATTCTTGAGGAAGAAGTCTACATTGAGAAACCTGATGGATTTTTATAATCAGATGATGGAGACATGGTATGTAAACTGAAGAAATCTCTTTATGGATTGAAGCAAGCCCCTAGATCCTGGTATGCTAGATTGGATAAGTATTTGCTGAAATTAGGATTTAATAAAGGGATTGTTGATAGTAATATATATTTTAAGATTGAGGATGATAACATCTTTATTGTTGAAGTTTTTGTTGATGATATTATCTTTGGAGGTGATGATGACTTGAGCATGAGGTTTGTCGGTGATATGCAGAAAGAATTTGAGATGTCTATGATAGGTGAGATGAAATTTTTCTTAGGCTTGCAGATTTTATAGACTGGATAAGGCATTTTTATATCTTAAACTAAATATGTGAAGGAATTGTTGAAGAAGAAGAAGTTTGGATTAGATGACTCCAAACCAGTTGGAACTCTTATGGTGACTGGCTGCAAATTATCTAAGAATGATGAATCTCTAAAAGCTAATCAGAGTTTGTATAGGTCTATGGTTGGTGGACTACTATATCTTACTCAGATTAGGCCGGACATTATGCATGTTGTGTGCATGGCTACTAGATATCAAGCTTATCTGAAAGAGATTCATGTCACTGTTGTGAAGAGAATATTCAGATACTTGAAGGGAATTGTGGATTATGGTTTGTGGTATCCAAGGAATGATGATTTCATGTTATGTGCTTACACTGATATTGATTGGGCTGGTGATGTTGATGATCGGAAGAGTACCTTTGGTGGTGCTTTCTTTTTGGGTAAGAAATTGGTTTCATGGGCTAGTAAGAAACAAGATTTGGTATCCTTATCTATTGTTGAAGTTGAGTACATTGTTGTTGTTGGTAGCTGCACTCGGGTAGTTTGGATCAAGCAAATGTTGAAGGATATCATAGTTATCTATGATGAGCCTACTATCATATATTGTGATAATTCCAGTGCTATTAACATGTCAAAGAATCTAGTGCAACATTCAAAGAATAAACATGTGTCAATCAAATATCATTACTTGAGAGAAAAAATCAGTGAAGAGGAAGTGAAGTTGGAATATGTGTCTACAAAGGAATAGATTGCTGATATTTTCACTAAGCCTTTGCCTAAAGATACATTTATCTATTTGAGAGACAAGTTAGGGGTATCCACCCCTCCCGATGAGAGCTAGATGCATTGAGTTGCATCAATCTGATGGACTTCATAGTCTTATCTCTTTATCCATATTAATGAGTTGGTGTTGCTCCTCTGGTGGAGTAGTTTGGTTATGTGTTTTATGGGAGAGATTCATGTTTTATATTCAAAGGGGGAGAGTTTGGTTTTCTATTTTGAGATCTTTGGCATTATTGTCAAAGGGGGGGAGAAGCATGTAAAAAACTGTTTTATCTGCTTGATCTTAGGGGAGTCTATTGGAGATGTTTCTTTCTTTGCATTGATTATTTTTCACATTCATATGTTGCCATCAATTCCAAAGAGGGAGATTGTTGGACATTGTTGTTGCTAGGATATGTTGTTATCATTGATGTCAACATATTCCTGCTCTGGTGATTGCAGATTAGTTTATTGGGATCACAGCTTGGTGTATGGAGTATTTATAGTATCATTATATTCTTCTATATTTTTTGTGGTGATCCGGGAAGCATAATTGATCATATCAAATGATCTGGTTTTGTAGTTAGTTTTTTTGATCAGTGCTTTCCAGAGACCAGTATTTCCTTCGCTATATTCTGTTGTGATTAGATCTTGTGCTGATATTTTGGGATAGTGTTTGGGATGGTATTGTGTATCTTCTTTTTTGATGGTTCATGATTTTGTGCTCCACAAGTTATCTTTCTTCATGACAGTTGTTGTTGTTTGAGTGTTCGTGAGTTTTAGATTTTGATCGATGAAGACTTGATAAGTGGTGTTGGTGAAGTTGTTGCTGATGATTCTAACGTGCTTGTTAGTGTTTCCTAATTGTGTTCTATTTTTTTTACGATCCGCATTGATCGTTGT
The DNA here is from genome assembly GCF_030272615.1 of Cryptomeria japonica. NCBI lineage: Eukaryota > Viridiplantae > Streptophyta > Pinopsida > Cupressales > Cupressaceae > Cryptomeria > Cryptomeria japonica. The sequence continues at coordinate 422,148,194 of NC_081410.1, read as the reverse complement.
GCGAGTTCTTAGTGATTTTGTTGAACCGATGATGTTCTTCATGTATGTGGTTTTCCTGGTGGTGTAGCATGTTGTGGTTGATCTTGGTGTGATTTTTGGTGGTGTTGCATGTCTGGATATTTGATTTAGGTCCATGTTGTGTCATGTATACCATTATATTGGTTTGGTAGTCGATCTTTGTATCATGTGATGTAATTTTCTAATTGTGAGTTGATGGTTTAGCCAACTTTGTTGTCAAGGTTGATGAATTGTATAATTAGGTGATATAGTCATGTAAATTAGGTGTCATTGTTATGTCTACATTATCAGAGAGTGGTGTATGTGCAAACAAGTGATTCATCCTTCAGATTTGTGATTGAGAAGAGATTGGTGTTGTAGAGCTGACAATTGTGCTTAACTAGAACTGTAATCAGGCATTTGGAGATGTTATTCTTTTAGTTCATTCCTTCTATATTGTAGTCTAAATCTTGTTGTAAGTCGGTGAGACTTCCCTTAGGGTTGTAGCCTTCTGGCTCATTATCTTTTGAGCAGTGAGCTCTAGGCAGTGTGTCTGAATGCATGTGTATTACCCATTGTAATATTTTCACATACTACTATAGAACATCATCTTATCGTGGGTAGGTTCCCACCATGGTTTTTCCCTTAACCGGGTTTTCCATGTTAAAATCTTGGTGTTGTGTGTTGTGTTATCAATTTTACTATCTTTGTTATTGTTGCAGTTTATTAGATATATTTTTGTGATTATGTTTGTAGATCCGGTGAAAACTGATTCACCCCCCTCTCAATTTTCTCTCATTGTTGTTTCCAACATCACTGTTGTATAAAATATTTGGACAAAAATCCGGATTACATGAACTAATAAAATAACATCTCCTAATGCCTAATTATAGTTTTGATTAAGCACATATACTCAAACTCTACTATTACTCTTTCACACATTTTCACTCTTCTCTTCTGCTACTAAGTGATCAATACAATATTTAAACATGCAGATGGCTCTCTCAAATGGATATTACATAAATTTATACAAATCATCAACCTATATTTCAAGGTCGACTAAACCCATAACACAAATTTCAAGATAATAACCTCACACACTACAACAACACATGCATACCAAAACAACATCAGCTAAGACATAGTCTGGAGCCAAATTAATACCATAAATATGAAACACCTCCAAAAATCATGCTTCGAACATCCATAGCATGCTACAACTCCATAAATGTTGCATAACGTGAAGAACACCATCGAATCAATAAAATAATCAATATCATACAAAACGATCAATGTGTACCAACAACACGTATAGAACATGATCTAGAAACATTCACAAGCAATGTGAATTGCACCACAACAATTGCAACAACTTGGATTACTAGAATCATTATCATCTCTCTACTGGAGCTCAAGAACACCAACATAATTGACTGACAACCTAAAATATTCACTTGTGTATTTCCAAATCATGAACTACCATAATTGAGGACACACTTAAACATACCAAATACTCTACCAAATCTGCAAACCAAGATATTGCAATTTTAGAGCAATGCGGAGCAAAAACCAAAATATCAAATAACACAAACAACTGAAAAACAAACCTCAATACTGGACCTCATAGCTCGATCAAATAATCATGTGGACCATAGAAACTTATGTTGAATCAACTAGAGATAAGTATCTGAAAACTCATTAAACCACAATATCTCAACTACAACACACTGGCCAAACCAACTCATTTAATCTAACCGCAACACTGGAACACATAGAAGAATATGTTGACATCAATTACAAAACACTATTCCATAAAACATCTCAATAATATCCAACAATCTCAATGAGGGCTTGTGACCCGACCATGCCTCAATAGGATTTTTATCAACAAGAGCTAATGTAGGAGACTCGCTAATTAGGTAGCAAGCAGTGGCAACAACTTCAACCCAAAACTTTTGTTCTAGACTAGCACCACTCAACATACTCCTAGCCTTTTTATCAACAAGAGCTAATGTAGGAGACTCGCTAATTAGGTAGCAAGCAGTGGCAACAACTTCAACCCAAAACTTTTGTTCTAGACTAGCACCACTCAACAACTTCATTCTTTCTATAACTTCATTTTTCTATGGAGAATACGGAGTTGTCTTCTCTCTATTAATGCCACAATCTTTATAGAATTTATCAAAATTATTAGAGAAAAATTCACCACCATTATTAGTCCTTAAAAATTTTCTTTTCTTTTCAGTCTGTAACTTAACCATTTCTTTAAAGTCTTTAAATTAACTAAAAACTTTACATTTACTCTTAAGAAAGTATACCCAGGTTTTTGTACTAAAATAATCAATAAATGAAACATATTATGTGGATTTTCCAATGGAAAGAACATCTACAAGACCAAACACATCAGAATTAATAAATTTTAAAATATCATAAGATTTATGAGAACTCAAGTAAAACTAAATGTAGTTTTGTTTTGCATAAATGCAATGCTCACAGAAATCAAAGTCAAGATTACAATCACTCAAACCTTCAACAAGGTTTTTATTTTTCAAAGTCCTTAGATCCTTTTCTCCAATGTGGCCAATTCTCTGGTGCCATAACATAGTCTTCTCTATAGGTAAATTTTCTTTAGAAGTGTTGGATTTTGTGCCTCGAATTTACTTTAATTTTTCACTTTGTTCTGGTTGGAGAGAGTCGGGTCGATGATGATCATGTTGATGTGACTTGTTTGATCAGAGAGAGTTATGTCAATAAGGCTTGCCTGGTTGGAGAGTGTTAGGCCGATGCATAGAGTCAAGCCAATAATGATCATATTGGTGCAATTTGGTTGGTCATTAGGAGTCAATTCGATGATGATCATGTTGGTGCAACTTGGCTGGTCAGTAGGAGTTGGGCCAATGGAGATCATGGCGATATGAATTGACTAATCGAAGAGTGTTGGGCCAATGCAAGGAGTCAGACCGATGGAGATCATGTCAGTGTAACTTGGATGATTAGAGTGTGTTATGTCAATGCAAGGGGTCAAGTTGATGTAGGTCATGTCGGTGTGACTTGGCCTATTAGAGTGTGTTGTTCTGAGGTGAGGGGTTAGGCTGATGGTTTCCTATCAATCTAAGATCATGGGAGTTATGCCAATGAGTATTTGGAGGTCACGGGTGTTCAAATGGGACAGTGATCAAAAGGTTACCTCGTGGATGATTAAAAGAGTTGAGCCTTTGTATTTTAATGACTAACAAATCATGATCTAGATGAATGTGGGATAATGTAATCCCATAAACATTAAGTGATTGATAGTTGGGCTCCCCAACAATTGAACAAATAGTTGATCCTATGAACACAAAACGATTGGGCTCCCTGGCAGTTGAACAAGCTTGATCTCTTGAACACAATGTAGCCAACGGTTGAACAAAACGTGTACAGTGATACTATAGGATTGTGTGTGGTCATAATTTTGTAGATTGAATGACTATACTATTCTATCCTGTGAGTTTGATCTTAAAGTCTAAGAATGAATAACTAAGAAGGAAGAATCAGAAACTTTAATTTATTATAATCTATTGTTTATTGTGAATAAAGTGATCTTTCTTTGGTGGTGGGTTTTTCTTCCCACATAAATCTGGTGTCTCTTCTTTTTTATAATTGTGTGTTTATTTTTTTAATCCATTAGTGCACATCTTGATAATTTATGATTTGAATTTAAAGACACATTTGTTTAATACCCCTCTGAATTAACATTAGGAGAGTGATTTACACATTGAGCTTTCCTTACAAGAAGATAGTGCATCCCTGGGTACCCAAAAGCCATGCCCATTTGTTGAAGGTGAAATCCTCAAATCTTCCAATAAAGTATCCACAAATTTACTTTTGTAAACAAGTGTTACTACACTCAATAGTGTATGCTTCTAGCTTATACAAAGTGCCAAATTGGACACCTCTGGAAATCGCCATAGTTCCCTTAACTATTTTACATCCTGCATCAGAAAAGTCTACCTACACACCCTCATCTATCATTTTACTCATAGATAATAAATTTCATTTTAGTCCAAGGATATGCAACACACCACTAATCCTTTTTATTCTACCATCAGGAAATTTGATTCTAACTTTACCATGACCAACAATATCTAAATGTGAATCATCACCCAAGTACACCTTACCTCCATTCAATTCTTCATATTTATAAAACCAATCTCTATTGGAAGTCATATGAAAAGATGCACCTAAGTCAATCAACCATGCATCATTACCAGGATGAGTAGCCAAAGCTAGAATGAATGCATCACCATCTTCCTTCTTTAACTCAAAATCAAAATCGAACTTATTTTTCTCCTTCTTTTCTTCTTTGTGGTCCTTATGAATGTGTCTTGATTGACCATAATTCCAACAAATGACTTTGGACTTTCTAGGAGATTTTGAACTCCCTTTGGACTTGGATTTATTACTCTTCTCATTCCTCTTGCCTTTTTTCTTAGGTATTCCATGAACATTTAGGGCTTATTTTGAACTAATTGATATCTTCCTCCACATCTCTTCACCAAGCAAAGCATCCACCACATCTTCAGACTTGAAAACAGCCAAAGTACTATCAATAACCATAACAAGAGAATCCCACGAATCAGACAAAGAACAAAGTAGTATCTGACATTTCTCCTCCTCATCCATCTTAACACCAATAGATACCAATTGAGCCACCAACATATTAAATGTTTCTAGGTGGCCTGTAATCTGTCCACCCTCTTCCATTATCAAGGAATGTAATTTCTTCATCAAGAAAATATGATTCAATAAAGATTTGGCTTCATACATTTCACCAAGCTTAGTCCATAGCTTCTTTGCAAAGGTCTCTTTGTGGAAATTAATTACAATACAGTCTGCCAAGCACAATCTGATTAGACCCTTGGCTTTGCAGTCCATAACATCATATTGAGCAACCATAGTAGGATCTGAAGCTCTCAAGACATTTGCATCAATAGCATCCCATAGATGATCTATTAGAATATCCTCCTGTTACCAAATTTTGCACATGCCAAAATTAGTGCCCTAATGAAGCCTTGCATTCATTCATTTTGAAAAGATCAAATCATGAACCAAGGAGAAATGCATTATTTTTGTCTAACTTGTTTGCTTCATTTATAGATACAGGAAAGTAAGATAGCATGTGGGTTAAAATGTGGCTCCCACTAGGGTTGAGGTCAACATGATGTAGACCATAGAGATATTTATGCTCCATTGCAGATGAAATAGTGTGGCCTATTAAAACCTTCAAGCAAATTCATGTTGGCAAGTGTATCGTTGAATCCTCTACGTAGTTGATGAAAGGCCAAAAGAAGCTTAGAGCAAATGCAATCGGCCTGTGTAAAGTTTTACTTGAGTGCCAAATAGGGTTTTAAAAGGCTAGAGAACTTCCAAGCATTTTCAATCACCAAGCAAGAAGAACATTTATCTCACATTGGTCGCGGGGAGGAGCATTTTTGTATTTAAAGCTAAAGTCACATATAACTATAGTGTCAAAGCTTACAAGCTTTTGACAAGAAGTGTCTCATCGCCCCATGGGCCCTACATGCGCACGCATCTCAAAGCATCTTAATTTTGTGACCGGCTGGCGGGAAGAGGTTAAAGGTAAAGCAAGTCAGTAAAGATCAGACGTAGATCGCGGAGATCTAATGGCTGTCGCTATGTCACAATGAAAAGACGCACAAAAAATTATCGCCGCGACTTGACGACTGATGATGTGGTATAACAAGGAGTAAAGATCAACCATCAGATCAAGAGAAATCAAACGACAGAGTAACATTCCGGGGCTATCCATGATTGTCACTGTACCGTGGTTGTGAAGTGCCCAAAATGAATACCCTCACGACAAGTGGCAGGTCAGGTGGTGCCAAGGTGGACTCTGAGAAAATCACAAGTTGACACATGGTGACATGCAGCAAGATAGGTGGTGGTCCAGTGGCTGGTGACACGGTCGGGTGGACAAATCTAACGGTGATCGCACAGATCTAACGGTGGTCGCTAAGCCGTAAGGAAAATTTGCTCACCCAGGTTATCGTCGCGACTTGGCGAAAAGGTGGGTCCAGGTCCAAATGGAAGACAAAGTGGAGCCATGAGCAAATCAGAGGGTGACACACGTTGATGAAACAGCACGAGAACAAATATCAGACAAAGTAAAGATCAAGCAGATTTGATCACATCCAACGATGATCGTACAGATCCCCCAATGGTCGTTAAGCCGCAAGGAAAAGTTGCTCGCCTAGCTATCTCATGTGACTTGGTGACCAAGTAGTGGGGCCCGCTAAAGAAGAAATTTGAAGGAAGAAATAAAGAACATGGATTAAGGTTGATCATATGAAAGAGCTTCATTCCGACAGTGAGTCCAGGTCGTGCTAAGATGGCAGGATAGGAACCCCAGAACCAACCAGGATGTGACATGTGTCTGGCCTGATAGAAAAGTAGGTGAAATGGAATGTATCATCGGCCATCAGAATAAGCATTTCAGTGCTAACTCGATGACCCAATGAAGAAAGCAATGATAGTTAAGGTCAGAAGCCGAAAGTGGTGGCAGGCAAAGTAGCGTCCAGGGATCCATGCGAAATGAGAAGAAAAAGCCATCAAGTAGTTTGAGGTCCGGTTACTCAGCTCAGAGCAAGTCTGCATGAGTCTTTCTCGTGATCGTGAGGTGATAAGGATCGATTTTGAGCACCATATGGGTCAACTTTTAGTTGACTAAGAGTTTGAACTGAATTGCATGAGTTTTTCTCATGATTTTGAAGCTTTTTGATGGCTTTTTTATTTCTACAAGAGGATCAGTTTTCAGAAGAGATATTTTTAGTGGGAGTTCATCTTCAGTCATTCTGGATTTATCTTTCCTCTACCTTTTGGAAGGCTTTTGTATAAAGTAAAAAAAATATATCTTTCTTCACTAGTTCTTGATGATTCTCTGGCTAGTTTTAGCAGAGAATGCATTCTTTTAGCTCATATGCAATTTTATGACAGAATTCTAAATAAAAATTACCAGCTTATGCCTTATGTCTTTATAGTTCATTTTCTTATCCTTGATTGAGAGTTAGTTTATTGTGTTATTATCTAGATAACCTTTGAAATTTTTGTCTCATTTCTAAGTCACGGTTTGTGCATTGTGATAAATTGGTTCATTTGGTTGATTGTGAAAGTTTCTCTTTCCTTTCAATTTCTTGAAGTTTAAATCCTTTGCATGAAATATTTATGTGTTATGAACCAGAAGTCTATTTGTGCAAATTAGTGTTTTTAGGATTGTATCTCTGTCATTTTGAGATATCTTATTGATGCTTCACCTTTGTTTAGCATTTGTAATTTCTTTCTATTTCATTTTAATTTTTCCTATCCCTTTTCTTGGTAAAGATTTAGAGTTTTTCACAGGGAACCAGCCCTTCATCTGGAGGTTAATTCTCACTATAGGTAGCCCACAGGCCTGAGAATTATCCTGTGTCACCAAGTTGCTTGAGCTTTCATCTTGTGCACTACGGGTGAAATTTGAGTGACAACACCTCCATCTTCAACTTCCACATCTCAAAATTACTTCCAAAAGATGTCTCCACCTCTATTCTCCCTGATGAACTTGTCATCTAATAATTCCTACAACAAGATCAAAAAGTATCTTTTGTACAAGCTCCCACTCAAATCTAGGTTAATTAAAAAACCCAACAACCCACAACTGAAACCAAAGGTGATTAGGCTCTAATACCACTTTAAGAAAGTTAAGTATTGGAACAACTTCATACACTAACCTTGAGAGGAGGGTAATACAAAACTTTTACAGATTGTTACAATAGTTATTAAAACTTTAGCAGAAATAAATATAAATAGCATGCATACGACAACAAAATGATTTACGTGAGAAAAACCCTTTCGGGAAAAAACCCCGCACTTCAAAAGTTGCTCAATATATTTGTAGCATCCTAAAATTGCACCCTTTGCAATTTTGACCGCATTTGGGGCCCTCACCTTAGTGTTTTCATCCTCATTCTTGATCAAAGATCCATTTATGCTTGTACCATGCAATAAATATCATATTATCTTATTATACCTTGCATTGCACCTTAACCCTAGCCCAAATATGGGGTAGGACTAGGGTGTGGTGCCTTGGTCCTCACTAGGAACATGGTGCCATGCCATGCTCCTCCATATTTGGGGCCCATTTCAAATCCTTTTCCCCATCTCAAATTTGAGTGGGAAATCTTGCTTCTTGTAGCCTATGTCAAAAATATAACATAATTGATGACAGGCAAGTATATAAGGAGGTTTTCCCCTCTCATTTAAATAACAAGACAACAAGAGTATAGGATAGGTGAAATTGGGAGCACAAGCTATCAAGCCTTCAAGCATTGAAGTATTCATCATCAACCATTTCTAGAGGTCTTCAAGGCTGCATATTATTCATCTATCCATTGTGGAGAAACATTACATCATTCATTTTCAAGTATTTATGTGTGATTAGGGTTTTTTCATGTTCATGCCATTTTTATACTACATATGTGATTACATTCAAGAAGCAAAGCATCATTATCATTCATTCTAGATCTGAGGTATACATCTCCATCATTTATTTCAAGTATGTGTAATATTTCATTCAAGGTTGATTCCAAACCAAGGTTTGACTTAGGCAAAACCCTCTTCCCAACCTTTTTCCCCTTCTTTATGTGTGCAGTAAATCGGTATGGAGTTGTACTCTTCAGAATAAGCTTCATTCACATAGAGAAATCAACCCTTTTCGATGTACGAAAAAAAAAACCGTGGTGCTGCTTCATGGTCCTCGATTTTTAGGAGCTTTTTCAAGGGTCAAATCTAATTCATCTTATACTACTCAGATCTAGGTGCACGTGAAAATCCCACATCTGTACCTCACTGTTTTCTCAATTTTACCTCCATTTTCCAGCATTTTACCTATCTCACCATTTCAACTTACAAAAGTGGAAACACAAATCAATCCAATCCACTTAATATTCAGTTCTTATATGATTTTTGATTGAATTTATTGGATTCTAAACCTCATTTGAATGTGAAGATCCCAAGTGAAAATTGATTTGGTGATTTTTTCTCTTTTATGTTGCAAATTGCCAAATCAAAATTTTCCCCATTTACATTTTGGTGAACCCAATGTCTTACACCTTTAATTCAAATTTTTGTTTTTAGAACTGAATGTGCGCAATTTAAAATTCAAGTTTGCATTTACAAGTTTTATTTCTAGCAAATTTTAAAAATTTAGAGGTTAATTTCACTAAAACCGTAATTTTTAATTTCAAAATTGAGCTTGTGAATTGTATAATTTGGATTAACTGTTTCAGGTCTAAGTACTCTTTCAATTTCAAAATTCAAATTTTCACTTGCAATTTCAATTTCAAATTTAAATTTTAAAATTAAATGGTTAATCCTAATTTTATTTTTATTTTTTAAATTGAGCTTGTGGGTTTCTTAAATTTTGAATTTATCATTTGAGAGTGGCTTCAAATTCAAATTTACAATCTTGGATCAAATTTCATTTTCAAATTTAAATTTTAAAATTAAGTGATTAATTAAAAAGACCCTAATTTTTAAATTTAAATTAACCTTATTCATTTCCTAATTTTTCAATTTTCAAATTTCAATCCTAGATCTAATTTTAAATTTAATTTTAAAATTAAGAGGTTCTTATTATAAGGCCCGAATTTAAATTCAAATCTTCTAGTGGGTAATTTTTAAATTTAAATTTCCTAGGAGATTGCAAAAATCACAAATCCATTTGCTTATTCAATTGGATAATCCTTTTTCTAAAATTTGGCATTGTTCAATTATTTTACCAATTTCAATTTTTAAATTCAAAATTCTAATTTCTAACTTTCAAATTCTCATCTCTAAATTTAATTTCTTTTTTTTTTTTCAAAATTTAAATCTCAAAATAAAAATTACAAAATCAAATTTGTGAATCTCATAGATTTACATAAATTAACAAGTTTTTTTTATAAAATCCTAATTTATTTTCATTAATTTACTACATTTAAATATTCATCATGGCAATTAATGGATTTGATTTATTTTCTATTCTATATATGATAACATTGCTTCTTACATACATTTACTATAATTATGTGTCGGATAATAGCTTATTTCACTTCATGTAACTTCTTTTCATTCATAGCACTTGGATGTATTGCATTTTTAAGGGTTTCCAAGGTTCTTCCTTTTCATAAATTAGATCTCAAAGCTTTCATCTATCATGTACATTGTGTTATGGTGATTTTTTGGGGAAAATACATTTCATACGTAGATCACGTAAAAGATTTTGTAGATCCTAATCCTAGAGATGATAATGAGAAACCTAACACTTGTACCTCTCCTAGGGTACTAGTGAGAATGAAGAGCAATATAATTCTCCTATCAATGATCTATCTAATGAAGGTCAAGCATTGAAGAGCAACATGGTCTCATCTTATTCTCATACACATACCCTTGCGCAAGGAGGGGGGGGGGAATCAAAATATTGGTGTTTCCGTCTCTCTAGATCCTCCTTATTCTCCTAGAGCCTACCTTAAACACCCAAAAAAATTGTATAGAAGATGATGTTATACATTTCATTCATGATCTCTGACCCCAAATAACATTAAGTAAAGATGAGGGCTTAGATGATAAGGATCTTCCTTTTCAATCTACCAAAGAGGATATGCATAATGAAAGAAAAGAAAGTCTTCCTTAACAAGATATTCCTTCCTCATCTACTAATCCTTTCATTCCTTCTAAACATAATTACACTAAAAACTCCAAATAAATTTATTATAATGTTCCCCCGCCTTCTCAATTAACAAATTCTTATAGGCATGGCTTTATCATAATATCAAAACAAGGTTTTAGGGGACAAGGACTTGGAAATTTTGAACAAGGAATTCAAGTCCCTATAAACCCTCCTACACAAATTACAACATAAGAAAACAATAATAAATCTCCTATGGATGACCTCCTTAGGATTCAATATTTCAAAGATCATCTCGCAAGACAACAAGCCATTTGTTCCCATAAAAGTGCTTACTCTTCAAAAATTATATTTTGTTGATTTCATCAAACTCATGACCATCATGCTAATGATTGTCCTAATTTTCAAAATTCAATGAAAGAACTTATTGATAGTTGCAAATTTAGAATCATTGATGAAAATCCTTCTTCTTCTAATAATAACACTTGTCCTCAATCTGAAAAGATTAAACCTACACCTATTGATGATCAAGAAAAATTGGCCACTAGAATCTTTTGGAAATTGAAGTATGACAAGAATGTTGTTTTTCCTTTTGTGAAGTTTAGCACTAAGCATAAAGAAGGAATTCAATATTGTGTTTTTCATCATGGTGGTTCTCATTCTCTTGGAAAGTGTAAAGCATTTAAGGAATTTGTTCAATAAAAATACGATCGTGCTTGCATATGTCTTTCAATAGATCTTGATCTCTTTCTTGGTGAAAAGGTAGTTCCTTAGCACTCCTTTCTCCCTCATGTTTCTCCTCACCCTATGATGCAAGTAGTTAACTTAATTGGAGATCCTTGTCATTAGAGGTGGTGATTTTTCAATTTCAAATATCTTGGGGTAGCAACATTATCCTCATTTGTTTCTAATCCTATCTCTTATCTTTAAAGTCTCACCATTTCCTTTATAGATTGCATTCTTCATAACTTGATGTCCTTTCTTGCATAGAGTTATCCTTCATGTGAATACATGTGTATCCCTTGTAAGTAGGTATTCTTTGTTTGAAACAACACATCTCTTATGAATAATCTCCTAAGGAAATGTGTGATTCTTCCCCCTAATTTATCCTTGTCTTCTTGCTTGGGGAGCAAGGATAGCTTTTCCCCTTCTCTCTTTCTAGCTAAAGTACCATGATTCCCTCTCAGGGATTGTATTTTTTATATGTTGATATCCTTTCTTGCAATGGTATGCCTTTTATGATTAATCCATGCTTAGGAGAATCTATGATCTCTCTTTCTCTCTCTCTTTCAAGATTACCTCTTCTTTAGAGTTGCATTTTACATATACTAATGTCATTTCCTACATCAGATATCCATTCATGTGAGTATATTGTGCATTTTCTTATATTCAATCTCTCTTTGGAAGCTCTGTAATTCTTCTCATTGTCCTTACACTTGGGGGGCAATGATTTCTCTTTTTTTCTCTCTCCCTCTCTAAGGATCTATTTTTCCTTTGTTGAGTGATGTTTGTTTCATGATTTGGTGTCATTTCCTTTTGTGAAATTATTGTTTGCTCAAGGATTCTCTATTATGCAAGAGGTGTAATTCCTTGGCTACAACCTCTTTTTCACTTGGAGATGTACACCTATCATAAACTTACACCCTCACATTGGTTCAAAAGTGTGTCATCATTAATCAAGAATCCCTTTCACCTAGCAATAGGGGAAAGGTATGAATTCTTGTTTCTCTTCCCTTATTTTGGTAGAAGATGTTATATTTGTTCAATAAACTCCTCTTGGAGGTAGATGTCTTTTGAGAAAAGATCTCTTCTCTTCCAAGGATCTCCTTTACACTTGTTGCAAAATATCTCTTTTTCAACTATATTACCCTTGCTTGAAGAGTATTCCCTCTCTAGCTTGGATTTATGACAATATTGCATAAAGGGTATCTCCTTGGTGTTGAAGGTTGGTATCCTTGTTTCTAGCTTCCTTAAAACGTTAACACGGAACTATGTTGACATCTTAAGGGGGCACCCATATCGCTACTTTTGTACCATTATATAATATTTTTGCATATCATTTTTGCATGTCTTAAATAGGGTGTTCATTCTCAAAACCAGAGCAAAATTCATACACAAGACTCTTCGCGCCTAAAACTAGATGCAACATTTGATATATGTCTTAGACAGGGTAACACATCACCAAATATAAAGAAAAACTCTTACACAGCATGTCCTCAAAACCAGGCATGTATCCATTTCAATTAGGGTTACACATTCTCAAAACCAAATAAAATCTTGTTGGAATTAATGAACACTGTGAGAGGGGCTGAATTAGTGTTCTACAATTTACAAAGTTATTAACCTGATTCTTAAACCACCAGATGCACAAGAATGAAAACAAAGTGTAGAAACATAAACCAATCAACCACAATACCATAACACTAGAATTTTTACGTGGACACCTGGAAAGGGAAAAACCACGGTGGGATTTGAACCCACAATATTATTATGCTCTGGCCAGGAGTATGATAATATTACATAGGGGAATGCACTTGCATTCAGGCACACTGCCTAGAGCTCACTACTCAATTACAAAAGGGCTACAACCCATAGGAAGGGTCACTGCCTATAGGTGATTAAAATTGATTACAATAATGAATGAAATAAATAATATCATCTACATATGCCAAATATTAGTTTCGGTTAGGCTCAATTTGGCTTTTGCAACTGTTCTACCTCTCTACTATGTTTTCCTACACTGTCATACATCGGAGCACTAAAATATTCAAACACATTCACCAAAATTCACATATTTTCTCATATAGACTTATCACACCCATAACATTCACCAAAATAGTCAACCAAATCGATCTTATAAATCCGCACCTCCAAAATAGATCAATTTCCATGTCGACTTCCAAAAACTGCATAACACACAACATAAAATATGTAACCAGCAAGTCAGCTCAATCCATCCACAAATCCATATGCGGACCTATACAAGATAATAAAAATCTTCCCATATGTCATCCTCATCTCCTCGAACAAGAAACTAATCACCAAAATCATGCCAAGGATTCTGGATCACACATTACACAAAAATAGCTTTGTCTGCCTGAATTATCGGATACTGGACCTTCAATCTCGCTCATGAATCAACAATGGATACCGGGATTATAGAATAATCTACCTCAAACTTTGAATCATCTACCTCTATCACCATAACCAAATTTATACATCCAAAATCAAGATATGCACACTGAACTCATACTCTATCGATAATTGTGTTCCACCTTCCAGACTTATGCTTCATGAACAATATTACTTTCAGTAAATCAAATCTTTATGCCACGGATATGATTTCTAGACTGATTTTCCATCAATGAAAACCCCTAAGCATTTCTTATGCATAAATCTTCACCAAAACATTGTCTCTTGCCAACAATATCCCCCTTTGGCATTCATGGCAACACTATGAAAAATGAACTGTACACTCAAAGTTGCAAAACTTCAAAACTTCAAGAATCTCCAAAACTCAACAAGACTCAACAAGCTCCCCCTAAGGATTCACACCATGAGGATTTGCACCATTTTTTACTTTTCCCTCTCCCCCTTTGACATTAATGCCAAAGATAGGAATCCACTAAAATTTATATACAGAAATATATACAGTTATTTACAGAAATTTGAAGGCATAAAAAAAAATGTCTTTAGGCTTAGCAAGTGGTTATCCCAAGCCTTCTTCAAACTCTCCAAAATATTGATCATCCCACTGAAAAGATAGGTGTGCATCTCAGCTCCTCTTCTATCTACTGGAACACTCTTATTTAGAGCATCCTTTGCATCTTGCATACTGCTCATCAATGAGTCTATCCGAGGACTTGATAAGGCTTCTTACTTATCCCAATCTACCCAAAATTATGTCCTTCTCCTAATTTAAACTCTTAATCTTATACAATATACTCATAACTTGACCTTCAAAATTGCTAACCAAAACTGATTGAGGTGCATAAAACTGAGATATGCTAGCAAGTTGGCCTTCAAATTCTCTTATTTTCTTATCAATATCAATAGTAAACTTAGGAAAAATTAGACATGACTTGTATATGTGGCCGCCTTCATCTAATGCATCTTGAATGTTCTTCATAGAAGTTATCAAACTTACCCTATCTCCCTCAATCATTTTTAAAAATGTCTTCAATCTCATAACATTAAAATGATTCAAAACTCTAGCATCATTTTCCTTCTCCAAAGACACAAAATGAGATTGTACGGCATTCAACATACTTCTAAGCTTACCGGATGAAGTATCATTTATATCTAGTTTAAAGGATGGCAAAATATTCTCCAATACATTTCTTTACAATGTTATCAAATCTTTATCTGTTGTGTGCAACTTGAGTAGGTCCTCACTAGCTTTTGCTTATGCAAGACTTGCAAGCTTCAATGCTTGAATAGGAGATAAAGAACTAAGGTCAATAGGTCCTTGAGTGAAATCATCAATGTCTGTGACAACTTCTTTACCCTTATCTGATATAGTGTCTCTTGCCACTATCACCAGAGCCTGATCATCCTTCTCTTCTCCTTTCTCCTTTTATGTCACCTCTTCACTTACAACTTTTACATCATCTTCACCTTTCTCCACATCAACTTTACCAATCTCCTTAGTTGCTCTCTCAAAATCAACATCTATTGGCAAAGGATCTTGTTATGCTTCATCGGAGGTATCAACCTTAGCAGTTTCATCTACAACTGCAGTTTGTTCATTTGTTTGCACTACTGAAGTGGCTTTCTCAAATGACTCATCTTACTGCACATCAGGAATGGCTACATGGACTTCTGGAATGGATGTATCTTGTGACTTCTCTTTCGTTTGAGTGTCATCATATGATGGATTAACATCATATTTGTGCTCTATCAAAAACTATCTCAAAATTGCTTTGGTCTCTTGGGTTGCTTCATCTATTTTCTCGAGCATGGTTTAATTGACTCTCTTCTTGCTTTTGAATCTATCCTTAGCAATCATTAGCAATCTAGCAACTTCATTTTTAGAAATGACAAAAGATAAATCCACTAATACATATTCCTTTATCCTTTCATCTTCCAAACTAGTTGTATGCATACTTGCATCCAAAATATCATACAATTCCTTTGGAATTATAGATGACAACTCTATCAAGGTTTTGCTATAAACATTGATATATTTTATAATTGCTTCCTCTATTGTCATCTGATCATTATCATCATAGTTTTCATAATATACAGGAACATTCTTCAAGTTACCTTCCTTTAGCATTTCATCAATTATTTCTTTCAAAGTCATTGGGGGCACAACATCATAAGTACCTTCAACCTTTCCAAACTTCAAAGATTCATCCAATTTTGACTCTTTCTTCTTTCTTTCTCTGCATCTACTGGATGGCTCATCTTCAGTTCTTAGTCTCTTGGCAAGTTGGGCTCCATCTGATTGTGGCTTCTTCATTACCCTAGCATAGATAGTTGTCTTCTTCACCTCTTTCACTGCCTCATCAATCTTTCTCTACATCTTCAATAGTGGCTGCAACATATTCCCTTTGAGGCTTCTCCTTCTTCCTCTTCTCAACTCCACTAGTTGACTTATCTTGTGGATTAGGTGGAGGGATAGGATTCTAAGCACCGGAGGTTGGTGTAGATTGGGCTTTCCTTGGCTTGGTCTTCTTGGGAGGAGTGGAGACTATTTTTGTCTATTTAGGCTTCACCATATCTTCCTCCTTTGGTATATTCTTCTCCCTAGCCCTTTGAACAGCTTCTTTTGTTATACCCATTTGATCTACAATCTGTTCAACCTCTTTTCTAACCTTCATCTTCCTTGCAGGCTCAATGAATTTCTTGTGTAGGTCAAGATCCTTCTCCTTGTAGGTACCAAACCTCTCTTCTTTTTCATCAACCAATTTACTCAATAGATGTTAAGCATATGCATCAAGTGTGTTTCCATCCACCTCATACCCCATGGGCATGATACAAACAATTCTAGGTTATGCTGCCTCCATGTGACAGTGATCCTTATCTACCATAAAATAGATTGTGTTTTCATATTTTTCAACAATATCTTTTGAGATCCTCTCTCTGCTTTGAATCATAGCCTGAAATGATTTAAAGTAACCCCACAAAGAGGATTTTTGTGCTACCACATCTCCTAATCCCTCCAAACCTTCCTTAATGTGGGTTGCCACTGGTTTATGATAAACCCACTAAACTTTTCATATATCGGGTATCTCATTCAAAAAGTAAAGTGCCAAACAAACAATCAGAGAACCAAAATTGAAAACATGTTTCTTATCTTGCTTTATCTTCTTCAGGTTGCTCATTAGCTCACTGAGAAGCACTCCACATAGATCATATCTTTTGTCCTCCTTAAGCATTTGATAGGCTGGAAATATTGTTATATCAAATACAAAATTTTGTTTGTCGGATTGATATACCTTGTATCATGTCACCATTGAGGCAAATATCACATCATGTTCAATGATATCACTTATTATCATCTATTGGATGTTATGTTGGGACCCGATAACCTCTATCACAGTAGTGTTCTTGACATTTCTCAAACCAAGGATCTCAACAATTGCATTCAAACAGGTTGCCACTTGAATGGATTACTTTGTGATCTTATGAGGTGTATCAAGCCACATAAATTCATCATGAATTTAGCTCAAGATATACCTGACCCATTCAGGTTCATTGAACACCAGAAAGTGAACAAATAGGATAAATCCCTTATCTTGTGATGACTTGAATTTGAGCTTCAGATTCCCCATTCCATCCATCATATGCTTGGTGTATAGTGATAGCATGTCTGCATTCCCAAACTCTTCAATATTACAATAAATATATGCCCTAATATCTTCATTGTGCAACATGCCATATGGCACAGTGGAAAATGCTCCTTCTGGATCATCCTTGACAGATTGAATGAGAATTTATTAAACACTGGCCATGCCCTTTTAGTAATTTCAACCACTAATGGAGTTGCTACACCCAATGTAGATGCCATTTTGAAATTAGGGTATGAAAAATATCTCGAACACAGGTACATACATTTTCAAATTCAACCGGATGCTATGAATCATTGTCGGATCACTTCAAGCTCTGTTTTTTCTACTTAGTCTCATTCATCTCTCTCTCCCATTCTTACTCTTCATTCACAATGTGAAGAATGAATAGTAGAATGCCCTTTTTATCTTCTAAAAACCTAACTTTAAGTTGTAATAAATGAACAACCCTAAAAGCTTTCCAGATACCCTGCATCTTCAAGAATTCATCACCAGATACTTAAATAGACATGAAATCTTCCAAATATCAACTGCACAACTAATCTCCATCAACTACAACCATCCTCGACCGATTACAGATCTCTGAAAGGGGGTTTTAAGGATTTTCATGAAAAGCTTCCCCCTAAGGCCAAAATGTCTTAGTTGTTGGATGAGGTTCCAACACCGGAATCAGGTGTGGAGACATTTTGAACATTTTAATCTTCCTTCTTAACCCACATCTTCTTATGTCACTCTCTGACCCCTTCAACCTTCACTTTGCCTTTCTCATCTGATCTAATCTTATCTACCAAAGCATTCTTGCTCGCATTCTTACTTCTGCAATATTTTGCAATGTGATCAGATTTGTTGCATGTATGAAAAATAACATTTCCTTGCATAGGCTTTAAATTCATTTGATTTGGTCTCATCCTGCATTGGTTAAATTTTTATCCAAATATTCACAAGCATAGCATCTCTTATTTTGGAAATTATTCATCACTATTCTGCACATGTTTGACTTATGACCAAAGTTGTTGCATATGAAACATTGACCAGCGAAGGTAGGACCATTATTCGGCACATTATTCATCATCCTATTTCTGCATTGGTTTGCCATATGACCGAATTTTCCACAAACAAAATATTTACCATTGAATTTATAGGCATTAGGTTATCTTACCGAAGGTTTCTTGTTCTTCTAATGATTGCTTTGTCTAGATGCAAAGGATTCTCCTTTCTCATAGCCAAGTCCTAGCATGTCTTTCCCATGTCTCTGACTTTCTAGCATCTCATCTAACTAGACCAATCTTTCTTTGAATTTTTCTTTGTACTCATCAACAATAGAAAGCTCATCTCTCATAATTATGATATGTCTTTCAAGTTCTTGTCCATCATTCTTGCATTGCACAAATTCAAGTTTCAATTGATTATTCTCATAGTTCAACCTACAACATTCATCAGATCTATCCTTCAACACCTGAGTCATATTTTCTTCATTCTTTTTCTGCTCTTCAATCTCCTTTGTCAGCTTCATCACAATAGATTGCATCTCATTCTTCAGGCCTACATTATCTCTGGCAAGCTTCTCACATTCATCTGTCTTGTCTTGTAGGGCTTGATTATCAATGCTTTATTCTTCTTTCTTTGTCACTTTATCCATCAGTTCCTTTCTCTTCTCTCTAGATGTACTCACTTGTTCTTTCAGAGATTCAATGAAATCCTCAGTAGCACCCAAACTTCTTCTCAGGCTACTCTTCTCTTTCATAGCTGCATCAAGATCTTCAAGTACCACAATAAGTTGCTTCTGCAATCTAGAGTCCATTGATTCAATCTTCTGGATCTTCCTCAAGCTATTAGGCTTCTTCCGAGGAACTAAGCTCTAATAACAATTGTTGGAGTCAATGAACACTGAGAGTGGGGTGAACCGGTGTTCTATAATTTACAAAGTTATTAACTAGATTCTTAAACCAGTGGATGCACAAGAATGAAAACAAAGTGTAGAAACATAAGCCAATCAACCAGAATACCATAACACTGGAATTGTACCGTGGAAACCCAAAAATGGAAAAACCATCTTGGGATTTGAAGTCACAATATTATTATACTATGGCCATGATTTTGATAATATTACATAAGGGGAATGCACTTGCATTCAGGCACACTACCTAGATCTCACTGCTCAATTACAAAAGGCTTACAACATGGAGGAAGGCTCATTCCCTTACAGGTGATTACAATTGATTATAATAATGAATGAACTGAATAATAGCATCTAAATATGCCAAATAGTAGTTCCAATTAGGCTCAAGTTGACTTTTGCAATTGTTCTGCCTCTCTGCTTTTTTTTTTTTGCACTGTCATACACCGGAGCACTAAAATCTTTAAACACATCCACCAAACTTTTCACATTCACTCATATAGACTTCTCACACCCATAACATTCACCAAAATACTCAACCAAATCAATCTTATAAATTTTCACCACCAAAATAGATTAATTTTTGTGTCGGCTTCCAAAAACTGCATAACACGCAACATGAAACGTGTAACCAACAAGTCAGCTCAATCCATCCACAAATCCATATGAGAACCTAAAAAATATAATAAAAAGATTCCCATATGTCGGCCCAATCTCCTCGAACATGAAACTAATCATCGAAATCATCCCAAGGATTTCGGATCACACGTCACACCAAAATAGCTTTGTTTACTTGAATTACTAAATACCGGACCTTCAATCTTGCTCATGAATCAACACCAAATACCAGGATTATAGAATATTCTACCTCAAACCTTGAATCATCTTCCTCTATCACTGCAACCAAAGTTATACAACCAAAATCAATATATGCACACCAAACTCATACTATGTCGGTAACTGTGTTCCACCTTCTAGACTTATGTCTCATGAACAACATGACTTCTAGTAAATCAAATCTTTATGCACCCGATATGATTTCTAGACTGATTTTACATCAATGACAACCCCTAAGAATTTCTCATGCATCAATATTCACCAGAACAGTGTCTCTTGCCAACAAATATCTTAAACAAAATATTCCTAAAGTTGCACATTCACCCCTAGGCATTAGCACACACATTTGCACACACAGTGCCCCTTGGCTTTTGCATTTAAATTACATTTCTTAAATAGGTTGAAGCACACTCGAAACTAGAGGAAAAAAACTCTTATATGGGGTGATATACACTTGAAACTAGATATCACTTGCACACATGCATGAGGATGAGTGGAACTAGCAAAATAGGGTTGGATTATTCCTACTCTCCTCCCCAACATAGATCAACTAGATGCAAACATCTAGGGGTGAGGTGTCTATGTTCTTACCTCTCATCATTCTTCTCATGGATCATCTCGATAAACACATCTAGCATGTATTCATTCTCTCTCTCTTCTACCTCTCTTGACCTCGTAGCTTTGCTATTTATAGTACATGGATGATGCTTGCTTTTCTCTTTCGTGTAATCACTTGTTTTCATGAGATGACATTTTTCAAGAATGATATTGGTTGTTGAGACATTTTGATATTGAGGTCTCTTTGGATAGTTGACTTGAGGTCTTGTTTTTGTGTCTTGTGTGTCTTTGTGTCTTTGCTTTTGTTTTCCTTTTTCTCTTTGTTTGTATTTTTGGTTTTTATCTCGTTTTGTGTGCCCTTGCATCTGTTTGAGTGAGTTAAGATCCTAAGATTGGGGACTTGGTTCCTAAAAATTAGTGATGTTTTATACTCCTTGTGATCTTTCTCCACATTTCTCATCTTCTTCATTCCTCATCTTCCTTTATTGTGAGTATTTCCATAAGATCATACTCCCGCTAAAGTGGGAGCTAAATGTAGCGTCCTAAAATTGCACCCTTTGCAATTTTGGCCATATTTGGGGCCCTCACCTTAGTGTTCTCATCCTCATTCTTGATCAGGATCCATTTATGCTTGTACCATGCAATAAATATCATATTATCTCATTATAACTTGCATTGTGTGTAATGCTCGCCAAAATACCCTAGAGAAAACTAATCATCTATCATACTAATTGAAAAAAAAAAATTAAACTTTTAATAACAACTAATGTAATACATAAACATCTCCATATAACTACATTCATTAACCATATAAACATTATGAACATACATCATCTCACATTTCACTAATTTATGCAAGCGGAAATAACATAACATCATTAACCTTTCCCTAGGGTACTTCAACGTCATTACTCATTTAACTTCCATAATGACAGCCTACTCACATGATAAACATATTCCATCTTGAATTTAATGCATCATATTTAATTTCCTAATCATGAGATATGAAAACCACTAGCTTATCTATCCATTATGAAATGCATACCATTATACCATTCTACTAGCATATTGCATTCCTTCTTTTAAAATATAAGACAACCCCATAATCCTACATTCATTTTATGCACCAATCTAAATGTGTCTTAACCCAACATCTCTTATCTACATGCTCTTTTCCTTTTCCATGATGATGCAATCCTAATGCATAGGTAAAATCCATCTTTGATAATCCATTTAAACATACTTCAATCGCTCCTAATACAAACATGATCTCATTCTATTTATTATGATTATCTCCTCATAAAGTATTAACTATAATTCATTCTTCAATCCATATAATAAACTAATTATCTTATTTATTTACTCAAGCACAACATCACACTAATCCTTCATTCATAAAGTTCATTTATTGGCTTACAAACATATAACAATATAAATCCAGTAACTTCATTACAAGTACATGGCATACATCATATACAGGTCATTTACTATTTATTTAGCATGATATACATTCCATTACTATGAAAATCAGTCCATTCCATATTAGTTTCATTCTAAAGCCTCAATACCTTTTAATCCCAATTTTCTTTTACATTCAAAGTCTCATGTGGTCATATATGTCTCCTCCATCATGATTTATCAATTAGCAACATGATCTGTTCACATATCTAATTTCTTCATAACATTGTAGTTTTCACATAGCACCAAAAGCATATCCATGAATCCAATAGCAATAGTTTCATTTCCTAATCCAACTACACATGCAACCACTTTCCCAATTTGACAATAATCCCCAGATCATAATATAAGAATCCTAATATTTTCCAAGCATACACATAGAGGCATAATTATCTAAACCTTATCCATGTTATCTAACATCCTCAATAATGATATTTAAGATTATTCTATTTCTCAAGGTTCTTTCACATATTAAATCACAATCAAAAGAAATAACCATAGGATTCCTTTCTAACCAATACAACTAGATCATATTATAAATCACATCTATTTCAATTGCAACACAATTACCAAATTAGGGTATATGAAATCATTCCCTTCATTTAACAAGAACATATCCATACATCTCATTGCCACATTTACAAATCATGACATACCCTAGCTACCAATTATGAACTACTTACAAATACCTTTACATAACAATACATCATGAACATAGCTCTTCATTTTACATGATTCCATCTACCACATACAAGATACTACATACATGTATTCCATTATATTCATTACATAAAATTACCACAAGGTACATCCATAATCCATCAAGAAGGAGAATCCACATCCACGCACAAAGAATGCCAACAAGGGGAAAAATCCAATGGTAAAAAGCACCAACCACCCGACCATGTGGAACCAAAGGAACCACCCCATATGCTAGGAGATGACATAGGGTCCCAGCACACACTCTACATCTAGGTTGACACTTAATACCAAAAGACAAGATTACAACAACTCTCACAAGCATGGAGCAAATACAACCAACACAAATAACCATAATAAGAAACTCCTAGAGGCTTATCAATAAACAAGGCATAGTCATAAGATCATCAAAGGGAACACATGTTGGAGTGGAGTGTCATCGCATGTTATAAGCATCCTTTCAAGGAACCTCTTGGTAAGTGACACACATGCGGAACCAACTCAACCTATGAGAGATCAAAGGAGTTTGGTTTACCGTCTTCACAGCCTTCTCATGCTTATCCTAAAAAATCCTCCCTAGGATCAAGTCATGAGGCTCACAACTATTCATTATCTTATTTAAATGAGTTATAATTACCCATCCCAATTAATTTGTTATCAATGCTATCAATTGTTTACAAATCATGGAAAACTCCAATGTGCCCTGGTGGTCTAGACTTCATGCATCCTTACAAGGAACCTCATGCAAGCCTACTCTCATGACCCAGGTCATCACAAGGAAGCCCACTCCTCCTAACATGGTCTCAAACATGACAACACAAGAGGCTCTAGAATCATAATTAAATCTGAGAACATACATAAATCTGAAATCATAAACAATCCACATGCAACCAACAATCTCATTCATAATCATGAAACATGTGAAAGGTAACATCATGAGAACCAAAAATCAATGAGCCTCTTGGCCAAATCAACATATCAAGGCCATAAGAAATGCCATCAAATCTGAAATGAATCATCAAATAATATCAGCAAGGCTTATCCACTTGCTAGCACATAATTACAAGAATCTCAATCTCTCTCTTGGCACATCAACAAGAGAGGAAGTGCAAACAACTCAAATGGTGTAAAATGCATACAAAACTCACAAATAAATCATATGAAGACATCACCAATAATAAATCAACATTAGACAACATCATAAATTCCCTCAAAAAGCCTTTGGTACTGCCCAAAATCCAACTGACATCAAACAAACTTCAAACTGGACAAAACCCTAAAAATACACAGAATGGCGCATACATTCTCTGAAGTGGTGCATATGGCTGATACTTTAGCACATCTAGGAGATATTTTAGCACATCTGGTGCTTATTTTAGCACATATAGTCATTCCTTTAGTGCATAGGAAAGAAGTGTAAATTTTGGCAGAAAACAGCTTAAGTGCGGGATCAAAACTACTCAAAACATAATGAGCCAAATATGAGGTATTTATACTTGTTGGAATTGGCACGAAATGAAATATAAGAATATGTAAACAAAATAAAATAATAAAATTCACCCAAGGAAATCCAATTGAAAATATAATACAGGCTTTAGGAGGGAAAAACATCTCCAGCAAGTCCAGAAAACCATCAAACACCAAATCTTGAATCCAAATCATGAAATAGACTCAACGCACATATAAATACAAACAATAACTTATTCCAAACATAAAAACACATTAAAACAAGGAAAATATATAGAATGTCTCAGAAGGAGATGAGTCATGTGAGTCTTCCTCACAGCAAGGCCAAATTGGAAGCTCACAAGGCTCTCTCTTCTAAAATCCACAAACTCTCTTAAATATTTAACAACATGAAAGAAATCTCAAAAACAAAAATAATCAAATACTATCACATCATAAATGGAAGAAATCTCAATACATATAAATCCCATGTCATGCATTCACCGCAACCACATAAAATATAACTTCCAAACTTTCATCCAAATAAAGATCTTGTAACCCATGGGATTCCCAATCATTTCCATTAAGAGTAGAGAGAATGAAATGAACTATTTCTTTATTCCCCAAACAAAACATTCACAAATTAAACACTTGCAGACATTGAAAACAAAGATAAACAACAAGGGTATGGTCTCCAACCTGCAACCTGTGTGATGGTAGGTCGCTGAAGGAAAGCCCACAAGTTTTGCAATCCAAATCCAAACCCCAATGTCTTCCAAACCCAGTCCAGGCAATCCACTGAGAATCCAAAGCCAAAGAATGGAACCCGTGAATAGTCACAGGGAATCCATTAAAAGGAAACAATAAACAAGAAACCCTAGAAATCCAACCAATAGGGTAATTCCATTTTGGAATATTTTTCCCATATCCTATGGTTTCCCCAAAATAAAATCCTCCAATAGGAGAATAGGGTAGGTAGGAAATACTAACATATATTATAAGTAGGTGGGATAAATGTATTTTAATATCCCAAGGTATAATTACCATACCACCAAATAAATATTAGTATTTAAACTATAGCCTTATAGAAATTATTATTCAATACATTATGAACTATAGTTATTTTTAATTAAATACTTCACCAATATAAAACATAATTAAATAAATTAACCATTAAATAATTTATTACTTCCAATATTATATATTAATTAATATTTAGACTATAAACAATGATTAATTAAATAATCTTTACAAAATTATTAATTAAATAAATACTATAATTCTAGAAATCATAAATCAAAGAATCAAAAGCTCAAATAGCTTAAATCAAATAATTAAAAATAAATAATACTAACTATCAAATCTCTCAACAAATAGACAAATAATCCGACGCCACATAAATAACCAAGTGACAATAAAATCAACCACAACATAAATAATCCTCATACCAAAAGAGTCAATCAATACTAACATACTCCAAAAATTGAAAGAGCCAAGCTAACAACTGACATGACCAATTGTGCCTAGTGACAACTTAAACCTAGAGTATGTGAAGGGAACCCATGTCAATTCTGGAACCACATATTACCATTGGGATAAGGGCACGCTCGCACATGTGAAGCTAGGGGAGCTCGCACCTGGGAATTCCAGGAGGAATAGATGTCCAGTACCTACAAGTTCTGCAACCACCAACAATGTGTTGGCATTTTTGATGATTATGTTGTGATTGTCATTGATGGACACACACTCGCATTGAGATCATTTTTTTATGTATAAGTTAAATCTCAACCGGTACATGTTCCAACCGGTATGATGTATTAGAGTCCTTCGACTATTGGTGTTTTGCAGAAAGTGATTACCGATCTGAAGTGGTATGCTGACCCCAAGCAGTTCGAGGATCTCAAGCGGTACGAAGGACCAAAGCAGCAGAACACATATTTGCCAATCTTCATTTTGTCAAACCGGCAATCGGCATTTTGCTTGAACCGGTATTTTATATGAACCGGTAATACTCTGTGATGAGTTACCAACCGGCATTTTGTGATGAGTTACCATCCACCGATTGTTTGACGATGCTGACACTTCAGCGGTGCTTTTTGTGTCATGTTACAGAATATGTCTAGATGCATTGAACCTAGGAAATTGTATTGTAATCCTATTGGACCGACATGAAATCAGATTCCTTTATAAAGACATCATGTCTAGGGTTTTAGGTTGTTGTGATTGATGTTGTTGCTAGGGTTTAAGGTGGTTTAGGAGTTGGAGAGAGTATGAATGTGTAGAAGACTGAAGTAATGTTGGAATGCATTAGAAACGAGCTATCAAGGATCTAACCAAGCAATCTGTGCTATTTGCTAGATCACTCACTTGTTGATTACTCACATCTTTGACAAGTTTGTAGCCCTTAACTGGGTAGGCCCAAAAGCCTTTTGTAAATCCTCTAACAAGGTGGTTCACATCTATGGATCTAAAATCCTCTAGCAAGGTAGTCTTTAATCAGACTTATCTCCTAACAGAGATTGAGATTCCTAACAGGATCTATTCTGGTAAAGAACATTGTAAGACCTTAACCGATCTGGTTCCTATTCTGCAGATAGTTACTTGTGAGTTCCATCTCACCGTGGTTTTTCCCATTTGGGTTTCCACGTCAAAATCTCTTGTGTTATGGTGTTTGTGCTTCTATGGGTGAATGGATTATTTTCTATTTGATTTGCATGTGTGCTAACCGGTTTGTCTATTAAATTGTTTTACCAGTTTACTGTTAGTCTAGTAAAGTGTTTAAGTGCAAAATTTTTTGGCATACTAATTCACCCCCCCCCTTAGTATTCATCAATTGGTATCAGAGCCAACCTTTCTATAAGTTTAACCACTTGGAAAGAGATATGGGCGAATACACATTGAGGGAACTTACTCATCGGCTCACTCAATCTGAGCAAGCCTATGATGATCTTATGGTCAAATATAAGGCCTCTCAAGCAAAAAGGAGAGAACATGTTGAAAAGTTGATGGAGCTATCTGAAAATAGTTCTTCTGATGAAGCAGACATGGAAGACCTGATTCAAGAAGTAGAAAAGTTGAATGAATCCAATTCCAACCTGAGAAAAGAATTGGAAGGACTAACTATCCGAATGTGCCAAGAGCTTGAGAACCAGAGGAAAGCTGAAGATCTGGTCAAAGACAAAGATCATGAAAACTCCAAGCTGAAGCAAGAGATCAGTGCCCTAACTGCTCAACTCCATGCGAGCAAAGTGGAAAAGGAAGACATGCAAGGAGAACTGAACATTGCCATCTTTGAGAATGAAAACCTGATGGAAACAAATGCTGTTATTTCAAAAGAACTCTCTGAGTCAAAGGAAATACTTGCTAAGTTCAACAAAAGTATTGTCAAGCTAGAAAAAAAGCTTTAATCTACCAAACCTGTCAAGAATACTGATGGACTTGGTTATTCTGGTCATGAGGAAGGTGAGACCTCTGGTACAAGTGCTAGAGCATCAAAGAAACAACCGACATCAAAGGATAAAGGTAAGCAAAATTTTAAACCTATTTGCTTTAACTGTCTTAAAGAAGGACATAGTGCCAATGTGTGTAGAAGCAAGGCTTACAATAATTTTCCTTATTTCCTAAATGATAAGCCTAGATCTTATAAATTCAATGGTAACTATTATGCATGCAACAATTTTGGGCATAGAGCATCTGAATGCAGGTCTGTTATGAATAAAACTAGAAGATATCCTCAGAGGACCCAAGGAGTTGGTCCTGAACCTTTTGTGAACCAGAATCACAATCGGTTTAATGCTTTCAATCATCAGTCAAGAAGTGGTGGCTATCAAACGGCAACCGGATGGAGAGAAAGTTGTTTGATCTATCATGGTCATGGTCACACTGCTGCAACATGCAGGAGGAAGAACGGCAACATGAATAATGGACCTTGGAGAGCACCTGGATTGGTCTGCTATCACTGCAACAAACCGGGTCACATTTCCAGATTATGTAGATCAAGAAAGAACATATCTGATGATATATCGGTCACTCCAGAAGGAAAGATTGATGTTGACACTGTTCAAGCAGATATGAAGAAACCAGTGGTGTTACAAGAAGAACCGGTTTCTGCACCTAGTGTGGAAATATCAGAACCGGCAAACTAAGCATCAGAAAAGCTTAGGGGGAGCAAATGGCAAAATGTTTCAAACCCCCAGTTTACACCGGTAAAAGACCTTAACCGGTATGCGATACCTATCATTTGGCGGAAGACCAGAAATGGTAAAAGGCAAGTTAGGGTTTATGCCCTAATGGTGGAGCATTAATTGCAATAGGTGAGGAATATGTTTAAAAGGAATTTTCAAATCATTTCTCACTATCATTTTTGAAGCGAAGAAGGTTTTCAAGTGCAGAGCGACGATAAAGTGATTTGTGCTACTATTCAGAGAAAGTTGGAAACCTTGAAGGAGATTCAAATTCAAATTGCAAACGGTCAAGTGAAGAACGCAAAGCGGTGATTCTACAACCGATAGAGTGTGAGGTGGAGAAGAATCTGAAAGCCCCAAATTCATGATTTCTGAAAGGTATTTTTCAAGTTTTCAGTTTCTATCATGGCTTCTGCATCCCATACTAGCTCTAGTGCATCTGTCGATTCAGCAAGCTTTATTCAACACAAGTCTAAATATAATGCCCTATCAAAAGTTCCAACTAGTGTGATAGTAGAAGAGGGAATCTCAGATTACATAGATTGTAAAATCGAAGACCTAGGGTCTCTAGCAATTCACTCGCAGCTAGGTTTATTTTGTGGAAAAGATAAAAAGATCAAACCGGAGTATAGCATTTTGGAGAAGAAGAAGCTCCACAATGTTGTTTATTTCCTGGAGGATTTCACATATGATCACATTAGGATCATTCTAAGCAAAGTTCATGGTGACAAGATGTACCTGGAAAGAACACATGATATTACACTGCAAGCAATTCATGTCATCACCAGTTTCTGCAATACAGGGAAAGTGCCAGCCCTAAGGACAGTAAGCAAGACTGAAATGTCCAAGCTCACCGGTTCAGTGAGTGACTCACGAGGAATGACTATTAATTCCATCAAGGATGACCTCGTGAAATATGCATGTATGGTGATTGGATACCAGACATTCTCAGCCAGTAGAATTAACTCTGTATCTACTGCAGCGGTAAATGCCGCTTACCGGATGATCAAGGAAGATGCATCATTCAACCTCTGCACCGGTATGCAAAGGCAACTCTTGTTGAATCTTAAATCGATCAAACAAGATAATGCATTGAGGTTCAAGTTTGGACAACTACCAGTTGGGTTGTTCTTTTACTTCCAAGGTTACTTTCCAAGAGTAGGTGATGTCCAGTGGTCCGCTGACCAACTGGTTACCAAGCAAATCAAAGAAAGTCTCCAAGCAGTTAGAACTGGCTACCCTGATGTTCTGAACAAGTACTTTGATGAGTTCAGAAGCAAGATGAGCCTGAGGATGAGGATATCCCGTGACATAGTCAAGAAATATGAAGATGATATTTGTTTCACCATTAAAGTGGATCAATGCATAATGGAGGCTATTGAGCCCAGACAGGAGGAAGTGGAGCCTATGGGCTATGAGGTAATGAATGATATGCTGGAAGGATATGCCTCTACCCTTATTGCCTCACCACTTGATCCAAAGGCAAGGAGAACCAGTACCTACCTAGAAAGGATAACACCAGTTGAGGAACCCTCAGCAAAGAAAGGAAAAGAACCTTCAGTGAAGAAGGCAAAAGTAGTGCCTTCAGCATCGGCACCGGCTAAAAAGAAACCGGAAGTGGCACCTGCTAAAGTCTTCGAGAGAAAGAGGAAGATAAGGAATGCCTCACCAGACTCAGAAGAAACTGTGTCTGAGGAAAAACCTAAGAAGACACGACAAGCAAAGAAAAAGACAAAGAATGAACCGGCATCATGAGCACCGATAAATATTGACATCTCCTCCTACAAACCTTTGACACATTGTCAAAGAACTATCAAAAACATTAGGAGAAAAGTGTTGAATGATTTGATTGATTGTTTTGATGACTTTAATGATGATGAAAAGGAAGCAGTTGAACAAGAAATAATTAAGTACCTATGTGTTAATGACCGGTCACCTTCAGAAATTAGATCTGAGACACCGGATTCTTTGTATAAGTCCTTAGACAATAAATGGCGCATTGCCATAGAGCAAGAATAGGAAATGAGAGAGAAAGTTTTTGCTGAACATTTTCCTGATGTATCAAATTCAGAACTGTTTGAAGTAATGAATAAATATAAAGGCCTCTTCTTCATGAGAAGAAGAAGACTCATGTTACTAGAAGGGAAGGGTCAAGAAGTGCTCAAGAATACACACACCCTTTCTCTAGAAGCTCTGAAGATGCATCGAGTGGCTGAAGCCAACAGGAAGGCTGAGCAAGAACCAGCAATAACTAAACCGGATGAAGTGTTTGACAATGAAGGAAACTCAGTCAATGAACCCATAGACGCTATAGATGTCGATGCTCTGGATGGAGAGGATATTGCTTAGGGTACACCATCGGATGCTATAGGATAGGAGAAGCAGGCAAAAGAGGAAGTAAAGAAAAATGAAACTGAGGACAAGAAGAAGGAAGAAGAGGAGAAGAAGAAGAAGGATGAAGAGGAGCAGAAGAAGAAGGATGAAGAGGAGAAGAAGAAGAAGGATGAAGAGGAGTAGAAGAAGAGAAGAAGAAAAAGGAAGAGGACAAGAAGAAGAAGGAAGAAGATGAGGAGAAACGGAAATAGGAAGAGAAGAGAAAAGAGGATGAGAAGAAAAGAAGAGAAGAAGAAGAAGAGAAAAAGAAACAAGAAGATGCAAAGAAAAAGAAAGAAGAAGAAGATAAGGAAGAGGAGAAGCAGAAGGAAACAGAGAAAAGGAAGAAGTAAGAGGAGAAGAGGAAGGAAGCAGAAAAGAAGAAGGCATAAGAGGATAAGGAAGAGGAAAAGAGAAGAGAAGCGACAAAGAAGAAAACAGAGAAGGACAAGGAAGGAGAAGCGGCAAAGAGCACGCAGATGGAGACACCTAAGGTAACAGGTAGTCAAGCCAAACTGGCTGACCTCACCAGTCCCATTGACCTCCAGTCTGCAAGTGAAATGGAGCTACTACAGAGCATCAAGGTTGCTCAAGAACACCTTGAAGTAATACAGAGGAAAAAGGAGCAAGATGTGATCTAAGCGGTGGTGGACACTCTTACCGGTTTGTTACCTGGCACAAACCTCCCCAGCACTGACTCATCATTGGCCCAACTAAAGCTCCTATGCACAGTAGTGGATGATCAAGTGCAGATCTTAGAGGAGGTAGCAGAGGCAAATGCCAAGAAAGAGCATCAAAAGGCTCTCAACATTGCCTTGGTGAAGAAGCTTAATGAGCTCTGGTCTGAACTGCAAAAAGCACAGAAGGATATAAGGAATGCTCTAGATGAGGGGAATCTTCTACTCAGCAAGATTTGCCAACCCCATCTATTTTGTGATGATGTGCTTGCACAGAAGCAAAAGCTTCAATCTGATTTACAGTCATATATGAGCACCTTCAAGCTGTCGTATGACTCTTTTACAGCTTATGGGCAAACCGTTCACTGGTTTCACATCTAGTCTACTAAAATAGAGCATGAGATCAGCACCCGGTCATGAGATTTGCAGGAGCTACAACTAGTTCTATTCCCACATCTGCAAATACTTCAGAAGTGCTATATTAATCTGGATGCCTTAACGGCAACACAGGAGATGAGCACACTAGATGCCATGGAAGAACAGGTCTCCCAGATGCAGACAGAGAAAGAAGTAGCCACCTCCCTACTTGAATCTTGGTCTTTATCTATGAAACAATTCATGTAGGACTTTAAATCTATTTTTGACAAGTTTTATTCTTTACTGTCATAAACACTTATTATTTTACTAATGACACAGGTGTTAGTCTATAATATTATTTTTGTCATTGTTGGAAAAGGGGGAGAAGTATAAATTTTGAATGTTGTGATGTATACTTTCATGTTATTTCTGTTAAGAAGTAGTATGCATTGTATTTTTTGCAAAAAGGATAGTGTATATGCCTAGGGGGAGTAATTTTGATTCTGGCATATTTTTGTTGTAAAACACTTAGATGTCAAAATTTCCTAAGTGTTGCCATCAATGCCAAAGGGGGAGATTGTTGGCATTTTTGATGATTATGTTGTGATTGTCATTGATAGACACACACTTGCATTGAGATCATTTTTGTATGTATACGTTAAAGCTCAACAGGTACATGTTCCAACCGGTATGATGCATTATAGTCCTTAGACTATTGGTGTTTTGCAGAAAGTGATTACCGATTTGAAGCAGTATGTTGACCCCAAGCGGTTTGAGGATCTCAAGCGGTACGAAGGACCAAAGCGGCAGAACACATATTTTCTAGTCTTCATTTTGTCAAACCAGCAACCGGCATTTTGCTTGAACCGGTATTTTGTATGAACCAGTAATACTCTGTGATGAGTTACCAACTAGCATTCTGTGATGAGTTACCAACCGGCATTCTGTGATGAGTTACCATCCACCGATTGTTTGACGGTGCTGACACTTTAGCGGTGCTTTTTGTGTCATGTTACAGAATATGTCTAGATGCATTGAACCTAGGAAATTGTATTGTAATCCTATTGGACCGACATGAAATCAGATTCCTTTTATAAGGACATCATGTCTAGGGTTTTAGGTTGTTGCGATTGATGTTGTTGCTAGGGTTTAAGGTGGTTGAGGAGTTAGAGAGAGTATGAATGTGTAGAAGAGTGAATTAATGCTAGAATGTATTAGGAACGGGATATCAAGGATCTAACCAAGCAATCTGTGCTATTTGCTAGATCACTCACTTGTTGATTGCTCACATCTTCGACAAGTTTGTAGCCCTTAACCGGGTAGGCCCAAAAGCCTTTTGTAAATCCTCTAACAAGGTGGTTCACATCTATGGATCTAAAATCCTCTAGCAAGGTAGTCTTTAATCGAACTTATCTCCTAACAGAGATTGAGATTCCTAACAGGATCTATTCTGGTAAAGAACATTGTAAGACCTTAACCGGTCTGGTTCCTATTCTGCAGATAGTTACTTGTGAGTTCCATCTCACCGTGGTTTTTCCCATTTGGGTTTCCATGTTAAAATCTCTTGTGTTATGGTGTTTGTGCTTCTGTGGGTGAATGCATTATTTTCTATTTGGTTTGCATGTGTGCTAACTGGTTTGTCTGTTAAACTGTTTTACCAGTTTACTGTTAGTCTAGTAAAGTGTTTAAGTGCAAAATTTTTTCGCATACTAATTCACACCCCCCCCCCCTCTTAGTATTCATCACAATGATACATTTATATATATATAACATACAAGTGGTAGAATTATGCAATGGCACATCCTACTAGCAATGAGTGATGTGACATTGATTCTCCACGAAGACAGTCAAACAATAGTCAAACACATCTCATAAGCATCTTATCCAAAATAATCATGAAATAGAGTTAGTATTATTATAATCAACATCAAATCCATGATCAATATAATCTTTCGATAATCTATCACATAGTAAGTATATAGTATCCATCAAATCACCTGAATAATCATCATCCAAATCATCATAAATAGTCAAGATAAGTCTATCACGCATGGAATAAAAGTCAACTCTAATTAAAACAAGTCAAGTCAAGGGTGGACACTACATTTTGCCTTAACCCTAGCCCAAATATGGGGTAGGACCAGGGCATGGCGCCTTGGTCCTCACTGGGACCATGGTGCCACACCATGGTCCTCCCTATTTGGGGCCCATTTCAAACCCTTTTCCCCATCTCAAATTTGAGTGGCAAATTTTGCTTCATGTTGGCCTATGTCAAAAAAATAACATAATTGATGATGAGCAAGTTTATAAGGAGGTTTTCCCCTCTCATTTGCATAACAAGATAACAAGAGAAGGCATTCATGATAGGTGAAATTGAGAGCACAAGTGATCAAACATTCAAGCATTGAAGTATTCAACATCAAACATTTCTAGAGGTCTTTAAGGTTGTATATTCTTCATCTATCCATTATGGAGAAATATTACATCATTCATTTGCAAGCATGTGTGTGTGATTAGGGTTTTGTCATGTTTATGTCATTTTCAGACTACATATGTGATTACATTCAAGAAGAAAAGCATCATTATAATTCATTGAAGATCTAAGGTATACTTCTCCATCATTTATTTCAAGTATTTGCAAATTAATTCAAGGTTGATTCCAAACTGGGGTTTGACTTAGGCAAACCCCTATTCCCAACCTTTTTTCCCTTCTTTCTATGTGTAGGAAATACGTATGGAGTTTTTCTCTTTAGAATAAGCTTCATTCACAGAGACAAATCAACCCTTTTTAGCATACGAATAGTTCAGAAGACCGTGGTGTTGCGTCATGGTCCCAACTTTTTCATAGCTTTTTTGAGGGTCAAATTCGTTTTGTCTTATACTGCTCAAAACTAGGTGCACGTGAAAATCCCGCATCTAGAGCTCATTGTTTTCTTAGTTTTACCTCTATTTTCCATATTTCAGCATTTCAACTTACAAAAGAGGAACCCCAAATCAATCCAATCCACTTAGTATTTAGTCCTTATCTGATTTGTGATTGAATCTAGTGGATTCTAACCCTATTTTGAATGTCAAGGTCCCAAGTGAAAATTGATTCGATGATTTCTCCCTTCTATGTTTAAAATTGCCAAATCACACTAGTACATTCGAGGCTAATTTCAGACGGTCGATTGTCAGAATTGCAACTAATTTTCATCTAAGTGCCGACAAAAGTAGCTGTCAAAAACTCACTGTCGAACTTGTCGACGATGCCTCTGACCGTCAGAAATACAACAATCCCATGGACTCTACCGACGTTGGGCATGATCGCTCTTCCGGTCAAAAAAAGTCATTGGACATGCAGCATCCCTGTCGGATGCTTGTGTAGAATTCGTCAAAAAGTCGATGGAAGTTTGGAACTTTGCACTGATGGTGATGTTGTTTGTCCGATGGTTGTGTCATCTATCCATTAATATGCATCGACGACCGTCTGACTACAAAGTGTCATTGCACGTACAACATCCTCGTCGGATGTTTGTGTAGTTTGAGTTGGAAGTGCGACGACTCCAAAACCTTTGCACTGACGAGAACGTTGTTGGTCTGATGATTTTATCGTCAGTGGAAAGCTTGGTATCCGTCATAATTCTGACCATAATAATATTTTTTTCAAAAAAAAATATTATTATCCAGTCATTGATATGTACAGTGAATTATATTCTATCCCCACCAGCTACCAATAGGGGACATAGGTTTGAGGCTAATATGAGGTGCACTAGTTTCAATCTAATATGAGGCGCACTAGTTTCAAGCTAATATGATCAGGTGCACCATGGTTGAGATGGTTCAACTCCTAAGAGGACTGTATGAACCACTGAGTACTGGTAAACCTATTAAAAATGGTGCTGATAGGGAATTAGCTAACCCAAATATAAGAGCCTTTAAAGCCAATCAGGGAGATGAAATGACTTTATCTACCTTATATAAGTTAGTTGTTCTTGGGAGCTACCAAAACTTATCTACTATATATATACATGAAATGAATTTATCTACTATATATGCACATATTTCTTATAAGTATTTCCCAAATTGATAATCTCATATACCTATTGAATGACATGTATATATCTCATACTGAGTAGTCACTCATTATTATAGATTCAACATATATTCAAAGACGATAATCATGCATTCTAGACTACATGAATATCCTCTTTAATAAAATAAATCACATGTACAAGGTTATTGGGTTGATCAAATCCAATAGAAAAGTACAATAGGTAAAGATAGTGTATATATATCTCATACTAAGTAGTCACTCGTTATTATATATTCAACATATATTCAAAGACGGTAATCATGCATCCTGGACTACATGAATATCCTCTTTAATAAAATAAATCACATGTACAAGGTTATTGGGTTGATCGAGTCCAATAGCAAAGTACAATAGGTAAAGATAGTACTCAAAATAATGTTACTAGCATCTTACAAGAAAACATAAATGCATTATGACCACCCACAAAACACTTCATATAAAATATTTCCAACCTTTCTTTTGTTTAAATCCACTCGACCACAAGGAACCCTTAGGTCCACCCCATCATGCTTGTGGAGATAGTTCCAAATACTCAATCAAAGTATGCAAGGGGGATGATAGGCTCACACATGCCATACACGATGCATACATGACACAAGTAATGGAACAATATAGTGAAACATCAATAGAGAAGGATGATACCAAGTCATGAATCCACATAGGGTCACTAATTTAAAACTACACAAGGCATTAGATTCTAGAGTGCAGTGGAGGAAGTGTCATCGTATGTCTCTTCGCACAAGTCCCAACGTTCCATGTGCGGGCTTTCCTTTCATTGTATGTGCTCATGGGGACGCACCATATGGAACCAAGAATTCTCTCATATGGAAAAGAATGACAATCACACAATCCCTATGCTACATGAGTGGGTATGTCTCTTTGCACAAGTCCCAACGCTCCATGTGCATGCATGTCTTTCATCGTATGTGCTACATGGGGACGGACCATATGGAACCAAGCATTCTCTCATGTGAATGAGAACAATGATCACATAATCCTTGTGTGAGTGGGCATGCCTCTTCACACAAGTCCCAATGCTCCATGTGTGAGCATGCCTTCCCAAAACACCCTTGGTGTTGTGATAGCCCTCAAAGCATGCTCAAGGAACCAATTTTCTTGTTATTTGTTTTAACCTAAAGTCTATTGTTATGTTATCACTTGATTACAAAACTCCCCAAACATGAATTCGAAGCATACCAGGTATGCTAATGGACGAGGGACAGGAGTGGAAGCCACTCCCTAGTCTCAC
Source organism: Cryptomeria japonica (assembly GCF_030272615.1). Lineage (NCBI taxonomy): Eukaryota > Viridiplantae > Streptophyta > Pinopsida > Cupressales > Cupressaceae > Cryptomeria > Cryptomeria japonica. Next base: position 422,110,894 of record NC_081410.1, on the reverse strand, counting down.
TCTAGGACTAAGCTCATGCCATATCTAAATGAAAGAATTCTCAAATACATCATTGGTGCAAAGCTGCAAAATGTCATTTTCATACATAAGCAAGACATACTCAATTGGGCACAATCACCAAGAGAACGGTAAAAAGTGTGTTTGAGATCATTTTCCTAATTGTTGTGTGGTCACCAAGAGATCACCGTAAATTTGTCAACCTTTCCTTCATTTAAACCAAGTAAACCTTTATGTATATGTATATGTATATGTATATGTATATGTATATGTATATGTATATGTATATATATATGCATATGCATATGTATATGCATATGCATATGTATATGTATATGTATATGCATATGTATATAGTTTTATGTATTCATTAAATATTTTCATTTAATTTTGAGCATTTTATGGATTGTATAATCAAGAACATATCATCACCCTCACCAATTATGCTCAACTGATTTAAGTACAACCATTTGATTGTTAATAATTTTTAAATTAAGGGAGTACTTTTCAAAATAGAATTGTTGAATTATTGATTTTTTATATATATAATAGTATAAGCCTTTTATGGATGGTATAATTAAGAAACACACCATCACCTACACCAATTATGCTCGATTGATTGAACTATAACCCTTTGGTTGTTAATAATATTTAAATGAATGAATTACTTCTCAAAATAAAATTATTGGATTATTGAATTAGTATATATAATAGTAAGCTTTCTATATTCATAAAAGATTTTCATTTAATTTTGAGTCATTTGTGGATGGTATAATCAAGAAACATACCATCACCATCACCAATTGTGCTCAACCAATTGAGCTACAACCCTTTGGTTGTAAGTATTTTTCAAAATAAAGTACTTGTCAAAATAGAATTGTTGAACTAACCTGAATTAGTATACATGGCAATACGTTTTGTATATTTATAATAAAATTTCTTTTTGTTTTAAGATTTGTATATTCGAACAAGATTCATACATAATAAAGACATACTCAACTGGGCACAATCACCAAGAGAACAGTAAAAAGTGTGTTTGAGATCATTGTCCTAATTGTGGTGTGGTCACCAAGAGATCACCGTAAATTTATCAATGCAACTTTGGTTGCAAAGTTGTAAAAAGTGTGTTAGTTTTGTTTCAATTTTAGTTAATACTCAAATATTGGTTATGGACATTGGAGGGTTGATGAGACACATAAATAGCCTTGTTTCATCGACCATAGGATCGTTTGTTGGAGGTATTGAAAGAAAAGTCAATAAAATTTGGAGATTTTCTACAATTTTCATTGTTTTTTCAGAATGTTACAGTCTATTTTCCATCATTTTTTTATTGTGAAATTATTTTTGTTGGTATTATAAACCTATTGGGAATGAGAGAAAAATGAATCCATGAACTTTTGTCTTTTTTTTTATTGAATTTCATTTTTGATTTGAGCAAGTTATCACAGTTTTTCTAAAAATTGTCATAAACCCTTGTTAGGGTATCCAGTCATAAAAATAAATGTATAAATCATATCCCCACTAGTGAAAAGTCACCCCAATCAGTGGGAACATGTATATTGGTATTATCTTTCATGTTTTCATTCTTTGTAGGTCTCCAATATTTATTGGCACGTGCAAATGGTGACTGTTGGTATGATATTGGTCATGTATCAGACCTAATGCAGCATCGAGGGCAGATTTGAAGTTGTAAGTGCAAGATAGACCCCCTTGGTGTTTGGAGGAAGGTAGTGAGGGGTGCAGAGGGTTAGTGCAGACCCTTTACAAGCTATTGTGGCCCTTGGGTAGGGAAAATCATCAAGAACTTTATGACTGTCCCTAGATAGTGTGTGGTTGTCCTAGTGAACAAATGAAGACTGAGATTTGGGGAGTATGATGAAATGAATAATATTATTATGTGGTGGACATATGAGATAGGGTTGTAGTGATCCTTGGAAACTTTTAAAGGGGTTTGGAGGCCCTAATAAGTGGAAACAAATCATATCTTGTCGATTGTCCTAAGTGACTTGGTTGTCACGGTCATTGTTGTCAATCATATGTATGTTGCAAATGGGGTTCACATAAAAGTATTTTATTATTCAGAGACAGTATAAAGGGTGTGTCAACCTTGTTAAAGTTTCTCCTAACAAAGCCTAAGGATTTTAGGGCTTTAGGAAATATTTTGTGGTGTCTTTTGTCCATCAAATGGGCAATATAGTTTGCTAGGGATTGATTTGTGTCATGTAAGAGCAAGTGAGAACTTTGGGATTACAAAGTTGATTTTGTGGCATTGTCTCGCATTCTCAAAACAATGTAATCAACATGTCCAAGGTTATATCCAAGGTCCAAGGGATTTCCAAACCTATGTGCGAGGGCTCAAACTTGTAGCAGTTTAGGATGGAGACTAGTAAGTATGCCCTAGTGAGTTGTTGTGTATGTTGAGTTTTCCATTGTGACTGACCCCCTACCTCTGCATCATGCTATCATGGATATGCTAGTTTGAAGAGAAACCCACATTTCAAGCATTCAAGAAAACATCAAGAAACAATTGAGAAATCTACGGTCTTTGCTATGGTATTAATTTTTATCATTTGATTTTATGCATAGGTCTTAGGCTTTATTGGATGAGTGTGAATGTGAGTTTGGATCTTGCATTGCATTTTTTCCACTTTATTTAGATTCACATCTTCATCTTCACAAGTATGAAGACAAGTATGATTAATTGTACCTAGATTTGAAATCAGTTTTCAATGGTAGAATTTTAACACTAACAACCATGAGCTTATCTGTCCTTAACAACAAATTTGTCCCCCTTTTATATGCCCTTAGGGACCCTCATTGTTCCTTTATGGGTATGTCATATTTTATGACTGTCACGAGTCTAGGTTTCAAGAAATGAAAGAAAACCCTTTCTAAACTTTGTAATACACTAATACCCAAAAATTATACCCCAAGCATGTTCAATATCTTCGTAACCTTATTAGAGGTTTCATGCTTTGTAGGTCTCCAAGATTCATTGGCACGTGCAAATGGTGATTGTTGGTATGATATTGGTCATGTATCAGACCTAGTGCAGCATCGAGGGAAGATTTGAAGTTGTAAGTGCAAGATAGACCCCCTTGGTGTTTGGAGGAAGGTAGTGAGGGATGCAGAGGGTTAGTGCAGACCCTTTACAATCTATTGTGGCCCTTGGGTAAGGCAAATCATCAAGAACTGTATGACTATCCCTAGATAGTGTGTGGTTGTCCTAGTGAACAAATGAAGACTGGGTTTTTGGGAGTATGATGAAATGAATAATCTTATTATGTGGTGGACATATGAGATAGGGTTGTAGTGATCCTTGGCAACTTTTAAAGGGGTTTGGAGGCCCTAATAAGTGGAAACAAATCATATCTTGCCAATTGTCCTAAGTGACTTGGATGTCACAGTCATTGTTGTCAATCATCTGTCAATTCTCCCAACACTATTATACAACCTTCATGCACTTCCATACATTCTCAAAATAATGTTACACAACCTTCACTAGAATTTTTCACTTGAGAAGGTCTCTCACCAATGAATTTAGGGATTCTTGGACTATTAATGTTTAACAATTTTTTCATATTTTTTGAAAGCAATTCCTACAATCCTTTGTGTAGAAACAACAACGTTCTATATGTCCATGCATCAATAAGAGAGGTTTAGGATTTTCATTTAGCAACATGATTGATAGAGATACCAAGAATGAAATTGCAAGGAAGATCTAATATTTATGAATGAAATTGCAAATCAATCTAAGTTACATGTTTGATATCTTACTTATATCATGGCAACATAAAATGTATGTATGCACTCAACATACCTCTTTCCTTGTTTATTTGAGAATGTTTCTAGGAATTAATAGGTGAATGATACATTGATCTACACATGAATCACTTGTACTTTCTCGATACTTTCATCCCTTGGTCAAGGCCGCATACCCCCTTACACTTGAATATTGTTTCCACCCTCATGATTACTTGAAGTCCATTCTCAAATCACACTAAATGACAATAGTTAGTACAAAATAGTGACCATAGCCAAGGAAGCCCAAATTTACTCATACTCAACATAATAAGAAATAACTAAATCATCTGGACCATTATTCATAACATAACCTCTTTTCACATCATGGAAGGCCAAAATTACAAGGATCGCGCTTCTTCAAAGGAGCTATTGTTCAGAGCCACCAAACTATCAACAAGAGTAGAAGCTATTAGGCTCATACAATTTTAGGACATATAAAGAGTTGAATCAGAAGCGAGATCATGAAGCATACAATAGAGAGGTATTCATGGAATAGACATCTGAAAACATCTCATTCATGAAGTAACAAAATGCTAAAGAAAATGACAAGTAATAAAAAAACTTACAAGGATGAGGCATATTCATGACTTTTGCAGTCCCACCTTGGATATCAACACTAGAAGCAACTCATATTGTTCATGTACATACAAGACAATATGGGAGTTCATTATACCCAGCAAGTTGTGGTGTTGTTGTTCGCGTTGGCTCTGTTGGACCCTGCAATTAAGATTCAATATACATTATTCAATAACATTAACTGTGAAACATAATGAAATATTGAAAAGTGTGTTATCTTGTTGAGCTTCGCTTAGTTTCAAGAATAGTTTAATATTCTCTACTTAACAGGGCCAGCCACGTGAATGTGGAAGCTCATTTGGCCCCTCCCCCTTCCCTAACATCACTCTAAATTCCCCGTTAACATCTTATAACATTCATTCATTCTTTCTACCATTAATAAAATATAGCATTCATTCATTAATATCACATAACGTTCATTAACACATAATATTGATTAACATTAATTAACACGCAACATTCATCAATATTAAATAACACATATCATCCATAACCATTAATTAGCACATAATTACATTCACTAACACATAAAAAATAGTCATTAGCAAATAAGTTAGATTACAATCATTTGTTTTTTTGTTTTTTCTTTGAAGCTATGAAAAGACTAAATTGGTTTCTTCATCATTTCCCCCCTCTGCAGATGTTCTGCCAACTACTCGTGATCTTGACGTATGCCTAGTCCTATACCGAGGACGAGGACACTGAAGCAAAGGGGGGTCCTCTGCAATAACAAAGAAATGGGTTAAATTCAAAACATTTTTTATTATTGTTACAAGTATTTCATTAATTTAGAGAACATAACTGTTGCACTCTTTACCTGATGGGGCCACATCATTTTGTCTAGCCTCAACCTCAACATGTTGAACACCCTCTAGATCATCTAGAGTTGAAATACTAAAGGTTACATTAATGTTGAACACCAATTGCAATTATATTTATTTAAAGGAATAACAGTGGTCCTCTTTACCTGAGTGGGGAACATCACATTCCTGATGTTGTGTACCTAGATCATGCTCCACTTGGTCACCACTGACTACATGCTATAAAATATTAACAAAAAAGGTTACATTAATTACTACTCTAATTAGAAATTAAGATGTTTAATTGTATTAATAGCTAAATAAATAAATTTGAATAGCAAATGAATACCTCTACTACTAGGATGCACATTCGGACCTTCATGTGTAGGTGGTGTTTCACAATTAGTAGGATGCATTCCAATGTCATGCATATTGTTATCATTGCTTGCTTATTTAAAACAAATATAGTCACTTTATGTTGGAACTCAACATCAATTAGATTATTGGTAAAGTATTCAATTTGAAACAATTTCCATTTAGCATATTTACCTATGTGATGGATGCACTCGATTATTGTGTATGCCCACTCAATTCTCATAGCCGATCAGCCACAACTGAATAGCCTTGCTGGTAGGCAATTCTCTTGTCATCTTCTATGGGCAGTCTATTGAATTCAGAGCCTTGCATTTTTGCTTGGTACCGTGAATTTTGCTTGCATTATTTGATAAAAAAAAAAAAAAATTGCAATTTATTAATATTTTGATGCAATATTTCGTTTACATGAGATACTTACAATTCGTGCACCAAGTTTCATATAACCACCAAAGTCGAGTTTGTGTTGCTCGTACTTTTCTTGTCTTGCCTTGGTTGCCTTTGACATGTCACTCAGTGTATAAAAATTTTGAAATATGTTAGATTATATAAATATTAAGAGTAATTAATTAGTACATAATTGCATTCTTAATAGTATCCCCTACCTTCTTCTAGCGTCTGGTGGTGTATTTCCTTTTTTACTTTCAATTCTCTCCTTGGCATCTTAAATTAGGTCCTTCCACTCCCTCTCTGGAATCATGGGGAGACGCTCGTACTTTAGGTTCCTCTCTAAATGGGTCCTGTATTGGTCCCTCCCATACTTTAGACATGTGTTAGCTTTTTCAAGGAGCTTGGTTTTGTCAAAGGTGTCATTTCCAAACCACTCAACCATTTGGTTTGTCAAGTCATCTTTTAACCTTTTTTCTTGGTCATTCCACCTTTTAAAGCAAAAACAAACCTGTTAGATTCAGAAATGAACTGAAGCTACATTTATTACAATTCAAGAAATGGATCAAAGAAAAACTATTCTAGCAATGATATGAAATCAAAATAGTGGATTAGGGTTAGTTCACATATGATGTACCACCTTTTACGTATGGTGGGCCCAAATATCTACAATGCAATGTCACTAAGATGTTTATAGAAAATATTATTACCTGCAAAAAATTCATGGGATCATTAGTCCAAAATGAGTGAGCATAAAGTAAATTACAATTAGAGTATATATAATAATAATTTTAAAGTACCTGGAACCTTTTGTATCTTTAAGGGAATCATTTCTTTGTCGCTCACCACCAATGTGGCCTGCAATGTTCCCGTACTAGCAATATGAGAAGATCCAGGAAATGATGGTATGTTATCAGCAGTAGTCACCTCTAGCACATCCTCATGTGCATGTCCTCCTGCAAAAAATGAATCCACTATGAAATGCCTCCAAGAAAGAACGCTTCAAGGGAAATAAACACATAACAGAAGATAAAGCAAAAGAGGGATCTACCAATAGTGGGCGGGCCAATATGACATGCAGTAGAGGATGTTAGCATGCTACGTGTTGCCAACATTGCAAGTGGCAATATAGGTGAGGCTAACCTCTGATGAGGCGGCAGCGGCATTTGCACAGGAACATTGATAGCACCTAAAGAATAATACATTAAATATATGAAAAGTACAAGAATTGTAAACAAGGATGAACCTTTATTTTGAAGATTGATAGTATCAAGTATGATGTGTTTTGGGTACTCAGAGTGATAAGCCAAGCAAGCGATAATACAAGAAAATCATCATCACCTGAAGAACCTGCAACACCCTGATCATGGCAACAACTTTCATGAGGGCGGATAAATTGTTGTAAAAATAATACATACATATTTTAGTTAATGACATAAAGAGAATAAAATATAAACCATTATTGAACTTTTGTTATAATTAAAGCTTTCATTACTGCTTACTTGCAATTTTTCTGTTGTCTAAATCAATAATTCCACCCTCTCTCATATCTCATCAGTCATAGGATGCACGGCTGCCAAAGCAACAATCTCTTTAGTAATTTTTCTAAGAGGCTTTTTTATGAATTCCATAGGGTGTGTGGAATCTTTAGGGTCATCATCGCTTAACCCTATTGATTCCACATCCCTAGAAAGGTGCTCAGGTACTGCAGCTCCCTTTCCCTTTCCCCGAACATCCGTCTGTGTCAAGAATATCATTAACAATTACAAAATTAGTCTAAATCACTAAAAAAAAGAACATAATAATGTAACAGTTTGCTTCTATCTAATTTGTATAATTACAATGAGGTTCACCTGCTCGGTAGAAGTGTCACAACCTACATCCCTGTCTGTGATATGTGATAGATCCATGTCGCCCTGTGACAAAGAAAAAATATAAAAAACGTTAGCGAAATTAAACCAATAGACTTAGCAAAAAAACTTCATAATAAAATGGTATATTGGATTCATTAATTGGAGGTTGGTTAATTTAAATGGTATATAGTATGTACCACCCCCATGATATTAACTTTTTTTGTATCTATATGATTCAAACTGTAATCGATTAGAAGCTCTTCGCCTGCACTTATTGATTTTATCGCACATACGAATACATCATTTCCCTTGTGCACCTCAAATATGCAATTGGGTTGTTTATTATTTGACCCAGGTTGCGTACTATTTATAAAACTTGCAATATTCCCTATTGTTTTTGGCCGACCATCAATGTATATAGCCACTCGTTTACTTTGATCATTATCTTTCTGTTGTATATAATTTGTTGATAGTGCATACCTACACATACTTTTTTTATATTTAACAATCTGCATCCAATTATTGTAATTATAACAAGGTCCAACAAACTCCATCAATTCAGCAACTTTGTTGTAACAAACCTTTATGTCGTCCATGGAAAATAAGCCTAAACCATGTAACGACGAAGGTGCTATGCGATATATCCTATCATTAACACAAAAATCAGTGTTTATTGGAGGAAGTTCCTTGGGCACCCATTGTTTCTATAGATGTTTGTACCTCAGTGGCACCTCAATGTCGCCTTTGGTCTCATCATCAGAAGAACATGACCCCCCTTGAGCAAGGAAAAATTTCATGCGTTTATCAAATTTTCTTCTAATTTTTTGACCTCTTGTTGATCTCCCTATTTTAGACCTACTACATGTGTCACTTTCATTTTCTATTCCTACAATTTCCTCACTTGAAGAAGACAAATCTAACAAATACCTATTTGGGGGTACCTACACTCCATGAAATGAGAGAGTTAATTGGTAATGAGAGAGAAATTTTGCAAATGAGGGTAATGTTGATGAAGAAGTCGGCCCTAAAGTTGATTTTGGAATTAAAATTGGAATAAGTCCAACTGGGGCCTCAAGTGTTGATAACTGTATTAGATTTGCTGCTAATGTCAAGGTTTGAAAAACTGAGGAAATTTGTTTTCCAAGTAATTTTTTAAAAATAAATTGTTTCTATAAGGTGTATTGAGTAGTTATACTTGTCCATCCATGAGACTATGCAAGATCCTCATCAAAGGGGTTCAGGGTCTTGCACATGTAATTCAATTATCTTATGTTAGCTAAAAATTACATAGTACCAACATGAACAACATGAACTTTATAGACAAAAAAGAGTATTAAATAATAAAAAGATGTTCTCATCAAAATCATTGTAATTTTTTTAATTACTTACGTTTACTTTATGTAGACCATGTAGGATCCTCAACTAAATGGCTGATGATGTTTGTAGTCAATGACTTGTTCCCACCAAGGGTGACAGCATCACACAGGGACTATACATGAAATCAACACCATCAATTGAGCATCATAAGCATTACTACATTTGTAAGTTGATAAACAATAAATACATACGTATCATAAGCATCACATGATGTATCATCATATATGTAATTGAGCATCACAATTAGCGTCACATATGTGTCATCATAAACATGTAATCCATCACATATGTATCTTAAATCACCATCCATCACATAGGTAATAAACAATCCACATTCTATAAATAAACACAAAGTTCAAAAAATGTCAAATGCATCATCATAAAAATGTAATCCATCACATAGCTAATAAACAATCCAAATTCCATAAATAAATATAGTTTAAAAAATGTCACATAAATAGTTACTCTCCCTATCTCCATCTTCATATTAAAAGGTGCATCATGAATTAATTATGTAAAAAAAATTATATCAAGAAGTCTTCTTCTTCTTCTTCTTCTTGAAACCCTCGATCGTGATCATCATCCACTTCATCTTCTACTTCTTTAGTATCTTCTTCTTTCATCACATTATACTTTATCGGCCTTCCTCTTGGATCATGTCTAACAACAAATGACCAACCCAGTTTATGTGGAACCTCTGAGTAAAATAATTTCTCACATTGGCTTAGAAGAACATAGGGATCATCCCCAATTGGTTCAAATGACCTTGTATTTAGCATTGTAAAACCATTATCATGTTCAATAACAGTTCTATCAGGATCATTTTTATTCAATCGTAGTCTGTACCATTTGACGACGAACAAAACTAATTTGAAGGAATTAAAGTCACACTCAAGTAAATCATCCAAAATGCCATATTATTGATTTTGAGATTGTTGAGGATGTATGTCATTTCTCAATGAAATATTTGTCACCTCAAAGACTGCAGTGATGCAAAATCACAAGTTTTCTTCGTGTCATCCAACTTTTTATGCAAAATTTATGACCATTGCAGCACATAGCATTGTGGTGTTTGACCTGTGATATGTCAAACATGTAAAATTTATTGCATTGTAAGTTGATAAACATATGGGCGATTAATAAATTTATACGTACCTTTTTATCTCTTAAACCATATGCTAAATCCATTTCCCTTTGCGTAACATTGGAATCTTTATTACGATGAGCTTCTTTAACCAATGAAGCCACACCTTCCCATGTTAACGTGCATCCAGAATGTTGACAATGTTCAATCCATACCAGCATCCAATCAAGATTGTTTGCAATATACAAATGTAGTGCATCCCACTCTCGACCAACTGTACAAAAAATAAATAGATGTCTTACAACCTTATTATTTTGAAGATTAAGAATTAATTAACTACAATAACATCTTATAATTACCTCTCACTTTCTTCAATCTACCTTTCCCCGTCAAGTACTCCCCTTCGAATTTGTTAATGGGGTTGGGATCCCAAATGCAATCCACATGGATCTTTGCTGCAAACTTAGGAAGATATTCAGAAATGTACACCATAGTCTAGTATACCATATATCTCTCCACCATAGAACCCTCAGGATGTTCTCTTTGTCGAACCAAAGCCTTCAAAAATTTCAAGTGCCTCTTAGCCATCCACATTGACCTAGTGTGTACAAGTCCACACAATTCAATCTCCTCAACTTGGTGTATGAGGTAGTGTCCTTGTGCATTGAAAAAAGTTGGAGGTAGACACTTTTGCATTTCACACATTAAATGAGGAATTTTTCTCTTCCAATATTTTATATCATCTTTATGGATTTCTTTACATGACAACCACCTACAAGATATTCAAGACGCAAAAAAATATATTACATAACAAGTAAAACAAATCAAAAATATAATATCTATACAATGAACTGAACAAATATCACTACTTACCTCATGTATTTTCCAAGATCATATATGACTTGCTTGACATTATTGTCGAAGTCGTCTGGGAGAGATAGAGGTAGAATGTACTGCAACAATTATAAAATTATCTTTTCATTTTTTTCTAACATAATACAATGAAAAGTACACATACGCGTAGTACTTAAATACATAATAAAAACACAAGAACATGAATTACCTTAATGAAAGTATGACAATCATGTGTTTTCATCCCTGGCCCAAATTCACTTTTCTTTGATATGAGATTGTTTATGTTTGCAGCAAAACCTGTGGGAAATCGAATTTTTCGTATGACTTCTTTTATAGCATTGCTTTACTGGTCCGTTAATAACCAAGGAAGCTCACTTATATTAATCTGGTCTCCATGGCTATTTGATTGAATGACATTTATCATTGCATGATTGGAATCCTGAATGTCACTACATATTTTGACAATTTTTTCTTTGTCACGCCTTCCATCCAATATTTTCCATAATGTCTCTGTTATATTCTATCCAATATGCATAGTATCAAACAAATGAACAATTTGTAACTGCTCGTAGTAGGGAAACCTACTAAATTGTCAGGGATAAATTTTTAGTCCCTTAGGAAGGTGGTCATTTATGCCTTCACGACCTTCATGATCATCAATCACATCATCGGTAAATAAAACAAAATAGAAAAGATGTTTTATGACAAACCAATAGATGGAATGGCATTACCTTGACGATTAATTCCACTATATTCCAACTTCCACAGGTGAGGTGTCATTCTTCGTGGCTTTGATGTATTCTCTTCTTTCCCATTGAAAATATGTTTTTAGTATTTCGATACTTATGATTTTTGTGGAGAAAGTGCCTATACTCATCAAACACCTGCTTTCCTAAACTTTTTGAATGCCAAGATTTCATCTTTGGACCACAAACAGGACATGCAAATTTTCCCTTTGTTTGAAGACCTACAAGATAATGTATAATTGGATTAAATATGATAATTTTTTGAATTATAATGTTCATGCACAACTTAAACACTATAACATACCACAAAAATGTGTTAGCCCTGGGGCATCGTGTATTGTCCATAGAAGCATCGCATGGAATTGAAATTTTCTTTGTCCTATTGGTCTAGGGACATCATACATAGTGACACCATTCCATAACTCCAACAACTCATCGATAAGAGGCTCAATATATACATTCATATCTTTAACTTGGTACTTACCTAATCGAATGAACAAAAACATTACATAATTATTATGATCATTTTACTACAACATTTATAATTAAATGTAGATGACTATATTTAAATGATAAAATACCTAGAACAATCATTGCCAACATTATGTGCTCCCTCTTTATTGGCATCCATGTAGGAATGTTATTGTTGATAATAAAAATAGGCCACACTGAGTAAACAGATCTCATCTCTCCAAATGGATTGACATCGTCCGCTGCCAATGAAAGCCTAAGATTACGAGGTTCTTCTTTAAAGTGTGGCCACTATTCCTCTATGTTCATAAATGTTGAACCATCCACAGGCACTCGAATAATGTCATCTCAAATTCTATTGTGTGCATGGTAATCCATAAATTATGCCAAGCTAGTGCACTTGAATAATAGTTGCATACGTGGAATAATGGGAATATAGCGAAGAACCTTGCGAGGAACCCTTTTTGTTATTTGATCTATTTGATATCTACTGATATGACATTCAGGGCATTCAGTTTTAAATTCATGTTGTTTGTGATATATAATATGATGATTGGGACAAGCATCTATTGCTTGATACTCCATTCCAATATATTTCATAACGACAGATAATTCTCGGTATGAGCAAGGTAGAATATTTGATGGTGGTAACAAAAACTCACCTATCAATCTACAGCAAAAAAATATAATTTGTTAATATAAAGAATATTAATGGTACAGCATGATTCATAGTTTATTATGACATATATGACATACCTTAACCTACGTGAGATTGTTATGTTGGATAAAACATTCATAACCTTCAAGTTCACCAACAACAATACAGCGGAGAGAAGAGTTTTCTGTGAGCCTTCATAAAGGGCCTCAGATGCCTTCTCAAGTAAAGGGACATCATGAACAACATCAAGGTCATCTTCATCATCATGATCAGCTGCACGAGTACTAAATGTGTCATGGATCAATGTATTTGTACCATCATCTTCAATTGTGTTTTGTGGCTCGTGATCATTATCTTCCATGGGATCATTATCTTCAGCTTTGATATTCACACCTCCATGTTCATCCACTTTGAAAACCATATTCTCCGGGTTGTGTTGATCCATACCATGTGCTCTGGGGTGCTCGACCTATATAAAATTGATAAACACAAATAAACCATGATCATGATCTCATCATCAAGTGATTTATTATGTATATAAATTGTTAAAATGATATAATGAAAAACTTACCAATGGATGATAATCATGTCCACCTTCAATGTGACCATGCAACCTACAATGTTTCTTAGTTGTTTTGATTAGAAGTCTTCTAGTCTTTAACCCCTTACAAATTTTGTAGGGACAATAACATTTTCCATCACCTTTTCTTTTCAAGTTAGACCACAATATAGCAATTGTCTCCTTATCTTGTTGTTCGTTGATAGTGTCTGACATGGTCTTTCATCATAGGAAAGAAAATTGGGCTATAGAACTAGTTATATAGAAGTTGAAATGTTAGTTATGAAATCACGTTTCAGTATAATATACCAAATTAAATTACTTGAAAATAGAAATTATCATCATTGAACCAAAACCATTTAAGTCTTCTTTTTCATCTCAAAACATATCTAATGGCTTTGTGTTATGCAATCCTTGTATCATATCTTAAGTTGACTAATGTCTAATTGGGGTAATCCATGAGTGTCTAATGTGAATTTAGTATCCTAAACATTGGAGAGACCTTATCTGACTTGCCTAATCAATGTGTTTGTTGTACTAATATGAAATACTGAGTTCTACCCTTGCCTCTGGATCAAACTTCTCACATCATGTTTCTTCAACAAAACACACTAATATGAATTGAGCCAACACCATGAGGATAGGGTCAAGTATCATGGAAACTAATCATAATACGTGAAGACGGGGTTCACACATAAGTGTTGGCTCTCAACAATGCGACACTTCCAAAGTTGTCAGTCTCAAGACTTCTCCTATTGGGTCAGCACTCATTGATGGCCACAAGGCCAAATCAATGTATGTAGGCTTCAAAATACTTACTCTAGGCTAGAAGGACCCTACACAAGATCTATGAACACTCACTTGGTATTACAATAGAAAGAGCCTTCCTCTAGAACTTTGTTTGCAACGCACATATCAATATTGGTAATAATTGTTATGATGGATGGTCTATTAGGATGGTAAATAAAATGCTTATTCTTTTTCCACCCTTTGAAACTACAACAAGGTATTTGACTTGGCAGGGTCCCCACACATCACTTCAACAACTAACATTAGGCAATTCAACCTTTTGCCTTCTCAATGCATTTTTTTTTGTCTCACTAGTTTTCTCAATCCGATACATAGGGATATCAGACCTTTCATGGCATCATCACACATGCCTTCCAATATGTAGTCCTTTCATATTTTAGGTGCCTACACACTATGTTGTTGTTAAGTATTGATGTATTCTTAATACATCTCATGACTCCATTACATGTCCACACTTGGGTTTACAAACACAACTCTGTCAAAACAAAAACAATCTCACTAGTAAAACTATGACTGTGACAATCAATACCCTTAGGACAGTCATAGAAATTTAATCCAAAATCTTATTAACTAACTTAATGCTTAATACCGGTAAGATAGTTAAGTATGCCGATAAACAGTATTAACAGAAAATTGTTGTACCGGTAAGAATTAATGCATGAAACATAAGCACAAAGTCATCCACAACACATGACACAAATATTTGTACGTGGAAACCCTATAAGGGGAAAAACCACGGTGGGAAACCTTACCCACAATCAGATGATACTACTGCAGATAGTAAGTGTACAAAGAGGGGTCTGCACATGCAGAAAGGTCAACAGCCTAGAGCTCACTACTCAATCACAAATGGGAGTCACACTGACTACAGTTGGATGGTTAAATCCAATGAGAATGTACTACACAAAATAGCATCTTCATATGTTGGATTCAGTACCGGTGTAATGCTGATATGCTTCTACAAAAACCTAACTTCACCTTCAAATGATGTCTTCATGTATATCCCTGCTTGATCTCACATATATCCTTCCATGAATCTTTTTCGCATTCCACACTTGATCTTACAAATAAGATCTTACATTTATACCATACCCTAAGACCAATTTTAGTAGGTCGGCTCTACAAGATATTACAATAAAAATATTTTATAAATAATACAATATCCGATGCAATAACCGATTGAACATGTCGGCTTGATGCATTTACAACAATAATAAATCATCTCCATAGCGTGCCATGCTGATCTGGAAAAGATAAGCCTATCAGTGTAACCCTAGATAACCTGGACCTATTTGTCGGTAAAAGCAAATATGTAAATAAGAATATACCAATGATTATTACTTCAAAGTAAAGTGTCCATATGATGTCTTCGACATTACCAAGTGTCTTCCATGTCAATGTAGGTACCGGTGAACATTATATCCTGTCGGTTAACCATATACCGGTGATTGTTTGCATAGTTTACTGTTTGCCGATGAATGTTGCTGGATCTCCAAAGTAGGTGTATTTAGCAGGTGTTGACATCAATGACAAAACCATACCAAAATACCAACAATCTCCCCCTTTGGCATTGATGGCAACACAAGATGGAAAAACCATCAAAGTGCCAAAATAGAAATGCCAAGTACAAGAACCAACAATCTCCATTTCTCCCCTTGGAAGTAATATGTGTTTATTCAAAGATTTATTTTCAATTCCAATCTCTCATACTAATCTCTCCTCAAAAAGATAATGCATTTTTCATATATCTTTCCTTAATGTTTTTCCATATATCTCTCCCCCTTTGACATCAAATGCCAAAGTCAATAAAAAGATCAAGTTCATACAAAATACCAACCAATTCAATATACCAACTACTCCCCCTAGGAGGTAGCTTCCTCATCAAATACCAGAATAAAATATTTGTCCATTTAATTCTGTTGGTTGATGAAAATCATCAACTATCTAAGTCTCTACCAGTGGAGGTAAGACTCCGAGCTGATCTCTGAGATTCTCAAAAGTTTCCTTAGGCAAAGGTTTTGTGAAAATATCTGCAAGTTGTTCTTTAGTATTCACATAAACCAGTTTTATCTCCTTTTCTTCAACTTTTTCCCTTAGAAAATTTTGTTTGATAGAAACATGTTTTGTTTTAGAATGTAATACTGGATTCTTAGATATGTCAATTGTTGCAGTGTTATCACAATATATAGTAATAGGTTCCTTGCATTTTACCTTTATGTCTTTCAACATTTGCTTAAGCCAAAGTACCTGTGTACAGTTTGTTGCTGCTACAACATATTCTGATTCTGTTGTTGATAAAGATGTACAACTTTGTTTCTTACTTAACCAAGAAACTAATCTCTTTCCAAGAAAGAATGCTCCTCCAGTGGTTCTTTTTCTATCATCCACATCTCCTGCCCAATTTGCATCTATGTATCCATATAGATCAAAATTTTCATCTTTAGGATACCATAATCCAAGATTTGTTGTGCCTTGTAAGTACCAGAAAATCCTTTTTACTGTTGATTCATGATTTTCCCTAGGATTACTCTGAAATCTAGAAACAATACATACTGCATTCATAATATCAGGTATGGTTTGTGTCAAATACAGTAAACCTCCTATCATAGATTTGTATCTAGTTGGATTAATAGGTGTAGATTCATCCCTTTGAGATAATTTGTCATTTGTAGTCATAGGTGTGCTTACCGGTTTAGAGTTCTCCATCCCAAATTTCTTGAGTAGCTCTTTCAAGTACTTAGATTGACTCAAAAATATGCCTTTATCAGTCTGTAAAATCTGCAATCCTAAAAAGAATTTTATTTCTCCAATCATAGAAATTTCAAATTCATGCTGCATTTTAAGAGAAAATTCTTTGCATAATCCATCTTCTCCTCCAAAGATTATATCATCAACAAATACTTCCATAATCAAGATGTCATCATTAGTTACTTTGTAATATAAATTGCTATCTGCATTTTCTTTAGTAAAACCAATCTTTAAAAGATACTTATCCAATCTTGCATACCAAGCTCTTGGAGCTTGTTTTGATCCATACAAAGCTTTTCTTAATCTGCAAACCATATCATTGTCATCTGTCAAAGAAAATCCATTAGGTTGTTCAATATAGACTTCCTCTTCAAGATCTCCATTCAAGAATGCACATTTAATATCCATTTGATAAACTTTGTAATCCTTGTGAGCTGCAAAGGCCAAGAATAATCTCACTGCCTCAATTCTAGCTACCGGTGCAAAGGTTTCATTGTAATCAACTCCTTCTTTCTGAGAATATCCCTTACACACTAGTCTTGCTTTATTTCTGAAAACCTTACCTTCTTCATTGAGTTTGTTTCTAAATACCCATTTGGTTCCAATTACATTTTTATTTTCAAGTCGGGGAACTAATGTCCAAGTATTATTTTTCTCAATTTGTCCTAATTCTTCTTCCATAGCTTTAATCCAAAATTTATCTTCACATGCCTCATTAATAGATAATGGTTCAATTTGAGAAATAAGACATACCTCTTCATTCGCCAATCTTCCTCTTGTCATGACTCCTTTAAATTTGCTTCCAATTATCTGATCTTCAGAATGATTCAGTCTTACATACCGGGGTGTCTTAGTCTGTTGTTGTTCTTCAATTACTGTGGAATCCTCTGATGATACCGGAGTAACTGGATCATCATTCTGTACCGGTGGATTTACTATTGGTTCATTTGTCATAATTTATGTTACCGGTTCAGAGTCTATATACCTTGAAGTTCCTCTGAATTGTTCATCAATCTTTACATTTGTACTTTCAACAATTTTCTGTAATATTTTATTAAAACATCTATAAGCTTTACTCTTAGATGAATAACCAAGAAATATTTCTTCATCACTTCTAGGATCAAACTTGCCAATATACTCATCTCTTCTAATATAACATTTACTTCCAAAAATTTTGAAATACTTAAGAGTAGGAGTATTACCAAACCATAGTTCATGAGGGGTCTTAGCGGTTTCACCTTTGATGTGAACTTTGTTGAATGTATAGACAGCGGTGCTTACTGCCTCTCTCTAGTACACATGTGGTAGATTTGCTTCTGATAACATACTTCTTGCTACATCCAAAATAGTTATGTTCTTCCTTTCAACAAGTCCATTCTGTTGTTGTGTCCGAGGTGCTGATAACTATTTTTTGATTCCATTTACTTCACAGAATGTATTAAAATCTCTAAATGTGAATTCTCCTCCTTGATCTAATCTTAAACATTTAATTTTCTTACCGGTTTCATTTTCAACCATTGCTTTGAATAGTTTGAACTTCCCAAGTGCTTCTGATTTTTCTCTGAGAAAAGTAACCCAACACATTCTAGAATAATCATCAATAATTAACATGAAATATCTATCACCTTGTAAGCTTTTAGTTCTAGTTGGACCACATAAATCAGTCTGAATTAAATCAAGAGCATTATTGGATTTTTCTGGAATGCTTTTAAAACTAGCTCTAACCTGTTTTCCAAATTGACATTCCTAGCAAATTGTATTCTGAGGTTTCACAATTTTAGGTAGATCTCTAACTGCCTTAGAAGTACTGATTTTTACCATGCAATCAAAATTTACATGACATAGTCTTTTATTCCATAGCCAACTTTCATCTATATGTGCAATTAAGCATGCCTTTTCACTGTTATTCAAATGAAAGATATTACCTCTAGTCTGATTACCAGTTGCAATTTCCAAACTAGTTCTATTCATGATTTTGCATTTTCCATTTTTAAATTGTAACTAAAAACCTTTCTCAACAATTGACCAACACTTAAAAGATTATGTTTTAATCCTTCAACATAGTAGACATTGTCAGTGTTATGTTTACCATCAAGAGATATTGAACCCTTACCTTTGATTGAACAGGCTTTGTCATCTTCGAATCTCACTAAACCTCCATTGTATTCTTGAAAGTTCAAGAATTTACCTTTGTCTCCAGCCATGTGATGTGAGCATCTTGAGTCAATAATCCATTCATCCTTTGATTCAATTTTAGCTGCTAGGGCTTGACCCATCTATTGTCTGCTGGATCCTCATCAGAATCATCAGTCACACCTTCATCAGCAATGTAACAAGATTTATCTTTGTTTTTCTTAAATCTGTATCTCTGATATTTAAGATTAGGTTTGTATGTCCTTCTAGCTTCTTCTCTTAGTCTAGCATGTCTATCAGGGCATCTTGAAGCCATATGACTAATCTTATTGTAGTTGAAACATTTAAAGGGTGCTTTACCTTCATACTTACTTCCAATTGGACCTTTTGGCATTTTTCTTGCAAATAGTGCTTCAAGTTCTTCGAGCTCTTCATTCTCCTTCTTGGTTTCTTCAAGTTCACTTGCATAAAAGGCTCTCCAGTCTGATTTGTCAAAAGATGGAGCAGATGATGTTGATGCTTTGAAGGCCAAATCAGTTTTTATAGTAGCAACGGGACCAAATTCCTCAATTTCAAAAGCTGAAAGTTTTCCAATCAATGTATCCCTAGTTACTGATGTATTAGGCATTGTTCTCAACTCATTTATAGCAGTAACCTTCATTTTATATGCCGGTGGCAAACCTCTTAATATTTTTGAAACAATCTCATCTTCACTCAAGGTTCCTCCACAACATTTGATACCTAAAACAATTTCATTTACTCTTTCCATAAAAGCAGAAATTCTTTCATCTTCTTCCATTTTCAGATGTTCATACCTGACTCGGAAGCTTTCAAGTTTTGCAATTTTGACTGTGGAATCCCCTTCATTCAGTGTTTCCAAATGATCCCAAATAGCTTTTGCAGTGGATCTATCTGATAATCCCATGATTTGTTGATCTGATAATGCGCTCAAAAGTGCTTCTCTTGCTTTGCAATCATTTTCTTCATCTTTAGCTAAAGTAATGGGAGCAGTTTGACCAGCTATATCAGCAGTATAACCATTCTTAGTAACTTCCCAGATGTCTTTACCAATGCAATTCAGATGTGTCTCCATTCTGATTTTTCATATCCCATAGTTGGTTCCATCAAGTTTAGGACTATCCTTTCTGAAATAATTAGTAGACATTGGATCTCCTCAAGTTGTTAAACTTCTTGCAAAAAGAGGACTAGGCTCTGATACCAATTGTAGGTCCTAGAGACAACTGAGAGGGGGGGGGTGAATCATTTGTCAAATAAATTCAAACCAAAATCTTATTAACTAACTTAATGCTTAATACCGGTAAGATAGTTAAGTATGCCGGTAAACAGTGTTAACAGAAAATTGATGTACCAGTAAGAATTAATGCATGAAACATAAGCACAAAGTCATCCACAACACATGACACAAATATTTGTACATGGAAACCCTGTAAGGGGAAAAACCATGATGGGAAACCTTACCCACAATCAGATGATACTACTGCAGATAGTAAGTGTACAAAGAGGGGTCTGCACATGCAGAAAGGCCAACAGCCTAGAGCTCACTGCTCAATCACAAATGGGAGTCACACTGACTACAGTTGGATGGTTAAATCCAATGAGAATGTACTGCACAAAATAGCATCTTCATATGTTGGATTCAGTACCAGTGTAATGTTGATATGCTTCTACAAAAAACTAACTTCACCTTCAAATGATGTCTTCGTGTATATCCCTGCTTGATCTCGCATATATCCTTCCTTGAATCTTTTTCGCATTCCACACTTGATCTTACAAATAAGATCTTACATTTATAACATACCCTAAGACAAATTTTAGTAGGTCGGCTCTACAAGAT
This sequence comes from Cryptomeria japonica, assembly GCF_030272615.1. Lineage (NCBI taxonomy): Eukaryota > Viridiplantae > Streptophyta > Pinopsida > Cupressales > Cupressaceae > Cryptomeria > Cryptomeria japonica. The sequence goes on along the minus strand of NC_081410.1, from coordinate 422,089,809 downwards.
ATTACAATAAAAATATTTTATAAATAATACAATAACCGATTGAACATGTTGGCTTGATGCATTTACAACAATAATAAATCATCTCCATAGCACGCCATGCTGATCTGGAAAAGATAAGCCTGTCGGTGTAACCCTAGATAACCTGGACCTATTTGCCAGTAAAAATAAATATGTAAATAAGAATATACCAGTGATTATTACTTCAAAGTAAAGTTTCTATATGATCTCTTCGACATTACCAAGTGTCTTCCATGTCAATGCAGGTACCGGTGAACATTATATCCTGTCGGTTAACCATATACCGGTGACTGTTTGCACAGTTTACTATTTGCCGGTGAATGTTACTGGATCTCCAAAGTAGGTGTATTTAGCAGGTGTTGACATCAATCACAAAACCATACCAAAATACCAACAGTCCACACTTGGGTTTACAAACACAACTCTGTCAAAACAAAAACAATATCACTAGTAAAACTATGACTGTGATAATCAATACCCTTAGGACAGTCATATAAATTTAATCTATTTCATTTGGTTTTGATCAAAAAACCCTTCTGAAGGTTGCATAGGGTCCCCTCACCCCTCTTTCTATCATCAACCACTTCAAAATACCAATCGCTTGGTCTTCCCACCAAATTCTTCACTCTTACTGCCTTTTACTGACTGATAAATAGAGATATCAAACTATCCTCATGCCCAAACGTACCAAATCTAATTTGGAGCCTTGCACACAACATAATATGATACATAGCATGAAAAAAGGTCTTCCCACACATTTGGTTGAATTAATATTCATGGGAGACCAAACTATACATTATTTACTCCTCTCGGTAAACACTAGGCAGGGTTTTGACATTTTTTGGAAAAACTATGATATCTAATTTAAAACACAATGAAATTCAATGCCACAAAAAGAAAAAATGAAGTTAACTCACTGCTCTACCACATCCAATCGACTTCCCATCAAATTATGATGATTTTCACAATGAAAAATGAAGAGAATCATACCGAAACGTCAAAAAATGCACATAAAACCCCAATTTCATTAAGCAAAACTCTTGGATGGCATGTCAAAGGCCTATTTATTCCCATCCAAGTGAGTTACAACCTCAAACCACCATAAACTAACTTTCCAACCATATCTTTAAGAAGTTTCTACAAGAAATGCAAAAGTTGTCATGGCAATATGACAACTTTTTTCCCAATGGACATCAAACTTCCACAATTAGGTCTCTATTTGTTGTTAGAATGCGATCTATGACTAAGTATTAGAGGATCTTACTAACTTGGGTATCATGCTCTTATGTGTCTCTAACATGACTCCTAGTAACTATATAAGGATCTTACTAGTCCTAGATCTATGCCTTGTCTTTTTTATATGGTTCCTAGTGAGAATATATGAATCTTACTAGTTCTAAATGTCATAACTTTGTGTTTTGCATGCTCCATGTGTGTTACCAATGTTACTCATATTACTCACTTTGTACTTCCCTTTTATCTCAATATTGTAGATTGACAATATCATAAGTCTTGCGAGCTACCACCTTTCCAAACTTGTAGTCATCTTGACTCTTCAATATCTTGGTGAAAGAATATTTGATTTCTCCATATTTTCCCAAGAGTACATGAGCATAATTTCATACTCTGGCTAAGAGGGGACTAAATATTGCATCATAAGTTGTATCTCTTTAAAAATATACACTAGGTTTGGACTCACTTTAGTGGTTGTGCCTTATTTATGCCTAATTGTACTTAGGTTTGAGAATGTTTCCATAAATTTGGTTCATTCCCTTATTCATGATGTTCCTCATGGCTCATTTTTATAGGACTAGGGTCCTGGGAACCCTTATTCATGGAAATTGGACCTAAAATTTGAAAGATGAATGTTGGATTCACAAATAGTAGGAATTTCCTCTCCAAATTTGGACTTTTGCAAAAGTTCAATTTGAAAAGGTGCAAGGACCATCCATATAAGGTCCATCTTGAAAATTCAATGATAATACCATCCATGCATATTAAATGATATAGTCAAGTAATAAAGAAGGAAAACCATTTCATGAAGTTGTCAAATGATTTTAAAGATGCACAACAATCCACTAAATGCAATTCACTAAAAAAGAAAACAAAGTATGCTACAAGATAGTGGGTAAGAAGCAAGGAATGAAGTTAAATAGACAAAGAAAAACCATGAATATTACCAAGTCAAAAGGAGTACCTATGACCTCTTAGGTGTTTTTTCACTTGCATAAATTAGACTTCTTAAGGATAGAAACACATGTAGATAGTAGTATGAAGTCTTTTTGACAATTTTTGAAGTAGTTGAAGGAATGACTTATTTTAGTTATATCTAACTCAAGACAATTTCAACTCAAAGTAAGGAATAAAAGCATGTGTCCTATAAGTTTGGGAAGCTAATTGAGTAGCTGGATAAGGTAGAGCATGACTATAGGGTAGTCTTGAGACTCTTTTAACTCAATTAGAACATGTACCAAGTATCTAGGAGCTTAAAAAGCCAATTCAACCATATTTCAAGTGAAAATACAACAAAAGGAGTAAAAGCTTTGAATACACCTCAAAAACCACTCCTAGGTGCCCAAGTATGTGGAAATAGTCTTTTCCAACATTTTTTTTCTTCATAGATGCAGCCCTATATTCTCTTTATTATTTGAGATGAGATATAGGACTCCTAGGGCTTGGTTCATCTTAGTTCTTTAAATTCTATGCCAAGTGTTGTAACTAAAAAAATTCTTACAGCAAGGGATATTATTTAATATCATTTAAGGTTGCAGTAGTGCAAGGAACATCGAAATGAAAAGAGAAGGAATGAAGAAGTCAGGGACCTTGAAATTATACATCAGAACTATGATACAACTAGCTGGGATAGAATTTCCCCCTCATTGGGATAGCCATTTGACTCCTATCAGGATAGCTGAATAAAGCCAAAGAAGGTGGATAAAGACAAGGGAAATAAGAAGGTTAATGAAGAGGGAGATGTTGAAGAGGAATAAAAGAACTAGAAAGATCAACAAAAAGAAAATGAAGAAGATTAAGATGTGTAACCTAGTTTGTTGTTTTATCTAGTTTTGGACTTGAAAATTATTTATGCCTTGACAATATTTTATGTTTTATGGCTCAAATCACGATCTAGTTACTACAGTATATGAAACTCACAAGAATATGAAACTCTCTCATGACAAATGAGAAGAACTAAGGAAGAAAGGCCTATCTTTTTATTGCAGGAAGAAATGGGAAAGAGGACACACTTGTAAACAAGATGAAACAAAAGAGGGAAAGATGTGTTTTTATGTGCAAATATCCATGGGCACCCAAGCATAAATGTAGTGTAAGGAATCTTTAAAGAAAGAACTTGTGTTATAAATGCAAAGACAAATGGGAACTAGGACATATATGTGGAGGCCAACTACGAAAAATAGAGGCAATATCCGATGAAAAAGCAAAAGGAAACCTGAGAAAAAAAGAAAGATATGGTGAAGGAGACCATAAGAGAATCCCATCAAAAGAAGAGGGGACAAATGAAGAATGGAGTTTTGTGGAGGAACCAATCCAATAATCACAACACCCTCACAAATATGACAGAAGAAACCTCTTCATAGAACCTCAAGGTTTCATCGTTAAGTAAAAAGTGAATGCATTCTACTAAATAAGAAGGATCTAATAATAGTACATATATTGGCATGTGTATACTTTGTACTTGGTTCATGCTTAATGTATTTTCAAGAATGATGCTTAACAACTAAAAGAATTAAAAAAAAAACAAGAATTTATTCAAAAGAGAACATTATGTTTAAGGTCATAGATGTGTGGCATGCTTCTAGACAATATATGGAAAGTTTGTCCTTATTTTGTCTCATGATTACAATTGATGAGAGAAAACTTGTCTTAATATTACAAACATTGGGAGGGAGCTGATATATTTGATCATGTAAACTTAAATTTGCTTGAGGACAAGCAAATTTGGGAGGGGAGGACTGTGATGCCCCTGATTTGAACAACTAACATTTCTTCACGAAAGGTCCAAATGATGAAATTGTCTTACACGGTAAGACTTCACAATTTCATGGAGGAAATCATTGATTTACTATAGTCAAGCTTATATGGATTAAAGACAATAAATATCAACCCTCACCATTAATCTCTAGCGATGGTGAATATTTAAGAGTGATAACATATTAAGGGTGTGTAATAATATGAAGAGGCATGCCAGTTGTTAGGAGGAGACATCATGGTTTAGGAGGGGACGCCACCATTCCAACAATCACCCCTTATTGAGTGGTCACCACTTTTGTACCCAATGAAGAGATATAAGTAGTGCACTCCCAATAGTTAGAAGATCATCAAACCAAGCACTTAATACTTGATAAGGCACTGAATATAAAACAAATTGATTAATTAATACTATTTGGTATGAATTCCTTTGTATATAATAGAATGGATGTTGGATTAATAAATATACTTCTACACACTAATCATTGAGAAATACATTGTTGGCAGTTCCATTATTACCCAGTCCAGTATCAATCTAATCTTGTTGGGGAAGCATCTCGCGATCAAACCACAAGGTCTCATTGTCGATTAGTCTACTGTTACCAGGGTTCACCCTCTAATTTGTGAAATTTTGCAACTTATTTATTTTATGCTAAGTATATGTCTGATACTAGAATCTTTCATACGATTAAGTACTTCCAACCATGGTAGAAGGGAAGTAGGCTTGCAAGAGTGGTACCATGATGGTTCTGTGTGGGCAAAGGGTTACAAAGCGTATTGCCCTTGGGCCTAGAGGAGATGGCTTCTACGGAAACCTATTGTAACCTCTTTCCCCTGTCATGGTAAAGATTCAAATCCAAAATTCCAAAATTCCTCATCCAAACATTATGAAAATCTGAAATTCCTCATGCAAATATTATGCAAATCCAAAATTCCTCATGCAATTATTATGCAAATGCGAAGATTCAATTAATGAAGGTGAATATTAAACAATTCCTCATATTATGCAAATCCGAAATGAAAGTGAAGTTCAGAAATTCCTCATATTATCCAAATCCAAAATGAAGGTGAAGACTCTACCTTGAATGGTGAGTGTGTCGTTTGATCTTGCCAGGGGTTGAGCTCGACGTGGAAGCCTATGCGGGATTGAATGCACAAATGACTTGCCCTTTTTTTTCTTTTTTTTTTAAGTAATGCTCATTGTCGTCAAAATTTCGACGAACTCGGGCACTTTTAAAAAAAAAACAAATTTCATTTTCGACGAAGTCGGGCATTTTTTCAAAAAAAAATCAAATTTGGTCACAATATACATTCTCCGTCGGAAACCTCCATCGGAATTCTAGACCAAATGTATTAGTGTCAAAATTTTCCCCCTTTACAATATTATTCAAAAAGCAATAACAAATTACAACATGCTTGCAAAGAAAGCTTATCACAAGAGTATCACCAACCAGATATTCAAAGGTAACTCAATAGCTATAAGACTCTTATACAAAACCTCCATCTCATGCACCTCATATATAGGAGATACAATACATGAAACCATCAAACAGTATTACAAAACCATTAGCTAAAACCACCCAATAAAGTGGAACTGACCTTATCTCCAATCCTAGATGCCTTATGATGTGTCAAAATGCACATCAACACATGTACCTCCCTTTTACAGCTCATTTATATGTTCAGTGCATTTTTATATTTCCTATTTCAGGAGACCAAACTTCCAAAGGCCATAACTTGTGAACCAAGTGTTTGATTGACAAATTGTTTGAAGTGTCGTAAAACTTGTGACGTGCTCTATCACCTTGTAACCTAATACTGCCACTTTTCAAGTCATTTTAGAGCTAGTAAAGTCCTCAAAGTGGAACTTGAAACATTTATCGCAACTTCCAAAAATAAAAACTTTATCTTTTAATTTAGTTATGATCTTGCAACAAAAATTTACCGTCATGCTTTTCTAGCCAATCCAAAACTTTGGGGAAAATTCTGAACCAATGCATGCTCAAACAAAAACTTATTATAAATAGTAACTTATGTAAATTATGCAAGGTTGAGACATCATTTTCCCAACAAATATATGTCTCTTTCTTTTTCACAAATCACCTAGCATAACATTACATTCTACCCAGTAGAATCCATGACACAATCATGAATCACCCAACATTATACACCTTGTTGGCCAATGGAATCCATATTTTTTCTATGGACCCCTAGCTTAACATACTTTCTAGTTGTTGGATCATGGTTTGTGGTCTCATCTATTGGTGTATCCTCTCACTCTTTCTATAAGTCTATTTGTTCTCTTGTAATAACATTTTGAGAATGATATTAGCAATTAAGACATATTTTATCATTGAGTTCTCTTCAATTAGTTGACTTAGAGTCTTTGTTTTAGTACTAACTCCTTGTGTTTATGTCTTTTTGTTTAACTTTGTTTTCCTTTTTGTCTTTTTTGTTTTTTTTTGTCTTGTCTTGCATGTCCTTCCTTGGATGTTATTGTGTGAGCTAAGATCCCAAGCTTGGGGTCTTGTTCTTTCAACTTAGTAACATCTTATCTCTTAATAGCCTTGCTCCTAGTTGCTCTCTCTCTCTAATTTACCATGATTATGAGTGTAAGTTAATACTCCTACTAAAGTGGGATCTAAATATCGCATCACAAATTATAACCCTTTATAATTTCACACTCCTTTTTGGGCCCTTGCTTAAGTGTGCTCCCTCATAGCTCATCTTAAGCCCATTTCTAGCCTTGTCACATCTAAATTATTGTAGACACCTAAAATTGATTAATCTAATTAATTAAATTTAGCTATCCTGAATGGTTTTCAATTAAATAATTATGCATTTTTTGATTTATTAGTATTGCCCCCTCCTAGCTAATTAATTTTATTAATTACGCTAAGTCCCTTTTAATTAATTATTTGACAATAGTAAATCATTTAATTAATTCAATTCAATTCCTTCATCTATTAAATAAACTAAATACACAATTTAATTATTTAATTTACTTTTGACCTTTCCTTCCTTTACCATTATGGAATTAATTAATTTATATTATTTTATTTCCCCACGTCTCCTAGCCTAACCCCCCATCTAACCCTTCTTCTAACATAACCCACTACCTAACCCAAGGGTTCTAACCAACCCTATCCTTTCCAAATTAACCCCTCACATGTATGTGCACATTCCTAATATTCCTAATATTTGGAAAATAATCTATTATGTGGGTGTTTCTCTCCCAAATAAACATGTGTCCTCAAAGACACATGTCATTGATCTCCTTGACACTTGCCCTTCTCAAGGACACTTGTCACCCTTGGCTTAGCTACTTGTCCTCTTTGAGGACAAGTGTGGAATCTCCTTCCACATGGTATCTTGAGGATTTCCACTTGTCATCTTTGAGGAAAAGTGTCTTCTTTTCAAGCCTCTCCATCTTCCATCTTGGCCTGTTTAATCCTTCTTGTTTCTTTGCAATTCATCCACTTTCATGCAACCATACCATCATAATGTCAAAATATAAACTCACCTTTTGCACAATCAAACCATTTTAGCATATCATTTGCATCCATTTTCCAACATTTTCATATCAAACCATCATGGAGCATATCTATCACCTTTATAAGCATAAAATCGAGTACACATCAAATCAAAGGGCAACCAAATCAAAGATTTTCGAGAGAGTTTTCTATTTTATTGCTTATTAATTTGCTTTCTTTATTTTCCTTTTAGCATCCTTATCTTGACTGTAATTTTTTATTTAAATATTTTTTATTTGCACTCACATTTTAACTCACACATTTCTAGCATGCCCAATGGGACCCACTTAACGGGTCATATCTCACATTTTTTTGTAGATTTTGAGCACCTGCAAGCAAAAATGTGGGAGTATAAGAGGATTTTCACCTCAACGGAAGTCTATTTATCACCAGTGCAATTTTGAGTATGTAATGTCCCCCAAATAAAGATATAAACCATGAAAATAAAGCTCACGATATTAATTATTTTTATATTAATACTTTACTTTGGGATTAATATAAATAATTAATATTATTAATTTGTATTGTTAATGCAACAAAAGCAGTTGATGAAACTACTTCGAGAAGAATAAAAAGGCATAGCGGGGATATTGAAGACATCATGGTGGAGAAGAGAATTTACAGTCCAGTGTGACGAGAATTATCTGAATTCATCCTCCTTTCGTCAGTGTGAAACTAGCCTATTGGTGGAAGCGTAAATAATGGGTGGCAACGTACATTAGAAGGAGTATCGTACAGGTGTATGATCATAGAAATCTAAGCATTGATCAAAGTTTCAAGCATACCTCCAGATTTATATTGTTTGGGTAGGGAGTGTTTTCAAATCGACGACATTATCCTTTCGGTCTAGTTGTGGAGCCAGACGATAGTGGCAGTTCGCTCAGGGGAGTAGAAATCACTCTAAAGAAATAGCAGAAGAGCACATTAAATTTCCCTTTTCATTGCGTCGAAGAAAACCGAGAATAACTTCACGCAAGAGATCCTACAATCCAAATCTGAGTAATGGAAGATGGAGTGTCGCAGGAGTTTTCAATTGCCGTAGTGTATAACACGGACAGGAAACCATCCAATTAGCCTAGGAAAACCCAAAATTAGGTCTTGCATATTTTGTCATTCACGAAAGATACAGAAGTGGTGCGTGGAAATGATTGTACGTGTACATGGTGTGGGGCAGGAAGGATAATCTCCAAATCGGTGTTGTGCATAAACTGGAATAGCAGAAGTATCAAATCGAGGTGAAGTGACAGAGCTTCTACAGGTTAACACGAATAACAAGTGCACCCATAAATAAACTTATATATTCCTTGAATTAAATAAATATTGTTCTGCCCGTAAATGATTATAACCAATTGGGAAAGAAGAATATCATTGTTTGAATACTGAACATTTTTTCTAGTCAATAATTCAATTGTTCTATCAATAAATGATTACATCCAATGGGAAAGAAGAATATCACTATTTGAAAACTGAACATTTTTTCCAATAAAAAAAATCAATACTTATGTCTTAAAACAACAAAATTCCAGAAGAATTAGATATTTGATGAATAGGCAATTGAGGGATTTTACAGTGGTATCAGAGCTTTGAATCTTGCCAACCTGTAAGGTATTAAAAAAAAAAAAAAAAAAAAAACTTAATTCACCAAGGAAACTATAATTTCTGAAATACTAGGGCCCATCAAAACAGATTTACAAACTCTCCTTTAGCACAGAGTAGTACGTCCATTCCATTTGAAATTGAGGATAGCCATGCAGAAACTGACGAAGAAATTATCTTTGAAACCAACATGGGAGACCCAGATAACAATAGGGATTTGTTGGCTGCATTAATCAGAAGTCAGCAAGATATGCAAAATAACATTAACAGAATGACCAATTTGATGACTCGGTTTATGGCCAATAATATAAATCAGCACCAAAATAATGGAAGGCAGAATAATCAACATCAAAATAATGGGGGTCGAGATGAACAGTCAGTTAATAATCAGCCAGAAAGAACATGAACAACCAGACCATTTATGCCTACATTTACTACTAGAAACCAGCCACTTGAAAATGAACCAACAATAAGAGAAATACAGGCAGAAATACATCAGGATTGGTTAGATTCCGATGAAGAATTTTGATCAACAATGACATTTAGAGAATATTTAGATGTCAAAATGAAACATAGGCCATGAGGACAGCGAGGAAATAACAATGAATTGCAAAGGAAAATTGGAAAAATGTATATTCCTTATTTTGATGGAACATGTAAAACAACTGCTCGAGCTTGGGTGCAAAAATTAGACACCTACTTCCAATTAAACCCTATGTTGGAAGAGGAGGCAATTAAATATGTTGCGTTACATCTTGACAATGTAGCACATGAATGGTGGCATCATGGACAAATAACCTTGGGTCATAATTTGATAGGAACTTATGTTGAGTTTACTGAAAAACTTATTGATAGGTTTGATTCTAAAGATCCTGAATTACATCTTAAGGATTTGACTCAACTTAAGCAAACCAGGACTGTTGAATAATATATTTCTAAATTTGAAAAATTGGCTGTCTTAGTTACTGAAATTTCAGAAAGACACAAGATTGTGATATTTATAGATAGATTGTCTGATTCCCTCAAAGGGTGGGTTAAATCTTTAAACCCCATTACTTTACAAACCGTTGTCAAAAGAGAAAGAGAATTAGAACCATCTTCAAAAGGAAAACTTTTTAACAAAGGACCTCCTCCTATACCGAAAAAAGACAAACAACCTTTCAACAAAGATGATTTCCCTAAATAAAGGCTAGATAAAGAGGAAAGAGAAGAGCTTAAAAGGAAAAAACTATGTTTCAGTTGTAGGGAAGCATGGCAGCCTGGACATAGATGTTTAGGGAAAGGGAAAATTCATTATATTGAGGTTATGTCTGACAGAGAGGATGAAGAGAATGTTGATCCTAACATAGAATGAGCACCACCGAACACTAAATCAGAAACAGGTACCAAGCAAAGAGAAGGATTAATAGCATCAATGTCAGGAACCCCACACTATAATATTTTCAAAGTTAGAGAAGTTTTGAATGGACAACGTGTAATTGTTATGCTTGATAGTGGTTCTACGCATAATTTTATAGATGCAACACTTGTGGAAAAATGTGGTTTGCAGACTAAAAAACATGACGGATTTGATGTTAGAGTAGCAGGTGGAACTAATTTGTCTAGCACTCATAAAGTTCCTAAATTGAATATTACTCTTGGCAATTACACTATTACCGATGATTTCTATGTGATTGATTTGGCTGACACTAATGTTGTCTTGGGAATACAGTGGATGGAAACATTAGATGAATATACACAGAGCTTTAAAGAATGGAATTCTCTTTTAAAATTGATGATAAGAAGGTCATCCTCTGTGGTATGTCTAACAGTGGCCCCAAGATCGTCAGTGCAAAGAGAATGGAAGCTATTTTCAGACATGGAGATGTGGCATGGTCAGCACAATGTTTAATCTCCAACAAGGTATCAGGTTTTGAATCCAAATCTTATGGAAATGATTTGTTAATAGTATTAGATTCACATCATGTGGTTTTTAGTGATATTCTTCCAGGAGTCCCACCTGATAGAGGTTTTGAACATACTATTGAATTAGAAGAAGGTGCTAAACCAATGATTACTACTCCTTATAGACACCCTAAAACATTCAGGGATGAAATAGAAAAGGCAATTAAGGAGTTATTAGATATGGGACATATCAGACCTAGTTCTAGTCCTTTTGCTTCATCTATAGTGTTCGTCAAAAAGAAGGATGGAACACTTCGAATGTGTATTGATTGCAGAGCTCTTAACAAGAAAACAATCAAAAACAAGTATCCAATTCCTCAAATTGATGAATTGTTAGATGAATTGCATGGTGCTATCTATTTTTTTAAAATTGATTTGAGATCAGGGTATCATCAGATTAAGTTAAGAGAACAAGACATTCATAAGACTTCTTTCCATTGTCATTATGGTCATTATGAATTCTTGGTAATGTCATTTGGTCTAACAAATGCTCTAGCAACATTTCAGTCCTGTATGAATCATATTTTTAACAAACAGTTAAGAAAATTTTTGTTAGTATTCTTTGATGATATACTGATTTATAGAAAAACTTGGGAGGAGCATTTGAAACATATTGATATAGTCCTGGGTATTATGGAATCCCTATCACTATATGCAAAGGCGTCTAAATGTGAATTTGGAATGACTAAAATTTTGTATTTAGGGCATATGATCAGTACAATAGGGGTACAGGTTCATCAAGAAAAGATAAAAGCCATTTTGGATTGGCCACCACCTTGAAACCTTACGGAGCTAAGGGGATTCTTTGGTTTATGCAGCTATTATAGAAGTTTTGTCAAAGGTTTTTCATAGCGTTGGGCACCCTTGACAAATCTTACCAAAAAGGGGGCATTCAGATGGACTGAGAAAGCTCAACAGGTATTTGAGAAGCTTAAAGAGGTAATGAGTTCTTGTCTAGTACTTGCTCTTCCAGATTTTAATCAGCCTTTTGTGTTGGAATGTGATGCTTTGGGTGATGGAATAGGGGTAGTTTTAATGCAAAACAAGCATCCTATAGTTTATGAAAGCAGAAAGCTTAATAAACTTGAGAAATTGTATTCTATCTATGATAAAGAAATGTTGGCAATCATGCATGCATTGAAAAAATTTAGACAATATTTGGTTGGTAGCAGATTTGTGGTGAAAACTGACCATAACAGTCTAAAATATTTCTTGGGACAAAAAGATTTAAACGACAGGCAACAAAAATGGATTAACAAGATCCAAGCTTATGATTTCGAGATTGAGTATGTAAAAGGTAAAAATATTGTTGCAGAAGCTTTATCTAGAAGACCTGAACTCAATGCACTCTCGGTAGTACCAACAGATTGGAAATCTTTATTGCTAGTAGAATACTCAAAGGATTCTTTTGCTTGTGATTTGCTAGATGGTAACGTACAAGATGAAAAATATAAGGTTGTAAATGATATTATCTATTACAAAGACAAAATTTACTTGTCTCCAGGATCGAAGTTGAAAGAGAAAATCCTCCAGTCTGTGCATGATGTTCCTTTAGGAGGGCACCCCAACTACTTCAAAACTTACCGACAGATAAGAGAAAGATTCACCTAGAAAGGACTTAAGAATGATGTTCTTCGTTATGTTAAAGAATGCATCACCTACCAACCAAACAAAGTAGAGTATACATTTCCAGCGGGTCTATTACAGCCTTTGCCTATACCGGAACAGAAATGGGAAAGTATATCTATGGATTTCATTACAGGCTTACCACAATCTCAAGGTAAAGATTGCATTTTTGTTGTGGTTGATAGATTGACTAAATTTGCACACTTCTTCTCTATTACTATAGAATTCATAGCTATTCAGCTTGCAAAACTTTTCTTCCGAGAGGTGTTCCGTTTACATGGTTTACCAGAAAATATCATCAGTGACCGAGATAGCAGATTTTTGAGTATATTTTGGGGGGGACTTTTCAGATTGACAGGTAATGAGTTAAATCACAGCACGAGTTACCATCCACAAACCGATGGATAGATGGAAATAGTGAACAAATGGATTGAGGGTTACCTTCATAATTATGTGTCAGGTCATCAGAAAGCATGGGTTTGTTGGCTATATTTGGGTGAATATTGCTATAACACTACTCATCATGTATCTATTGGTATGACTCCTTTCAAAGCACTTTATGGGTATGATGAACTTTCTTTTATTGATTTGGCTCTCGATCAGAGTAATGTTCCCAAGTCCCAGGACATGCTTCATGAATTCCAAGATATATTGAAAGCACTTAAAGAAAACTTGCAATGTGCTCAAAATCAACAGAAAATTTATGCAGACAAGAAGCATGTTGAACGTCACTTTGAAGTTGGTGAATTGGTATACCTCAGACTACAACCCTATAGGCAGTCAACTCTCAAACAAAGTGGGGAAGAGAAATTGAAGCCTCAATTTTATGGGCCATACCTAGTGATCCGGAAAGTTGGCATAGTGGCATATGAATTGGAATTACCTGAAGAAAGTAGAATACATAATGTATTCCATGTATCTTATCTCAAAAAATCTTTGGAGCAGCAAGTGACAATATCAAAGAACTTACCACCACTAAATGAAGAAGGGAAACTAGAAATGATTCCCAAAGTGATTGTGGAGACTCAAGATCGGCAATTGAGGAACAAGACAATCAGGGAATACCTCATTAAATGGCAGAATTTACCATTGGATGATGTTACTTGGGAAAATGAGCAGATTCTTCAGTATCCTGGATTACAGTTGCTTGTGGGCAAGCAACATTGTGCAGGGGAGACTGTAATGTCCCCCAAATAAAGATATAAACCATGAAAATAAAGCTCATGATATTAATTATTTTTATATTAATACTTTACTTTGGGATTAATATAAATAATTAATATTATTAATTTGTATATTAATTTGTATTGTTAATGCAATGAAAGCAGTTGATGAAACTACTTTGGAAAGAATAAAAAGGCAAAGCGAGGATATTGAAGACATCATGGTGGAGAAGAGAATTTACAGTCCAGTGTGACGAGAATTATCTGAATTCATCCTCCTTTCGTCAGTGCAAAATTGGCCTATTGGTGGAAGCATAAATAATGGGTGGCAACATACATTAGAAGGAGTACTGTGCAGGTGTATGATCGCAGAAATCTGAGCATTGATCGAAGTTTCAAGCATACCTCTAGATTTATATTGTTTGGGTGGGGAGTGTTTTCAAACCGACGACATTATCCTTTCGGTTTGGTTGTGGAGCTGGACGATAGTGGCAGTTTGCTCAGGGGAGCAGAAATCACTCTGAAGAAATAGCAGAAGAGCACATTAAATTTCCCCTTTCGTTGCATTGAAGAAAACTGAGAATAACTTCACGCAAGAGATCCTACAGTCCGAATCCGAGTAATGGAAGATGGAGTGTTGTGGGAGTTTTCAATTGCCGTAGTGTATAACACAGGTGGGAAAACATCCAATTAGCCCAGGAAAACCTGAAATTAGGTCTTGCATATTTTGTCATTCATGAAAGATACAGAAGTAGTGTGTGGAAATGACTATGCGTGTACATGGTGCGGGGCAAGAAGGATAATCTCCAAATCGGTGTTGTACATAAACTAGAATAACAGAAGTATCAAATCGAGGTGAAGTGACAGAGCTTCTACAGGTTAACACGAATAACAGGTGCACCCATAAATAAATTTATATATTCCTTGAATTAAATATATATTATTCTGCCCATAAATGATTATAACCAATTGGGAAAGAAGAATATCATTGTTTGAATATTGAACATTTTTCTAGTCAATAATTCAATTGTTCTGTCAGTTAATGATTACATCTAATGGGAAAGAAGAATATCACTGTTTGAAAACTGAACATTTTTTCCAATAAAAAAACTCAATACTTATGTCTTAAAACAACAAAATTCCGGAAGAATTAGATATTTGACGAATAGGCAATTGAGGGATTTTACAGAGAACCTATGAGAACGTTGCCTAAAACCATGGGATTGATAGCAAAAATGGTGGGAACACATTCCCATTGTCGTATAGAAGGTATAAAATAAAAATGTTGCTCTCGAGTTAATGTTATTCTTTGTCAATTTTTTCATAGTCAAACAATGAGTTTGTTGGGTAAAGTAGCGGGTTTTCTTATTAAAGTAGTGGGATTGTGCAGAGAAATAGTGGGTTTGCTTTATTTGTTTGTATTTTTCCTCTTTTTTTAAGAAAAAAAAAATTAGCAGTTAAACAATGGGATTTCTTAGTGAAATGGCGGGTTTGCGGATAGCTAGTTAGGTTAGTGGGTTTTCTCTATCAAATAGCGATAATTCTTTATGTCTTAGTTTACTGACATTTTCTTGAATGTTGATTTCATCATTTTATTGCTAACCCACTAATCCATTGTAGTGTTATTGTTTTTCACTAACGTTAGCACAGGTTCGATAGTAGAAGGCTCCAAAAATTTAAAACACTAACTTGTTTCTTATGGGGCCACTAAAGAGGGGAGCATTTTAAAAACAATTCTTTTGGTTATTGAATAATGTGTCTTCTTTCTAGTCACAAAACACTTCAATTTCTTAAGGGAATTAATCTTGTTTGTCATGTCTTCATTGTTTAGATTAGAACCCTAAGATAGTATACAAGTATCCTCTCTCCCTGCACCTCTAAGTGACATTGGGCTTAAGAGAACATGTACTATCTTATTAGTGAGTCTGCCTCCTAGTGCTATATGGTGGTGAGAGGGAACAACTCAAGGGGTATATAAATCCAGTCTGCTATATAAAAGGGTGTGAGATGAAAGTCTAGCTCGCTGGTATAAGATTCTGCCATTGTTGACATTTTTGTGTCAACCTTAGCCATACAGATAACTAATTTGACAAATCATCAATGGCTAAAACCCTATGTATTTCCCACCAGGCCTAAATCCCTAAACCTTGAAGGCATTTTTGCCTTAGTCATTTTCTCGGCCTTCTTTTTTGGCCTTGTTCTTTCAAATACCCATGCAAATTTATTGCCTACAGAAGACTTTTGGGCCTAACAAGGACATCAAACACCATCCCAATGTAGGATTTCTCCCTTTTTTTAGGGACTATTGCTATTTCTCAAAGGAAATCATTTTAGGCATGCAACATCAGATCAATTGTTCTGATCTAATTTTTTCTTCTTTACAGCCTAACCCTAGTCAGGTAGGGTTTCTGAACCTAAGGTTCCATTTGAGTTATGTCTAATCTATAAAGGCAAATTTGTAACATATTCAAAGGGTTCTTCTCCCTCTTCTCTTTTAGAGATCTATGATTTCAATAACTATAATTGAATGGTCGTTATTTTAATAAATAATTTTCCTTGCCTTATCTCAGATGTCAAATATATTGTGTGTTATACACCTTTTATTTTGCAATTTTTTCTTCTTTTGTCTTTAGATTTTAGTTTGTGTTAATTTTTTGTTGTGTATGTTGTCTATGGATATCTCTCAATCCCTCTCAGCATCTAGTTATGTTCTAGCCTTCCTATTTTCCCTTGAAGATACTTGTTAGATTGATATTTATCCATATTTTTATGTGGTTTATTGATGTTTTGTATATTCATAGGCAAGGAATGAAATAAATTTCAATATACGTGCATCACCCCCTCATTTCCCTTTCAACATTCATTCTCCCTTTTCCTCTTGATTAATAGAATAAACTTTATAAGTGTTGGGTTTGTCCAACACTACACTCTTATTAGAAAGAAAGTAGACCTTCTCTGAAGATTCAGCCTCGCATATGCGAGGTCCCACACCTAGAGGTTGTTTCCATGTTTCACATGGTTAATTAGCAATAGTGTTCAACAAGGGTGCAAACTTTTGTGACAATAGTTTTTGGCATGCCCAATGGGACAAGTTGAACTATCTTTAGTTCAAAATTTCTTATCTTATTGTTGATAGTTGGTGTGTCTATCAATAATTTCTACCTTTGGAGGCAACATTTTACATACCTAGCGACTATAAGAGGAAATCTATTGGTCAATAATTCCTAAGCTCAAACCAAACTAAATATTTGGTACATTCTTTAGTCCTACAAGCCTTAAAGAGGCAAAATCTTTCAAGCACCCAACAACTCTCCAATTAGTTTGGAAAATATGTGGTATTTTTTCAATCCCTAGAAAATAGACCTATCTATCCTTCAAGTATTTCATTAAGAAGGTTCTACCTCTCTCACATGATTTATAATGAGTACATATCATGGGTGTACTTTCTATTCCCCTCCATTTCATGAGAATACAACTTTTCCCCCTCATTATCAATAAGATCAAACTAGATCTACTCCTAGTTTCAAACTAAATAGTTCCATTTTCAGTAGTAGGTGGGTACCTTCCTAATTCTTACCACCCATCCACCCCTACTCAACCTTCTTGGTAGCCTAACCAGCCACAAGATAATGAAAAAGTGCAAATTGCAAAACACAAAAGTATGTTGTTTGGTTTCACCATGCAGCTAGCTGAGATCAAGAGGGAGTAATAGTTTAGTCTATATCAAGGTCGGCTTTCTTATCAGGCCCAACTTCAATAGAAACAAATGGAAGCCCAAAGACAACATGACGAGTTCCTTGCAAGGAAACTTGCCTTTGCTAGAAAGGAGGAAATTAATTGATTGGCATCCATAGAGATGTGGCTTATGCAATAGGAGATTTCTACCCCTAAAGATCCCAAATTAAAATGTCCCAAGCTTTAGATAGGGGAGACCCTCCAAGCCTATAAATGAACTGCCTAGGTTTAAAATCCTAAGTTTCAAAAGAGCTCCAGTTGTTGTTATACAAGAGCCCACTTTTCAGATCCCCCAATGCCCTTTGCAAAGTTCCCCACCTCCTAGACCTATGTCTGATGCTATCTCCCTTTTTAAGGGTGGATGGTTGTAATCCTCATTATGAGGAGGGGGTTCAATTGGTCATTGGTTTGTCTTCATGTGCTCTAATGGAGGGAGAATCAAAGATGTCATAGGAGAAGTGTGGAGCTAATGTTGTGGAGAACCTAGCCCTCTCATTCAACTATCTTCCCTTCTTCATGGATCTTGAGGAGAAGGATATCTCTACACTTTCCTTGGTGGTAGATTTGGAGCAACAAGCTAATATTAGGGAGGCCAGAGGGGATAATGGTTTTATTGCAAGTAGTGTGGAGAGTGGATCATGCCACGAGCTTGACGTTATTGCAATATGTTACCAAGAGGAAGAAACTAAAATAGAGAGACAATCTAAAAAATTTAGATCTTCTTGTGAGGTGTCTCATAAGCCTGAGATTTGTGTTGATGAGTTGGATATCAACACATGTGATTATAATGTATGTTGGTTCTCCCTTGTTCTTGAATGTGATATTATTGAATATGAGATCTTAATTCAAGGTGAAGATGTTTATTTTTGCATTAGGGATGATGTGTCCAAGTTTGAATGTTTCACATGGTACCAGCATATCAAGTTTGATGATGTTGAGCAACAATATGTTGGTCATGTGGATAGCCTTTTGGTTGCTCAACTTGATAGTGTTGATAGTTCTGATACTTATGTAAAGTAGAGATGCCAATCTAACAAGATGAGAGGGGGGGGTGAATCATACAAACTTAATCTTCCATAAAAACAACAGATTCAACCTCGGTAACATATACTTCAGTAATATAACCAAAACTGCTAACATGCAAACTCATAAGCATATAAACATCATAACACTCATAACACCAGATTTAACATAGAAACCCAAATAGGGAAAAACCACTATGGGATTTCGGACCCACTAAGAAATATACTCTTCTAGAGTATGCTCGATTAAAAGCAAATCTTGTTAAAGATTACAAACACATTGCTAGATGTGACCCAGTTAAGGGATTTCCCTCAGATTTGTTAGGATCTTCACCTTGTTAGATGTGACCTTGTTAAAGGATTTCAAACACTCAATCAGAATGTCACCTTGCTAGAGGGTTTTACAAATAAGACTGTTAAGTCCACTCGGTTAAGAGATTTTCTGTCACTTTACAAAATAACAGTAATAAAAATTTATCTGCAACTTCACATCTAAAATGCTAAAGCAGATTCTTATTTTCTCAATACAATTTAGTCATAGGACTTATCTTGTCCATCTATTGGGCTCTATACTCTGTTATTCAAAATAGTTCTTCATCTCGGTAATCACTATGTAGCATCCCTGTGCTTACACTTGCCCGCATACATTGTTTATCAACAGTTCCTTATTTATAAACAATTTGCCAACCACTTAATCTCCTTGATCACATTTCCCATGATCAATCATAGCCATCAGATCTTCAAACTTGACCAGGTTCAATGTATCCTTCGATCTGAAAACATTTTACCCCACCTTGGAACTTGCATACATTTCTTGGAACTTGTGCTAGGGTATTGCGGTTCAATCTGAGTTGTAGATCTTCCTGTTGATCTTCCTTTGTCATAGATCCTTAACAACATTTATACACATTGTAACAATCATTTAATCATAACCAGCTCAATAGCTTCCTTCATTAAATAATGCTTTTATTCATTCAATGCATTATGTTATTACTCGGTTGCAACTCGATAAATACTAAACTTCACTCGGTAGACATTCTGCCTTCATTAACCGATAGCGATAACCTTAGGGTTTACCAACTAGGTTCCTTAAGGTTTACCGACTAGGTTCTTTGCTCGGTAACATAGTATAGTATTAACCTTACAATCAACAACATATGTAGGATATCAAAATAATCTAAACATCATGATCTCATCATTGTCTAACTCGCTAATAGTTGCCCATTCCCTTATTCATCACATTCTTTCTGTGTCTTTTACCAACATCTTTATACTCACCAAATCATACTTCTTAAGATATGGCAACATCATACTGAATTAGAAAATCAATTTCTTGACATCAATGACAAAATAATAATATTAAGACAGTAAACATCCTTTAGCAGTTATATCCATAATCATCAACAACCTTCTCAATATCCTTATTGAAATGCCAACAATCTCTTATTGTAATTGGAATGCCAACAATCTCCCTTTGTCTGTTATAATGCCAACAATCTCCCCCTTTGGCATTGATGGAAAAACCAATTGATTTGACCTAATTGATTCAGATTTAGATTGCTGAAATGCTGAAATGCTCTCCCCCTGTCATCAGACTTCTCCCCCAAAGATTAGTCTTCTCCCCTTTTCTTCAGTCTTCTCCCCCTTTGACAACAATGCCAAAAAGTAAAGAACTAATACATAATTTCTTCTTGTATGAAGTGATTTTCTGTTGTTATGTGTCAACTTAGTCTTGGTCAGAGCATTTTGTCTTCAATTCCTATTCCTTGTATTGTTTCCTGCACACCTTTAGAAAACATCCTAAAGTGTGTAAATCAGCATCAACTCCTAAAAGATATTCTGTAGAGTCATTGAATTGATGCTTTCACCGAACTCGGTCAGTGAATGGAAGATAGGGGTAGGACCCCTAACTTACTTCTGAGATACTCAAAAGTGTCCTTGGTAGTGGCTTGGTGAAGATATCTGCTATTTGTTCCTTTGTGTTAACATACTCCAACACCACTTTCTTCTCTTGAACTTTTTCTCTAAGATAATGATATTTGATAGAGATGTCCTTTGTCTTAGAGTGCATAACAAGATTCTTTGAAATGTTAATGGCACTAGTATTGTCACAGAATATAGTTACTGGCTCGGTAACTTTCTCATTTATACCATCCAACAGTTGTTTGATCCATGCTATATTGGTACAATTCAATGCTGTAGCAACGTATTTAGCTTCTGTTGTTGACTGTGAAACACATCCTTGTTTCTTGCTAAGCCAACTCACTAGTCTTTCTCCTAAAAAGAAATCTCCTCCACTTGTGCTTTTTCTATCATCAATGTTGCCTGCCCAATCAGCATCAGTATAAACTTTTAAATCAAAAACATTTCCTTTCTGATATACTAAGCCATAATCCTCAGTGCCTTTCAAGTATCTGAAAATTCTCTTGATTGTTGTCATGTGTGTTTCCTTGGGATCTGCAGAGAATCTTGCAACTATACCTACTGCATGTGCTATATCTGGCCTACTGTGAACAACATATTGTAGCTTTCCAATCATGGATCGGTAAAGTGTCTCATCAACAGATGCAGATTCATCAGTCTTTGATAGTTTACAGTTGGTAGTCATAGGAGTACTTACTGGTTTTGAATCCTCCATTCCAAATTTCTTCAAGATTTCCTTTATGTACTTGGATTGAGTAATGAAAATCTCATCTTTCATTTGCAGTATTTGTAAACCTATAAAATACTTTATCTCACCAATTAATGACATCTCAAATTCTTTGCTCATTTCATTTCCAAAGTTCTTGCATAGAGAGTCATTTCCACAAAAGATAATATCATCAACAAATATGGCTGAGATCAGTATTCCATTTTCATCATTCTTCATGTACATGTTACTATTTTCACATGTCCTTATAAAACCAATCTTGATCAAATAAGAGTGTAATCTCTCATACCATGCTCCAGGTGCTTGTTTCAGACCATATAAAGCTTTGTTCAATTTACATACTTGATCTTTATTTCTTGTCTTCAACAAATCCTTCAGGTTGTTCAATAAAAACTTCTTCTAATATACCATTCAGAAATGTAGATTTGGCATCCATTTGATATACCTTGAAATTCTTGTAAGCAGCATATGCCAACAATGTTCTTACTCCTTCAAGTCTTGCCACAAGTGCAAAAGTCTCACCATAATCAATTCCTTCTTCTTGAGCATAACCTTTGTAAACTAATCTTGCTTTATTTCGAATGACCTCACCTTTTTCATTCAACTTGTTTCTAAAAATCCACTTTGTACCGATTACATTTTTGTCCTTCGGTCTTGGAACTAGTGTCCATGTGTCATTCTTCTTGATTTGATCAATCTCTTCTATCATAGCATTTGTCCAATCTTCACTGTTAAATGCCTCTTTCACTATCCTCGGTTCAAATTCAGATATCAGACATGTGTTATGTCTCAGTTTGTTCCTTGTCCTCACTGGATCATCCTTATCTCCTATAATCTGTCTTGATGCATGATGTCTTCTGACATACTTGGCTAATACAGGCTCGGTAGGCTCTGTATGATCTTCTTCATCACTCGGTAACTGGATATTCTCTTCATTTTCTTCAATAGTTCTCTCGGTAAGACTTGTCGGTTGAACATACACAAATCCTTCATAATCTTCTGGTTCCTTGGAGTTTCCTTCATCATTTCTTTCTACAAATTCATCAATTTTCACATTTTCACTTTCTACTATCTTGTTAGATGATTTGATCAAACATTTAAATGCTTTATTTCTAGAAGAATAACCAAGAAATGTTCCTTCTTCACTTTTCTGATCAAACTTGTCATTTCTATCATCTTTGTGAACATAGCATCTACTTCCAAAGATTTTAAAATAACTTACATTAGGTTTCGTGTCATACCAGATCTCATATGGTGTCTTCAAAGTTCCTTTCTTCAGTTGTACTCGATTCAGGGTGTAAACTATTGTGCTTATTGCTTCCCTCCAAAATGTTTGTGGCACTTTCTTTTCAATCATCAGGGTTCTGGCACAATCCACAATAGATTTGTTTCTTCTCTTAGCTATCTCATTTTGTTGTGGAGTTCTCGGTGCAGAGACTTGTCTTTTTATACCATGATCATTGCAGAATAAGTTGAACTCATCAGATGTGAAATCTCCTCCTCTGTCTGATCTAAGACATTTTAGTTGTCTTCCTGTTTCATTTTCAACTCTTGCCTTGTACCATTTAAACATTTGAAAAGCTTCTAATTTTTCTTTTAAAAACATTACTAACATCATCCTTGAGTAATCATCCACAAATAATATGAAATATTTATCACCATAATAACTTTGAACTTTCATAGGACCACAAAGATCAGTGTGCACAAGATCTAAAATTCCTTTAGAAGTGTAGGACTTACTTGTAAAGCTTGATCTTGTCATTTTATCCATCTGGCATCCTCGGCACATAGCATTCTCAGTTTTTTCAAGACTTGGTAGACCTCTTACTCGGTGCTTCTTGCTTATTTTGATCAGATTATCAAAATTTACATGACAAAACCTTTTATGCCATAACCAGGTATTATCTATCTTTGTATATAGACACTTATTCCAAGTTGAGTCAAGGTGAAATGTGTTACCTTTTGTTTGTGTCCCGGTAGCAGCTAACTTTCCATGCTTCTCATGAACTTTGACAATTCTTTTCTGAAATTCTATTCGGTAACCTGTGTTGTTTAGTTGTGCTACACTCAACAAATTGTATTTCAAACCTTCAACCCAATAAACATCATTGCATTTTGCATTGTCAAGAAGTGTTATAGATCCTTTACCTTTTACTGGACATGGTGCATCATTACCAAATCTTACATAGCCTCCATCATAATCTTCTAATATAACAAACTTGTGTTTATCACCTGTCATGTGATGTGAGCATCCACTATCTATGATCCAAGAATCATTAGTATTTATGTGAGATATTAGGGCTTTTTCTTCATACCTTTCTTCATCTGATCCATCTTTGATAGCCACATAAACTACTTCCTCTATATCAGTTTCATCTGATTTATCATCATTGGATTCCTCATTGGCTATTAAGCATGACTTTCTATCTTCTCTTCTGAAGTCTCGGTGTCCTCTATAATGATTATCTTTCTGTCTGTCATCTCGGTAATCTCTCTTTTCAGTAGAATCTTTTTCAGGATAGTTAGAAGCCATATGTCCTATCTTATCACAATTTAAACATTTCAAAGGTAGTTTTCCTTTATACTTACCTTTGCCTCTTGGTAACCTTCTGGCTAATAGTGCTTCAAATTCTTCTTGCTTTTTCATTTCCTCATATAGTTTGTGCACCTTTTTCATGTTCTTGCAAAATCTCTCACTTGCTCCACTGTGATCCCCTTCAGTGTACTTACTCATTCTATCATTGTAATCATCAGATTCACCAATATGAAAAGAACTAAATGCAGATTCAACTTTATTTACCGATGACCCACTGTTATCAAAGTTACTTAACTCAAATGCATGTAGCTTACCAATAGTAGCATCTAAAGAAACTGGCATATTGGATACAGACCTTAATTCATTGGTTGCAGAGACTCGGATTGCATAAGCTGGTAGAAGGGTTCTTAACAACTTACTTGTTATATCCTTTTCTTCAATAGTTCCACCTGCTCCTTTGATTTGATTGACAATCTCCTTTAGTCTTGTACTATACTGGGTTATGTTCTCACCTTCATTCATCCTCATAGATTCAAGTTGCCCTCTTAGACTGTCCACTTTTGCTCATTTAACATGTTCATCTCCACCATACACAAATATGAGCTTGTCCCACATTGCCTTTGCATCATTGTAGCCTTCTAGATCATTAAACCTTGAGTCGGTCAATGCAGATGTTATTTCAATCATTACTTGGACATGTTCTTGCTTTGCCTTTATCTCTTCCATTGTCAATGGATAGGTGCTCGTTGTAATGAAACCATTCTCCAGATAATATATAGCATATTCTCCAACTCCTGATAGGTGCAGCTTCATCCTTTTCTGCCATGTAGAGAAACTTGACTTGTTCAACTTCGGTGCATCCCTCTTGTACATCTTTGGATCTTTGCCTCAAGTACCTTTAAACTTTTCTTCCGGATTCCAAAGCTCTAATACCAATTGATAGTTTTGATACTTAATGTAAAGTACAGATGCCAATATAACAAGATGAGAGGGGGGGGTGAATCATACAAACTTAATCTTCCATAAAAACAACAGATTCAACCTCGGTAACATATACTTTAGTAATATAACCAAAACTACTAAACATGCAAACTCATAAGCATATAAACATCATAACACTTATAACACCAGATTTAACGTGGAAACCCAAATAGGGAAAAACCATTGTGGGATTTCAGACCCACTAAGAAATATACTCTTCTAGAGTATGCTCGATTAAAAGCAAATACTGTTAAAGATTACAAACACATTGTTAGATGTGACCCGGTTAAGGGATTTCCCTCAGATCTATTAGGATCTTCACCTTGTTAGAATTGACCTTGTTAAAGGATTTCAAACACTCAATCAAAATGTCACCTTGCTAGAGGGTTTTACAAATAAGACTGTTAAGTCCACTCGGTTAAGAGATTTTCTATCACTTTACAAAATAACAGTAATAAAAATTTATCTACAACTTCACATCTAAAATGCTAAAGCAGATTCTTATTTGCTCAATACAATTTAGTCATAGGACTTATCATGTACATCTACTGGGCTCTATACTCTATTATTAAAAATAGGTCTTCAAGCTTCTGTGCTCGATAATCACTATGTAGCATCCATGTGCTTACACTTGCCCGCATACATTGTTTATCAACAATTCCTTATTTATAAACAATTTGCCAACCACTTAATCTCCTTGATCACATTTCCCATGATCAATCATAGCCATCAGATCTTCAAACTTGACCAGGTTCAATATATCCTTCGATCTAAAAATGTTTTACCCCGCCTTGGAACTTGCATACATTTCTTGGAACTTGTGCTAGGGTATTGTGGTTCAATCTGAGTTGTAGATCTTCCTGTCGATCTTCCTTTGTCATAGATCCTTAACAACATTTATACACGTTGTAACAATCAATTAATCATAACCAGCTCAACAGCTTCCTTCATTAAATAATGCTTTTATTCATTCAATGCATTATGTTATTACTCGGTTGCAACTCGGTAAATACTAAACTTCACTCGGTAGACATTCTGCCTTCATTAACCAATAGCGATAACCTTAGGGTTTACCGACTAGGTTCTTTTCTCAGTAATATAGTATAGTATTAACCTTACAATCAACAACATATGTAGGATATAAAAATAATCTAAACATCATGATCTCATCATTGTCTAACTTGGTAATAGTTGCCCATTGAATAACTTATTTCTCCCCTTATTCATCACATTCTTTCTGTGTCTTTTACTGACATCTTTATACTCACCAAATCATACTTCTTAAGATATGGCAACATCATACTGAATTAGAAAATCAATTTCTTGACATCAATGACAAAATGATAATATTAAGACAATAAACATCCTTTAGTAGTTATATCCATAATCATCAACAACCTTCTCAATAGCCTTATTGAAATGCCAACAATCTCTTATTGTAATTAGAATACCAACAATCTCCCTTTGTATGTTATAATTCCAACAAGTGTACCTAAGCTTAAATTTTCCAATATAATGTGTCTGTGGAGCCCCCTTATGCAGATCAAGAAATATGTATGGTATACTCTTTATTCCCATGTGAATTTAAAGCCTTTTCTTTTGGTTTCAACTCATACTTGGAGTAGGACAGTTGTGTTAGCAATAACTCTCCCTTTTGTGAAGAGGATTATTTCTCTTCTAAAAGGCTTAGTTTTGATACTTGCCTCCCCCTTAAGCATTTTCCTTTTGTTGCTGAATTTGTGTTAGATGCACCTCCATGTGTTTTAGAGGCTTATCCTATATGGATTCCTTGTGGTAGTAAAGTGAATGGTGAAGCGCTCTTTCACCATATGAGCGGTATGCATAATCTGATGCATGCATACAAGAGATTTTAATTGTTGCAATTGGCTAGTGATTGCAACTATGGTATGAGGGAGATCAACTCCTTCAAGAGGTTCCTCTTTGATAGAGTCAATTGCCTCTTATTGTAACAATGTAAATATTAGTTAAGTTTTTTATTTTTTAAGAAGTGCATGAGCACGGGTTGTTCCCCTTCGGAATGGCGGTTTTTTTATCTTTTTGCAAGTTGCGCGGGCAGAGATTTATTCATCATGTTTCAGTCTTGACTCTGTGGCCAATGGATTCCCCCAAGCCACTGATCATGTCTCGAGGAATCTTTTCATCCCCTCTAAGTCGGCAAAAATGTTGACATTTTTGTGTCAACCTTAGCCATGCAGATAACTAATCTGAGAAACCATTAATGGCTAAAACCTTGTGTGCTTCCTTCCAAGCCTAAACCCCTAAACCCTGAAGGCATTTTTGCCTTAGACATTTTCTTGGCTTTATTTTTTCTACCTTGTTCTAATTTTTTGTTGACCGGTTGGGGTGGTCACTTCACTAAGGCCACCAGTTGGAGGGGGGCTTCTTCATCCTTCTCCTAGACCCTTTTACCCACTATCAATAGGCATAAGCATTTTAATCATTTACTACTCTATCGTAGTGGTTAGGACTTGCCTTTGGGCCCCCCTGTGGTATAGCGGTAACTGGTGGTGGGGTCCTCTTTGTGGAATGGTGATTGACTTGGTGGTGGTCGTTAATGCCTTACCACGCTACTGTAGTCATTCGCAGTGGCCATCGAGTTCCCTTTGCAATGTTGTGGTAGCCAGTCGGTGTGAGGAATAGCGAGGTTATCATGGGGTTGCAGCGATTGTGGCTAACTGTCGCTTGACCCCTGCAATATGGCGATAAGTTGCTAGCAGTATGGAAGATTGTCATCATGGTATCGCGGTGGTCAGCAGCAACATTGTTTCCCACTCTGCGGTATGGCAATGAACTTGGTAATGGTCAAGTATTGCTCATTGTGGTATTGTAGTAGTTAAAGAATAGGTTTTATCTATGATTGTCATACTGGAGTAAAGTTTTGTTGGCTGATAGGACCAGTTGGATTTGGTGAGAGTCATTTGATTTCACTAGAGCTAGAGATTAATGACTATGTTTTATTTTCTTTTGAGAACCTTTTGGGGGTTCTCTAGGTGCATGTCTACCGTCCACTTGTGCATAATGGAGGGAGATCAAGTGGCTTAGTTTCAAACCTGAAGTAAATGTTGAATTTCAAATCAATGCCCAAAGGTGGTTGTCATCTCAATGGGTCGAAAATCAATTTCTAACTCCATCGCGAACCAAATCCAATCCAATCTATTTCAACCACTTTGGGAGGGCCAAAGGGACAATTCTCATTACTCTACCATGGCTATGTAGAAGTTTCTTTCAGTCGCTCATGCTTATTTATTATCTGATTTTTGGGCCTAACAAGGACATCAAACATCATCCCAATGCAGGATTTCTCCCTTTTTTCAAGGATTGTTGCTTTTTCCCAGTTCTAAGAAATCTTTTCAAGCACGCAACATCATAATTGGTCCAATCTGATTTTTTCCTCTTTGCAACCTAAGTTCTAACCCTAGTCAGGTAGGGTTTTTGAACCTAAGGTTCCATCTAAGTTATGTTTGATCTATAAAGGCAAATTTGTAACATATTCAAAGGGTTCTCCCTTTTCTCTTTCAGAGATCTATGATTTTTGTAACTGTAATTTACTTGTCTTCGTGTTAATAAATTGGCTACCTTGCCTTACCTCAGTTGTCAAATACATTATGTGATACACTTTTTATTTTGCATTATTTTCCTCTTTTATCTTTAGATTTCAATTTTTGTTAATTTTTGCTTGCATATGTTGTCTGTGGATATCTCTTAATCCCTCTCAGCATCCAATTAGGCTCCAACCTTCCTGTTTTCCCTTGAAGACAGTTGTTAGATTGAGATTTGTGTATTTTTTGGATGGTTTATTGATGTTTTGTACATTCACAAGTGGGGAAAGAAACACATTTCAATCTACGTGCATCAACCCCTCATTTCCCTTTTAGCATTCCTTCTCCCCTTTCCCTCTTGATTAATAGAATAGACTTTATAAGTGTTGGATTGGTCCAACATTATACTCTGATTGGAAAGGAAGTCAACCTTCTCTAGAGATTCAACCTCACATATGCAAGGTCCCACACTTGGAGGTTATTTCCATGTTTCACAAGGTTGTTGAGCATTAGTGTTCAACAAGGGTGCAAACTTTTGTGACAACAACCAATCTTGTCAATCTAAAATAAGTTTTATACTCAAAGTATGATTAAATTGGTGCACACAAGGTGTTGGCTTCCCTATATTCTAACTAAAAACCAATATTGTAGTAGCCCAAAAATCCTTTGCTTGATCGTGTAGGAAGTCGGACCTCTGAAACCACCCCAATTCATACTTTTCATTGTTGAGATAGATGTCCCTCGATTCATAAGATCTTTTGATCTTTGAGGTATGAGATTTTGGCACACCCGAGAAGTTTGTGATGTGGTGGGGGAGCCAATGCCACCAAAATCTCTTTTCGTCTTCTTTGTCTAAGCATCTAGAGTAATCCAAGTGGGGACTCACCAAGTAGTATCATCTTTCCAACCAAGGAAGTACATGCTTACAACTACATTTCTTTTTGTTCATATCAATAAATCATTATGTGCTAGTCTAGGCCCTTATTTTCTAGCTAGGTCAGACACTTTTCTTGTATGCATTGTCATACTTTTTGTGTCACAATCTTTTACCAAAATTCAAGTCTCAAAAATTGTCCAAAACAACAAGTGTGCATTTTTGTTTCACTACATTATGTCAAAAACCACAGGTTCGCTATCTCAAAACTGTCGAACCGCATCTCATAATGGTGGGAATGTCATTTTCTAGAGTCAATCTACCCTATTCGCAAAATAGTGAGTTTGCACCCTAAAGCGGCAAAAACACCATTTGCCTGAGTTAGTTAATAATTAGTCTCCTAAAATGGCAGGAGTGTTGTTCCTTTGCAAAACCAATCTAATTAGTCCATCAAAATAGAAAAAACACTATTTATTTTCTAAGTCAGTTGACCATATTTCCCAAACGGCATGTTTGCGTCAAAATTTCCAACACAATTGCCAAGTCTGCGAAATGGAGAGAACATATTTTCCCTAGTCAATATACCCATTTGAGAAATAGCGGGTTTGCCTCCTAGAATGGCAGGGATGCTATTATATGTCCTTAATTTTACCGTTTTTTGTCAAAATTGTGGGTTCGTTGTCAGAAACCATGACAACATTGTATGAAACTTTGAGTTTTCAACTAGAAGTGGCGAGAACGCCATTTTTCTCATTATTCGACCTATTTTTTCCAAAATTTAAGTCAGATTACCAAGGTCAACAGGTTTTCTTGTTGCTCAAACTTGTTAGTGGTCTCATTGTTTCGTTATTATCACCTATTAAGGTCTCGAATTGCCTTATTATTTTCTTTAGCCCAAGCTTTGAGTCATCATCCTGGTCATCTTTCTGATCTTGTGTCTATTGGATATTGTTGTTGCTAGGATATGTTGTTGTCATTTATGTCAACATATTCCTGCTCCGATGAATGCAGATTGGTTCATTGTGATCATGGTTTGTTGTATGGAGTATCTTTAGTATCATTATATTTTTCTGTATTGGTGTTGGTGATCCGGGAAGCTTAATTGATCATATCAGATGATTCGGTTTTGTAGTTTTTTTTATCAGTGCTTTGCAGAGTTCAGTATTTCCTCTGGTGTGATCAGATATTGAGCTTAGATTCTGGGATATTATTTGGGATGGTCTTGTGTATCTTCATTTCAGATGGTTCATGATTTTGTGCTCTACAAGTTATCTTTCTTCATGATAGTTGTTGCTATTTGAGTTTTATTGAGTTCTAGATGTTGACAGATGAAGATTTGATAAGTAGTATTGGTGCAGCTGTTACTGATGATTCTAACATTCTTGTGGTATTTTCTAATCATGTCCTATTTGTTTTGATGATCAGCATTTATCATTATGCGAGTTCTTGGTAACTTTGCTGAATTGGTGATGTTCTTCCTATTATGTGGTTTTTCCTGGTAGTGTAGCGTGTTGCGGTTGATCTTGGCATGATTTTCGGTGGTGTTGCATGTTTAGGGACTTGAATTAGGTCCATTTTATATCATGTATATCATTATATTGTTCTAGTGGTCTATCTTGTATCATGTGAAGTAATGTAATTTTGCAATTGTGAGTTGAGGGTTTAGTCAACCTTGTTGATGAATTATATAAATAGGTGGCATAGTCATATAAATTAGGTGTCGTGGTTGTGTATGTATTACCAGAGAGTGGTGTATGTTTGACCAAGTGATTCATCCTTTAGCATTGTGACTGAGCAGAGATTGGTATTGCAAAACAAACATTTGTGCTTAACCAGAACTGTCATCAGGCATTTAGAGATGCTATTATTGGAGTTCATTCCTTCTAGATTATAGTCTTAATTTTGTTGTAAGTCAGTGAGACTTCCCTGAGGGTTGTAGCCTTCAGGGTCATTATCTTTTGAGAAGTGAGCTATAGGAAATGTGCCTGAATGCATGTGCATTCCCATTGTAATATTTTCACATACTACTACAGAGTATCATCTTATTGTGGGTAGGTTCCCATCATGGTTTTTCCCTTAACCAGGTTTTCCATGTCAAAATATTGGTGTTGTGTGTTGTGCTGTCAATTTTCTTATCTCTTTTATTGCTGCAATTTATCAGATTTTTTTTTGTAATTAAGTTTGTACATCTGGTGAAAACTTATTCACCCCCCCCCTCCCAGTTTTCCCTCATTGTTGTTGCCAACAGTGTCATCATTATCATCATTTTTTAGCTTCCACATTTTCATCATCATTGCATCCTTCCTAAGTCAGGGACTAATCTTTCAATCAAATCGATCTTTAATCCAATCAATTGTGTCATCAATCGAATTATCCAACATCAATTGAGTCTCGAATTGGTCTCCCAGTATAACTGAATTGAGTCATCCAATCATTCATCTCTAGTCATTTTAGCTGGCCATTTTCTGAATCAGTTATCATTTTCACTCAATTGTTCAATCCTTTCATTTGGTCCATCATCTAGTTCATCAAGTCCATTGAATAAAAATCAATCTTTTGATCTTTGGTCTCATATTTCATAATTGCAATATAGTCTCCATCCTTTTGTGTAGCATTTATCATTATCTCTTTGACTATATCATGTCTAGATTTTAATGTTTTGTATCATTGTGGTCTTATCACCTTGAGCTAGAGGTTTGGTTATTGATCTATCTTGTTACTTGAGTGCATCCTCATGAGTAACTTTAGTATCACATTGCTTTATTTGGACTTCATCCAGTTGCAATTTGAGTGCCAATCTCGCAATCAATCTGTCTTTGGTTTAGTCATTGCTCTCATCTCATCAACCATTTCATCAATTTGATCAAATTAGTTAACTAATCCCATCCTTGACTCTAGTGTTTCTTTTTCATCGTCGCATCTTTCCATATCATAGTTCATACATGTCACTACTCAGTCGTGATATCGACAAGCAATGGAACAACAACTTTCTTAGTCTGGAGTATGATTTTTTGACCCACAATCGAATCCTAGTTTGGGTGTCAACTCCATTATGTCAAAAAATGTTCCCATCAATTATGATTCACTCAATCTGATTGTCTCTGAAGAAACTATGGTTAATCAACTTGAAGAGATAGATGTCCAAGTCAATCTTGTTGATCAATTTCTCTTAAATTCGGATAATGCTCAAATGGTCAACAAAATCATTGAAAGTTGCAAAAATCTTATCTTTGTGAATATGGCTGCCCAAGGTATGATTGTTGCATCACCTAATACACCTATGACTGTTAGTCTACGTGAACCTCTTCAGTAGCAAGTACCTCCATAAAAACCCCTATCATCATTGTTTCTAATTCAACAAGTCCAAGCGTCAATATTGCCCCCACAACAAAGTACCCAATTTGCATCAATGGGACTACCACCTATGGGTATGTTGGGAAGGCATTATCAATCTTTCTACGCCAACTTGTCAAGACTTGTACCACCTCCATATTCAGTTATCTACAACCCACCAACCATTGCACCATCTACACAACTTACAACTTCAATCCCCTTGATGGCACAAATGCCCATGAATTCCAGTGTGGTCCATGTTACCCCCTTTGTCAATCTAGTCACATGACCAATGAAATTACCTCTCACACAAACATCAACTTGGACTACAAGAATGCCTAGCTTTTCACCACCACCTATTACATAAGCTATGACCTAGGACATGAGTTACACAAAGATAACATCATCCATACCTATTCCTACATATTCCATGCAACAAATTGTCAGTGCACCTAAATATCAACCATAAGGGACTTCACAACCCGTCGTCTCACAACCATGATTCAATTACTTGCAAGTGTTGCCTTCATCCTACATTGTTACGAACACTCATCAATTGCTAGGTGATTCTATTCAAACTCCCCTATTCTATAATATGCAATCCAATGCACCTCATCCTAATCATGCTAGGGGAAACTATCTTTAGGGTGGTATTCATGAAGTCCAACAAGTTCCAAATGTGTAGTATCACCAACACACTGCACTGCAACAGAATGTTGCGACTTACAATGACCCTAATATCAACAACCACCACTTGTCTACCAACGTATCCTTGTTTATCAAAATGTGACAAGCTATCAATACCCACCACAACAATCAAACTGCATCTATTCACATCAAGTGGCATATCCTACACCCCATTATTAGTTGACTATGTCATTTCCTGGTCCATTTGCAGTCAATATTGAATGGGAAGAAATGAAGGCAACTCTAAAACCTTTACAAGAATACAAATTCGAGAGAGTTTTCAAATTTAATGAGCTTTTCCCTTACCCATTCAACAAGTCAATAATGACAATGTCATTCCCCAGACACTTTGAAATTCCCAAGTTTGATTAATACAAAGGGAAAGGTGATTCATACCATCATATCAAGGAGTTGTATATGGCTTGTCAGGGGGTGTCATATTGTGATAGTTATCTCCTACCTCTATTTCCCAAGAGTCTTAGCAAACCATCTCTTGAATGGTTTTCCAAGTTTTCATTTGGCACTATCACTATGTTTTCATACTTATCAGAGAGGTTTGTGGCTCACTACCACTACAATGTGGAAAATGACATTTCTATGCTTTATCTTTGTTAGACCCAAAAAAAAGGAGGTGAAATTATCTTAGACAATATTCAAAGATGGAGAGCCCTCATTGGCTACCTTCTGTGTCCAGTGCCTGATACTCAATTATTTTTGGTATTCATCAATAACCTCCACCCAAAGCTTGCATATCATATAAGATTAAATTGTACAAGCACATTCATGACTAAAGGACCATTGATAGAAAAGACTTTGATTGATGAAGGAATTATCAAACTCTTCAAGGAGTATTCATCTTAATCACTTCAAAGAAAAGTATTCAGTAGCCCACAAATTGGCTACTACAAAATGAGATTATTAAGGTGGAGGACTGGGACAAGAACAAAATGGAATGAGAAGACCTATTGATCTAGCTCTCAATATTCACCATCAAGGGCTTGGTTTTGGACATCCCTCTCATGAAGCCTCAACTTTGGCAGGCACTTCCCAAAACAACAAAAAAAAATTGGTTGATATTGAAGACATACCTGAGGAGGTTGTTAAACAAGCATACGACAATATAGATTACTCCTCGACCTTTGGCACATCCACCCTCTCTGACACATCTATCCTCCTAATTGACCTTCCACTTCACCATCTTGAAATTATTGATTGGGGCCCAAACTATTGCACACCTTGACACATTCCAAAATGACACAGTGCTCCTTCAATTTTTGGGGGCAACGGAATGTGCATCATAATATCATCTAGAGTAGAATCTAATGTACAAGATGGATCCTCAAGGCTACTTTGGAGAAGAGGGGATCCTTAACTGCAAAAGTGAAAAGGAATTAAAATATTAAGTGTCTATGAGTGAAAACCTTACTAAGGCGCCTATAGACCTCAAAATAGTAAAAATAAAGGGTGTATCAACTAGTGAAAACCTCTTTGAGGCACCAGAAGATGAGGAATCCCCTCTTCCTCTCATTAACATGCATGTTCCCAATAGATCACCAATTCTCATAGGAAATAATAGAGAAATAAACTTGGGTACCCCAAACAATCAACATATCACTCATGTAGTTGCCTCTCTATCTGACAAAGAATTTCAAGTTTTCTCCCAGATTTTTCACAAGTGGCCCATCAACTTTGTATTGTCCTATGCGAACATGCTTGAACTTGACCCTTAACTAGTAGTACATCATTTGCCTATGGATCCAAATGCTAAACCTATTAAACAAAAACTTTGGAAGATGCATCCGCGGATTGCAATATGTTAGAGAAGAAATAGAAAAGTTGTTGGAAGTCAAGTTCATCAGACTAATTGATTATTCAAAATGGATTTCCAATATGGTACCTTTTCTAAAAATAGTGGGGACTTCTGAATATGTATAGACTTTAGATATATCAACAAAGCATGTCCTAAAGATGACTTTCCACTCCCTAACATCAACATCCTTGTTGATTTAATAGTGGGACATGAAATGCTTTCTCTCATGGATGGTTTTTATGGTTATAATCAGATAAAGATCACAGAAGAAGATCAAGATAAAACAACATTCACTACTCTTTAGGGAACTTTTTATTATCAGGTCATGCTATTTGGTCTCAATAAAGCAGGTGCTACCTATCAACATGCCATGACAATGATTTTCTATGGCCTTATGCAAAAGATATTAGAGGATTATGTGAATGACATATTAGATAAATCAACGACAAGAGAAAAACATCCAGCTATTGTTGAGAGGATCTTTGAGTGCCTGGCTAAGTACAAGTTACGCATAAACCTAAAAAAGTGTGTGTTTGGAGTTACATCAGGTAAGCTTCT
The DNA here is from genome assembly GCF_030272615.1 of Cryptomeria japonica. Taxonomy (NCBI): domain Eukaryota; kingdom Viridiplantae; phylum Streptophyta; class Pinopsida; order Cupressales; family Cupressaceae; genus Cryptomeria; species Cryptomeria japonica. The sequence continues at coordinate 422,054,196 of NC_081410.1, read as the reverse complement.
AGGATATATTGTTTCCAGGTATGGCATCAAGGTTGACCCCAAAAAGGTCAAAGCAATCTTAGAAATGCCTCTCCCTAGAATAGTAAGGAAAGTTACAATCAGTCAAGCATTTCATCACTTAGCTTGCCAAAAAATTTCCAACCATTCACTCATCTTCTTTGAAAGGATATAGTTTAAATGGGATACCTAATGCTAACAAGTATTTGACAAGATAAAGGAATATCTTGCTCATCCTGTTGGTATTTTGGTATGGTTTTGTCATTGATGTCAACACCTACTAAAACACTAGCACTTTGGAGATCCAGCAACATTCACCAGCAAACAAGTAACTATTGCACAGTTACTGGTATATGGTTCACCGACAGGATATAATGATCACCGGCACTTGGAATGATATGGAAGACACTTGGTAATGTCGAAGACATTGTGTGGACACTTTGTTTTGAAGAATTAATCATTGGTATAATCATATTTTCATATTTGCTTTTACCGGCAAATAGGTCCAGGGTAACCTAGGGTTACACCAGCAGGTTTATCTTTTCCAAATCAGCATGGCACGCTATGGAGATGATTTATTATTGTTGTAAATGCATTAAGTTGACATGTTTAATCAGTTATTGCATCAGATATTATATTGTTTGTAAAATGTTTTTATTGTAATATCTTGTAGAGCCGACCTACTAAAATTGGTCTTAGGTTATGGTATAAATGTAAGATCTTATTTGTAAGATCAAATGTGGAATGCGAAAAAGAATTGTGAGAAGGTATATGCGAGATTAAGCAGAGATATACATGAAGACATCATTCAAAGGTGAAGTTAGGTTTTTGTGGAAGCATATCAGCATTACACCGATACTGAATCCAACATATGAAGATGCTATTTTGTGCAGTACGGTCTTATTGGATTTAACCATCCAACTGTAGTCAGTGTGACTCCCATTCTGTGATTGAGTAGTGAGCTCTAGGTTGTTGGCCTTTCTGCATGTGCAGACCCCATTTATGTACACTTCCTATCTACAGTAGTATCATCTGATTGTGGGTAAGGTTTCCCACCGTGGTTTTTCCCCTTACAGGGTTTCCACGTACAAATGTTGGTGTTATGTGTTGTGGATGACTTTATGTTTATGTTTCATGGATTAATCTTTATCGGTATAGCAATTAACTATTAACATTGTCTACCAGCATACTAAACTGGTTTACCCATATTAAGCATTAAGTTGGTTAATTTGTTTTGGTTTAAATTTATTTGACAACTGATTCACCCCCCCCCCTCTCAGTTGTCTCCGGGACCTAACAATTGGTATCAGAGCTTAGTCCTCTTTTTGCAAAAGTTTAACAACTTGAGGAGATCCAATGACTACTAATTATTTCAGGAAGGATAGTCCTAAACTTGATGGAACCAATTATGGGATATGGAAGATTAGAATGGAGACACATCTGAATTGCATTGGTAAAGACATCTGGGAAGTTACAAAGAATGGTTATACTGCTGCTATAGCTAGTCAGACTGCTCCAACTACCTTAGCTAAAGATGAGGAGAATGATTGCAAAGCAAGAGAAGCACTTTTAAGTGCCTTATCAGATCAACAAATCATGGGATTATCAGATAGGTCTACTGCTAAAGCTATTTGGGATCATCTGGAAACACTGAATGAAGGAGATTCCACAGTCAAGATTGCAAAACTTGAAAGCTTCCGAGTTAGGTATGAACATCTAAAAATGGAAGAAGATGAAAGGATTTCTGCTTTTATGGAAAGAGTAAATGAAATTGTTTTGGGTATTAAATATTGTGGAGGAACCTTGAGTGAGGATGAAATTGTTTCAAAAATCTTAAGAGGTTTGCCACCGGCATATAAAATGAAGGTTACTGCTATAAATGAGCTAAGAACAATGCCTAATACATCACTAACTAGGGATACATTGATTGGAAAACTTTTAGCTTTTGAAATTGAGGAATTTGGTCTTGTTGCTACTATAAAGATAGATTTGGCCTTTAAAGAATCAACATCATCTGCTCCATCATTTGAAAAATCAGATTGGAAAGCCTTTTATGCAAAAGAACTTGAAAAAACTAGGAAGGAGAATGAAGAGCTTGAAGAACTTGAAGCACTATTTGCAAGGAAAATGCCAAAAGGTCCTATTGGAAGTAAGTATGAAGGTAAAGCACCCTTTAAATGTTTTAACTACAATAAGATTGGTCATATGGCTTCGAGATGCCCTGATAGACATGCTAGACTAAGAGAAGAAGCTAGAAGGACATACAAGCCTAATCCAGAATATCAGAGATATAGATTTAAGAAGAACAAAGACAAATCTTGTTACATTGCTAATGAAGGTGTGACTGATGATTCTGATGAGGATCCAACAAACAATGGATGGGTTTTTGTTGCTATAACAGAAGATCAACCGGCACCTACTGTTCAACCGGTAGAACAAGCCCTAGCAACTAAAGTTGAAGTAAAAGATGAATGGATCATTGACTCAGGATGCTCACATCATATGATAGGAGACAAAGGTAAATTCTTGAGCTTTCAAGAATACAATGGAGGTTTAGTAAGATTTGGAGATGACAAAGCTTGTTCAATCAAAGGTAAGGGTACAATATCTCTTGATGGTAAACATAACACTGACAATGTCTACTATGTTGAAGGATTAAAGCATAATCTTTTAAGTGTTGGTCAATTAGTTGAGAAAGGATTTCAGTTACAATTTAAGAATGGAAAATGCAAAATCATGAATAGAACTGGTTTAGAAATTCCAACCGGTAATTAGACTAGAGGTAATATCTTTCATTTGAATAACAGTGAAAAGGCATGCTTGATTGCACATATAGATGAAAGTTGGTTATGGCATAAGAGACTCTGTCATGTAAACTTTGATTGCATGGTGAAGATCAATACTTCTAAGGCAGTTAGAGATCTACCTAAAATTGTGAAACCTCAGAATACAATTTGTAAGGAATGTCAATTTGGTAAACAAGTTAGAGCTAGTTTCAAAAGTATTCTAGAAAAATCCAATAATGCTCTTGATTTGATTCACACTGATTTATGTGGTCCAGCTAGAACTAAAAGCTTACAAGGTGATAGATATTTCATGCTAATTATTGATGATTACTCTAGAATGTGTTGGGTTACTTTTCTACGAGAAAAATCAGAAGCACTTGGAAAGTTCAAACTGTTCAAAGCAATGGTTGAAAATGAAACCGGTAAGAAAATCAAATGTTTAAGATCAGATCAAGGAGGAGAATTCACATCTAAGGACTTTAATACATTCTGTGAAATGAATGGAATCAGAAGATAGCTATCAGCACCTTGGACACCATAGCAGAATGGAGTTGTTGAAAGGAAAAACAAAACTATCTTGGATGCAGCAAGAAGTATGTTATCTGAAGCAAATCTACCACATGTATATTGGAGAGAAGCAGTTAGCACAATGATCTATACATTCAACAAAGTTCAAATCAAAGGTGAAACCGGTAAGACCCCTCATGAACTATGGTTTGGTAATACTCCTACTCTTAAGTATTTTAGAATTTTTGGAAGTAAATGTTATATTAGAAGAGATGAGTATATTGGCAAATTTGATCCTAGAAGTGATGAAGGAATATTTCTTGGTTATTCATCTAGGTTTAACAAGAGATTGCAAAAAATTGTTGAGAGCACAAATGTAAAGATTGATGAACAATTCAGAGGAACTTCAAGGTATATAGACTCTGAACCGGCAACAGAAACTATGACAAATGAACCTACACTAAATCCACTGGTATAGAATGAAGATCCAGTTACCCCTGTGGAGTAGAAATTAGGATTCATCACAAGATAAGTAGATCAATCAAAACACAAAACATGACAACATAATCAAAAGAACACTCATTGAAATGAACCTAATCCTAAGCACATTCAATAGAGGTATGGAAACAAAGCATTCAAAAGTAAAATTGTGCAAACTAGATGTGAAATTGAATACTCCTTCCATGCGGCTCCATTGTTGTTCTTCCTCTTCAATGGGTTTGTGGATCTCACCTACAAGTGCTCTCACAATTGAAAGCAAAAAAGCTCAAGAGTACTAGAACGAAAATTCGGTAGTTTGATAGCAATTCGGAATTCATGAAGTGATTGAAAGGGGTCAAGGATTCGAAGGGGTTCATGAAGATTCAAGGGGTCCAAGGGATTCCAAGGGATTTGATTGAAAAAAACATCCAATTTACAGAAGAATTGGATAAATGACAAGATTAGCATGATGCAATTCAAAGGGAAATTGCAAATCAATATGACAAATTATGACAAATTATGCATTTCCCATGCACAATTTGATTGATTGATAATTGATGACAAATTATGACACATTTCATGTCAACATTGATTGATTATCAATTATGACAATTTCATGACAAATTGAAATGTCACTCCCATAGAATTAGGAGATGAATTAGGAGGGAAAAGGAATTAGAAATTTGAAAAATTAGGAAATTGAAATTGATGACAAATTAGGAATTAGAAATTGATAGAAATTAGAATTTAGGAATTAGTGAATTAATTAATAATTTTTCATTTATTAATCAATTCACAAAGAGGAATAATTAGCCAATTAAATAAAGATTTAATTGTAATAAGAAGACTTAGGATTAATAAATAAATTATTTAATCCTAGAGGAAGAAATGGCAAATTAGGTTAAATGAGTAAATCATAAAACCCTAGAAGACGAATTAGAAATGCGAAAATGACAATTAGGTCTTGATTGAAGATAATTAATATCATGATTTTGAATTGATAAATGACCAATGCGACAAAATGATTTGATTGAGAAATGCGCCAATTGATGAGGAACAATGACAAATTGATCCAAATTGACATAATTGAGACAGACAATGATCGATAACGATATGATTGCAAAATGACAAAATCGACAAGAAGACAAGAATCGATGACAAAATGGATTGCAAGATGACAAGATTGATAATGACCACGATTGATGACAAATTGATCGCAAGATGACAAGATCGAACAGTAACAACGATCGATGACAAATCGATCGCATGATGACAAGATTAAAAAGAGGACAAAACCCTAATTAGGATTGACGATGTCCAAAATGAGGACAAATTAACACGCACATTGATGCAACAAGATAAAATCGATCAAAATCATGACTGGATAGTGTTGTCAACAAGACCAAATTCGAAGAAGAGATGATTGAAGAATGTAGAAGAATGACTCGATGCTCGCAAATGTTAAAAATCAAGTGCGTGACATAGGAGAAATGTTAATGCACGCAAAAACCTAAAATGAGGCAATGCGCAAATGTTAAAGTATGACCTCGCAAGCGTTGACCATTTTTGGGTGTCTACAACCCCAGTATCATCAGAAGATTCCATAGTAATTGAAGAACAACAGCAAACTAAGACACCCTAGTATGTAAGATTGAATCATTCTGAAGATCAAATAATTGGAAACAAATTTAAAGGAGTTATGACAAGAGGAAGATTGGCAAATGAAGAGGTATGTCTTATTTCTCAAATTTAACCATCATCTATTAATGAGGCATGTGAAGATAAATTTTGGATTAAAGCTATGGAAGGAGAATTAGGACAAATTGAGAAAAATAATACTTGGACATTAGTTCCTCGGCCTAAAGATAAAAATGTAATTGGAACCAAATGGGTATTTAGAAACAAACTTAATGAAGATGGTAAGGTTGTCAGAAATAAAGAAAGACTAGTGTGTAAGGGATATTCTCAGAAAGAAGGAGTTGATTACAATGAAACCTTTGCACCGGTAGCTAGAATTGAGGCAGTCAGATTATGCTTGGCTTTTACAACTCACAAGAACTACAAAGTTTATCAAATGGATATTGAATGGAGATCTTGAAGAGGAAGTCTATATTGAACAACCTGATGGATTTTATTTGATAGATGACAATGATATGGTTTGCAGGTTAAGAAAAGCTCTGTATGGATTGAAACAAGCCCCAAGAGCTTGGTATGCAAGATTGAATAAGTATCTTTTAAAGATTGGTTTTACTAAAGAAAATGCAGACAACAATTTATATTACAAAATAACTAGTGATGACATCTTGATTATAGAAGTATTCATTGATAATATAATCTTTGGAGGAGAAGATGGATTATGTAAGGAATTTTCTATTAAAATGCAGCAAGAATTTGAAATGTCTATGATTGGAGAAATAAAATTCTTTTTAGGATTGCAGATTTCACAGACTGACAAAGGTATATTTTTGAGTCAATCCAAGTACTTGAAAGAGTTACTAAAGAAATTTGGGATGGAGAACTCTAAACCGGTAAGCACGCCTATGACTACAAATGACAAATTATCTCAAAGGGATGAATCTACACCTATTAATCCAACTAGATACAAATCTATGATAGGAGGTTTATTGTATTTGACACAAACCAGACTTGATATTATGAATGCAGTATGTATTGTTTCTAGATTTCAAAGTAATCCTAGGGAAAATCATGAATCAGCAATAAAAAGGATTTTCTGGTACTTACAAGGCACTGCAAATCTTGGATTATGGTATCCTAGAGATAAAAATTTTGATCTATGTGCATAAACAGATGCAAATTGGATAGGAGATGTGGATGATAGAAAAAGCACCACCAGCGGAGCATTCTTTCTTGGAAAGAGATTAGTTTCTTGGTTGAGTAAGAAACAGAGTTGTACATCTTTATCAATAGCAGAATCAGAATATGTTGCAGCAGCAACTAACTGTACACAGGTACTATGGCTTAAGCAAATGTTGAAAGACATAAAGGTAAAATGCAAGGAACCTATTACTATATATTGTGATAACACTATAGCAATTGATATATCTAAGAATCTGATATTACATTCTAAAACAAAACATGTTTCTATCAAACTGAATTTTCTAAGGGAAAAAGTTGAAGAAAAGGAGATAAAATTGGTTTATGTGAATACTAAAGAACAGCTTGCAGATATTTTCACAAAACCTTTGCCTAAGGAGACTTTTGAATTTCTCAGAGATCAGCTTGGAGTCATACCACCACTGGTAGAGACTTAGATAGTTGATGATTGTCATCAACCGGCAGAACTAAAAGACAAATCTTTTACTCCGGTCTTTGATGAGGAAGCTACTTCTCAGGGGGAGTAGTTGGTATTTTGAATTGATTGGTATTTTCCATATGAACTTGGTTTTATTATTATAACTTTGGCATTTGATGTCAAAGGGGGAGAGATGTCTATGGAAAAACACATTATCTTTTAAGGAGAGATTGGTATTGGAAATATTTGGACAAACACATGTTGCTCCCAGGAGGAGAGATTGTTGTTTAGAGATTGTTGGTTTTTGGTTTTTGGCATTTCTATTTTGGCACTTTGATGGTTTTTCCATCTTGTGTTGCCATCAATGCCAAAGGGGGAGATTGTTGGTATTTTGGTATGGTTTTGTCATTGATGTCAACACCTACTAAAACGCTAGCACTTTGGAGATCTAACAACATTCACCGGCAAGCAAGCAACTATTGCATAGTTACTGGTATATGGTTCACCAGCAGGATATAATGATCACCGGCACTTGGAATGATATGGAAGACACTTGGTAATGTCAAAGACATCATGTGGACACTTTGTTTTGAATAATTAATCATTGGTATAATCATATTTGCATTTTTTCTTTTATCGGCAAATAGGTCCAGAGTAACCTAGGGTTACACTGGTAGGTTTATCTTTTCCAGATCAGCATGGCATGCTATGGAGATGATTTATTATTGTTGTAAATGCATTAAGCCAACATGTTTAATCTGTTATTGCATCGGATATTATATTGTTTGTAAAATGTTTTTATTGTAATATCTTGTAGAGCCGACCTACTAAAATTGGTCTTAGGTTATGGTATAAATGTAAGATCTTATTTGTAAGATCAAATGTGGAATGCGAAAAAGAATTGTGAGAAGGTATATGCGAGATTAAGAAAAGCTATACACGAAGACATCATTTGAAGGTGAAGTTAGGTTTTTGTGGAAGCATATCAGCATTACACCGATACCGAATCCAGCATATGAAGATGCTATTTTGTGCAGTACATTCTTATTGGATTTAACCATCCAACTGTAGTTAGTGTGACTCCCATTCTGTGATTGAGCAGTGAGAACTAGGTTGTTGGCCTTTCTGCATGTGCAGACCCCATTTATGTACACTTACTATCTGTAGTAGTATCATCTGATTGTGGGTAAGGTTTCCCACCATGGTTTTCCCCCTTACAAGGTTTCCACGTACAAATATTGGTGTTATGTGTTGTGGATGACTTTATGTTTATGTTTCATGCATTAATCTTTACCGGTATAGCAATTAACTATTAACACTATCTACCGACATACTAAATTGGTTTACCCTTATTAAGCATTAAGTTGGTTAATTTGTTTTGGTTTAAATTTATTTGACAACTGATTCACCCCCCCCCCCTCTCAGTTGTCTCCAGGACCTAACACATCCCCTAGCTCTAATTCCACCAATTCCAAGGTGACCTTTGCTTCTATATATCTTAGTTACTCCAATTGCAAAGGGGGCACTCTTTGCCCAACATGATGATCAGGGAAAATAATGTGTCATTTATTACATCAATTGAACCTTGGTCGAATATGATCTTAACTACTCTCCTATGGAAAAGGCATGCCTAGCTATTTTATTTTGTTCGCAATAGCTCTAACACTACATGCTAAGTCACATTATTAAGCTCATTTGTAAGATTGATCCCTTGAAGTACCTGATATCAAAGACAACCCTTATTGGTCTCATGGCTAAGTGGGTCATGTTTCTCAATGAATTTGATATCCACTGTGTGGACAAAAACTCCATCAAAGGATAGGTCATTATAGACCAATTGGAAAAAACACCCCTAGTCAATGCTTGTCCATTGGTCATAGAATTCTTGGATGAATATGTCTGCACAATAACAACACAACCCCCCTAGAAGCTTTATTTTGATATTCCTCATACATAGAAAGGATTAGGGGTATTTTTTCTATTCGTTACACCTCAAAGAGATCTCATTCCCAATTCATTCAAGTTATCTTTTACATACCAATAATATTGTTGAATACAAAGAGCTCATCACTAGCCTAAAGATAGCTATTCAATGGAATATCACATACATTCTCATTTATGGATTTTCACAACTGGTCATCAAGTAGGTAAATGACGAATACCAAACTAAAGATGATAAACTCCTTCCATATAAAAGAATGGTCGATGATCTCAAGAAGAACTTTTAGATCATCATATTTGATCAGATCCCAAGGGCACAAAATAAAGCAGTTGATGCAATGGCCACCATTGGTAAACTCTACTCACCATAGAATCAAATAGCACTAAAATATGAGTTCTTGGTTGAACAACTTCTATAGAAAGCATTTAAGACATCACACACAAAGATGGTGTTAAACATTATTGGATCCCAATCACCTTGGTCCCATATCATTTACACATATCTTAAAGATGGTACCCTTCCATCTACCATGTCTCGAAATGAACACCAAAACCTCATTCGTCATTATTCTTGATTTACACTTATAGGAGGTAATCTATATCACTGAGGCTACCATGAAATCCTTTCTAGATGTTTAGATTTGAACGAAGCTAATCTTATGATGAAAAAAGTGCACACCAAAACTTGTGGCACTCATATGAGTGGATACATTCTTGCCAAATAGCTCTTAAGGGTGGGATACTACTGGCCCACCATGGAACATGATTGTTGTTAATTTGTTAAGAAGTGTGTGCCCTATCAGTGGCATGGAGATCTAATCCATGTTCTAGCATAGGGTTTGCAACCTATTACAACACTATGGCCTTTTTCTACATGGGGCCTTGATCTCATTGGTAAGATTCATCCTCCTTCCTCAGATGGACATAAGTTTATCACTGGAACTACTAAATACTTCACCAAGAGGGTCAAATCTATACCCCTCACCCTTACCACTGATGTCTAAGTGTCCATATTCATCCTATATCACATCCTTTGCCACTATGGTGTACCCTCCACCATCATTATTGATAATGGGACCCCTTTTAAAAACCAACACATGTGTGATCTATATTTTACATTTCATATCCAGCACTATTGGTCCACTCCATATTATCCCCAAGGTAACAACCAGGCTAAGGCAACCAACAAAACATTACTACATATCCTCAAGAAGGTTGTCAAGGAGATTGGTCATGATTGGAACCTCCACCTCAAACCTAACCTTTGTTATTATCGCACCAGCACATGAACTCCCACTGGAGCCACTCTATACTCACTTATTTATGGTGTAGAAGTAGTTTTACCAACTGAGGTTGAGCTACCATAATTGCACGTATCCTTGAAGGAGTTTGTTTCTGATGAAGATTATGGGGTGGCAAGGCTATCTCAACTAGATCTTATTGACAAACAACATCAAAAATCATACGATCACCTGAAAATCTATCAAACTAGACTCAAGAGATAATATTAGAAGAAAATTCACCCTCGTGAGTTTGAAGTAGGTGATCTAGTACTCTGAGAAAATACATGGAATCAACAAGACATAAAAAAAAGGAAAGTTTGAAGCTAACTGGTCAGGCCCATATGTAGTAATAGTGAAATATGGCTCAAGAGCCTATTAGTTGTCTACTCTAGAAGGGAAGACCTTCAATGATTTCCTAAATACACCATATCCAAAGAGATTATATGCCTATTAGTGTACCTCATGTTCTTAAATCAGAAAAAATTAAAAATAGAAAAATAGAAAAAAATAAAAAATAATAAAAATAGTAAAGAGATATAAATTCATCCTATGGTGAAAACCACTTCTGGTGGCACACTGGGCATGTACACATGGTAAAAACCTAGAAACATGCATTGTGTGTAAAGGGAAATTCCATTATCCCTTGGTCCTTCGCATTTTCCTTCCACGACATGGTATCTTTCACTACTCACCCTCATTTGCATCTCCTTCTCATCCACCTTTTTCCAATGTAATATCTTATGTTACCTGCATCCCCTCATCCATAATTTTCTCCCATCTACTCTGCCTTGCGCTTCTCTTGTCCATAGCTTCTTGTGCATAGTTTTTGCATCTATTTTTCTATTCATAATGTCAGTCATGTCTTGTATATTCCCTTTGCCTCCTTCTTGGTTGTCATGTTAGTTGTACATAGGTGTGTTGGTCGTTGTAAAGGGGAAAATTGGATAAGGCAATTTACAACATAGAAGGGAGAAATCACCAAATCAATTTCACTTGGAGCCTTTACATTCAAAATAGGGAAGGGAATCCACTAGATTCAGTCACAAATTAGATAAGGACTCAAAACTGAATGGATTGAATTTATTTTAGAATTTTTTTCCATCTTTTGTAAGTTGAAATGTTGATTTAGGGTAAAGTGCTGAAAAATGAAGGTAAAACTAAGGAACTGTGAGCTACATATGCGGGATTTAGCTAGGCACCTGGAATTGAGAAATATAAGTTGAGTCGGATCTGATCTTCGAAAAAGATCCTAAAACATTGGGACTGGGACGCGGCACCATGGTCCTCCAAAAATTTTGTGTGTCAAAAAGAGTTTCTTTGTCTCTGCGAATGAAGCTTATTCTAAGAAGTACAACTCTGTACTTATTCCCTGCACACAAAAAGAAAGGGAAACAGGTTGGGAATAGGGGCTTGCCTTAAGTCAAACTCCAGTTTTGGAATTAACCATGAATTAAAATGATTGTAATGAAAGGTTCTCCTTTTTAGGGATATGTTGGAATACGACTAAAAATTGAATGATTATACCTCCTTGTGAAGTTTTCCCTGCCTCCACAAAGAATTAGGGTTTCACGAAATAGGATGTAGATCTCCACTTCAATGCTTGAATCTTGGCCTTATTCCTACTCCAAGTCTTGAAGGAAGACTACAAATTCTCAATTTCTCTTGAATGCTTGAATGCTTGATCTCATGTGTGCTTTTTATAATTGATGAATGTCAAATGAGAGAGGAAATCCTCTTTATATACTTGGCTAGAGGTAAAATTGATTAATAATTTCTGACATGAGCCGACATGGAGAGGGAATTCTCGCTCATATTTGAGATGTGAAAATGGGTTTAAGGGGTCCCAAAAATGAGGAGGACCATGGCATGGAGCCATGGTCCTATTGAGGACCAGGGTGCCATGCCTTGGTCTTGCCCTATTTTGGAACAAGGATCAAGTGCCTTATGAATAATAAATGTCAAAAAATGATGCAATATGGAAGGGGCATGATCATAGTCAAGTCCTAAGAAGGCCAAGGGGCACAAACACTAAGATAAGGACCCAAATACGGTCAAAATTTCAAAGGGGTACAATTTTAGGATACTACATTTAGCCCCCACTTTAGTGGGAGTATGAAGTCAATCATACTCTCCGTAAAGTACAAAGGGTTTATATTAAAAAAAATTCACCAAGTCATCAAGGAGGAAAGATACACTAAGCCCTCAATGGACTTTAGGATCTTACAACTTCAATGATAACACAAAAGGGAAGATCGTGAGAGAGAAAGAGAGAGAACCATGACTACAAACTAGTAAGGTTCTCTTACCATGAGTCATTAAAAGAAAAATATGAAAACTTACAAAAAAAAAGACAAAGCTTTCTAAGTAACTTCAAGTATCAAGATATGCAAGAGAGAGAATCATTGAGTAGAATGTATGCCCTCATGTTAAAGTGATTAAGCACGCCTTGTTTGGAGCAATTGATTTGAGGGAAGAAAAACTCAAAAAGACAAGCACATTATCACAATAATATAGCCCCCAAGAGAGGAAAAATCAAAGGATAATGATCACAAAACACAAAACATGAGGTGGGTTCACTTAACTTTGGAGTCAGCATGTTTTGTATAATAACCAATATATATCATGTGTATATATATATGCATAGAATTGTCCTCATCCCCCAAAGATAGGAAACCACCATGGAAGAAGGGAACATGTGTCTTTTGAGTCAATAGAGGAGAGACCCAAAATAGGTCTCTATGATTTGCATCATCCTCAAGTAGACAACACCAGGGACAACAAATAGAATAATTGAGAAATAGAAGAAGATCACAAATAAGCAAGAGAAGAGAGAGAGAGAGAGAGAGAGAATCTACGATGCTAATGAAGCTAATCAAGTACATCATCCACCCCCGATATTTCTCATTACTATTTTGGGAAGGTGGACAACACGTAAGAGGAGCAACATCGAGCATAGTAGATGGAGCTATCACAAGTTCCAAACAAGGACCATGCTCTAATGATGAGTCACTTTGTCTGTTAATAGGAGCTAGGATTAATGATTTTGAAAAATTCTCAGATAAATCATTGGCAACATCAACATATTCATATTCATTATCAGAAATATTAGGATTAAAATTTTCATCATTAACAACATTCTCACCTATTTCTTCATCGAGATTAACAAAAATAGGAGCTCTAATAGGAATATAACTTGAACCATTATTTGTCTTAAGAATTGTGCATCTTGAAGAATTAGGTTCAACATCTTGGTTAAGAGAAGGTTGAGAAAATGGTATTATATCAAGAGTGGGTGTCTTGGGAGAATAAATGGTTTAGGAAGAAATTTCACGATCTCTTGCATGACGTCTCCATCAATGTTCTCTTGTAGAATGATTTCTTTTGGTTTTAGCTTAAGGTTGTGAAGGCTTAGGTTCATCAAGTGTAGACTTCTTTTCTTATTTGAAGTAGAGATGCCTAGGAGAAGGTCTTTTAGGTTGAACAATAGGAGAGGTTGGTCGCTTCCCTTTGTAAGATATAGGTGGTGAAACCACACCATATAAAGGAGGAATGGAAGGCTTCGGAAGGAGACGGGGTCCATCATGAGGAGGAGGAATAGGTCTACCCTTAGGAGGAATGATATGTTTAGCCTTAGGAGGAAGAGCATTTCTATCCTTCGAAGGAAGGATGGACTCATCCTTAGGAGAATAAATTGATTCCTTTTTGCGAATAAGATTATTTTTTTCCTTGGGAGGAATAATAATATTGTCCTCAAGAAGATGTATATGATCATCAAGAGGAAGTCTAAGTGTTTAATTTATAGGTTTACTCAAGGATAAAATTGTCTCATTTTTATTTATTTTTGATATGATTTAAAAAGAGAATCACTTCTAGGTTGTAGAGGTAGGAATTGTTCTTGTTGGAATCCAAGAACACTGAGAGGTGGGGGGGTGAATCAATGTTCTATAGAAAAAGTTATTTTTGAACATGTAGACATCTAAAAATGGTCACCGCTTGCGGAGTCATACTTTAACATTGGCGCATTTCCTTATTCTAGGGTTCTTGTGTCGCATTAACATCTCTTCTATGTTGCGCACTTGGTCTTTATCATTTGCGAGCATTGAGTCCTTCTGCATTCTTCATTTTTCTCGCTTTCAAATTTGGTCTTGTCGATAACAATCTTCAGTTATGATTTTGGTCGATCTTATCCTATCGCATCAATGTGTGTGCTCATTTATCATCATTTTGGTTGATCTTAGGGTTTTTGTCCTCTTGTCAATCTTGTCATCTTGCGATCGATTCATCATCGATCCTCATTCTTGTCAATCTTGTCATCTTGCGATCGATTCGTCATCGATCCTCATTCTTGTCAATCTGGTCATCTTGCGATCGATTCGTCATCAATCCTTGTCCTCTTGTCAATCTTGTCATTTTGAAATCGATTTGTCATCGATCGTTGTCCTTTTCAATCATCTCAGTCATTGTTCCTCGTCAATTGGCTCCTGTCAATTTGATCTCTTTATCAATCTTGGTCAATTTATCAATCAAATCATTTATCAGCATTGGTCCTTTGTCAATCAAAATCATGATCAAATCGACCCTACATCAATTATCTTTTGTCAAGACCTAATTGTTGTCCTTGCATTTCTAATTCATCTTCTAGGGTTTTATGATTTATTCATTTAATCTTGTTTGTCATTTTCCCTCTAGGTTAAATAATTTATTTATTTATCCTAAGTCTTCTTGTCACAATTAAATATTTATTTAATTGGCTAATTAATTCCCCCTCTTTTTGTGAATTAATTAATGAATGAAAAATTATTAATTAATTTACCTAATTTTCTAATTTCTAATTTCCTAATTTCCAATTCATCATTTCTAACCTAATTTTCTATTTTCTCCTATTTTTCTAATATTTCCCCTAATTTCATGGGAATGACATTTCAATCTTGTCATCATTTGTCATAATTTGTCAATCAATCAATTTTGCATAGCAATCTTGTCAATTTGGTCATAATTTGTCAATCAATCAATTTTGCATGGCAATCTTGTCATAATTTGTCATATTTGTCATTCTTGATTTGAAATTTCCTTTCAAATCTCTTCATGCTAATCTTGTCATCTCTCCAATTTGTCTATAAATTGGATGAGTTTCTTCAATCAAAGGATCAATTAATCACATTATCGAATCAATTAATCGCATTTTCGAATCAATCAAACAATCACGCTTCTAGTATCCTTACGCTGTCATTTCATCTTGTCAATCTTGCTTTCATACTATGCTTTTGTACTTGTAGGTGAGATCCACAAACAAAGTAATTTGAAGGAGAAAGAAGGACAATGGAGAATTATGGAGGATATATTCGCATTTGTAATGGTTTGCATTTGGTTTGATTATCTTGTCTTCATATCTCTATTGATTGTAATTAGGATTTCTTATCATTGCAATCTAGTTTTTGTGATTGAGCTAGTTTAATATCTATTTGCTTTGATGAATTCCAAATTTCTTGATCTAAATTTTTTGGTGAACCCGACGTGAACTAACCATTTAACTATGTTTTGAGTGCCTTTTGAGCTGATTTGCAGGTGAAAAACTCAAGAAACAGGGCGACCCAGAGCTTTCTGGACATTTCTGCGCCTGTGTAGGAGGGATCTGCGCCTGTGTTAAGGAGACCTGTGCCTATGTCAAGGCATTTTGCACCTGTGTCAAGGCATTCTGCGCCTATGTCAAGACATTCTATGCCTGTGTTGGGACATTCTGCGCCTGTGTAAGGCCAGAAATAGAGGTGAAAATTAGTGTTTTTACTTGCAAATTACTTTGTTTTCATTCTGTTCTTATATTCTGCTTTTATTTGGTACTGATTCTCTGTGCAGCACCTTGGCGTTACGTGTGACGAAGACAAAAAAAAAGAAACTACTAACAAATCTTATGTAGGGCGCGGTCCAAGACTTTTATTAAAACATCTTGCATGTGATTTTTAGAGTAGTTGCACATTTAGTTTCTTAAAGGTTAATGAACACCATGCATGCTTTGTTTGCTTTTAGTTTGATTGCATGTTTTAACCATTAGAATTGGGCCTGCCTCTCAATTTTCCTGGCACTTCGCACAGGCATTGATGAGAGGGAACGACCCTAAGTGGTGACGGGCTGAAGCCAAGCTCTTCCAAACCACTCTAAATAACTATGGATGCAACGAAAGTTGTAGACAACGGGTGCTGGAATGGTATTGCGACGATTTATTCACTGGATCAATACCCACCCAAATGGATGCCCTTACTAGAATCTCTTGTTTTTAGATGCCAAAATCCTTCTATCTGTTGGCTCAGGCGTTGTGATACGCGCCTACTGAAGACACCTCTCATGTACTCCTCAGTTAGAGATAGCAATTTCTTGGGAAGTGATGCCCCTTGAACTCGAAGCTTGGTATGCCCGAGAAGTGAGTGCACTATAAGGGGGATCTAGTGCTACCAAGCGTCTAGCTATCCGGCTAAGTGTTGTATTTTATGGTTAGAGGATTCAACAGATATTGCCCTTGCCAACCATAGGATTTGTTGTAAATGTGCTTGATTGTCTTGAGTCAAGGTCAAAAAAACATTTTGTCTTCCGTGATTGTCAAAGGCTAAATTAAAAACAAACTTTCAAAAAGTGCTCATAATCAACTTGGATTTTCAAAATCAACAACATTCAACTCAAAACACAATCCGAACAAAGGTCCAAATTCGTCCAAGTATTCATCCAACATTTGAACATGGCTTGTCAAAACATTGAATGTCTTTGTTTCAAAATTCATGTCACTTTAGGCTAGGTTTTGCATAGTCCCACTTAGGTCCTAAGGCATATTGTCATCTCCTTTCATTTTAGTCCTTTTCATTGCAAGCGTCCTCATTTTGCACTTAGGTTTTAAAATCATTTCCCTAAGTTTGCATTTCATTGTCATATCCAAGACAGATTTTCATTTAGGTTGCATAGGTTGCATAGATCATTTTCATGTCATATCCTAAGTCATTGTCATAATCATTGCCTTCCTGCATTTAGTCTCAAAAATTTGATTTGTCGAACTTGGAAAATCAAAACTTTGGATAATACCCTAAGTTGTTGTTAGGGAGTCTTGACCTGGTCTTAAAATTTGTCCTTTTATTAATATCATTTTTGTCAAACCTAGCTTAGTATCCAAGCATATAGGTGAGACATTGTCATTTTGTCCTATTGTCATTTGGTCCTTTGTCCTTTAAGGTCTTGGCTTCATTTCAACTTCCCAAGGTTGAGTCTTTAGGTTTGCATTTCAAAAAGTTTGTCCAAATCTTCAAAAACAACAAAAACATAGGTTGCATTCTTGCCATAGATTGCATTTTCATCTATTTAGGTTGCATTTAGTTGCATATCATACATCATCCTTCTAAAATCAAAAAAATTCCAAAAAAATATTGCATTTGCATAGTGACATGCCTGTTGAAACAAGG